>NC_057409.1:7927712-8282753 GCF_019320065.1 Cervus canadensis | reverse complement strand
TGTTTGTTTGTTTGCTTGTTTTAAAGAGTAACTGTCAGATGAACTAACGAGAGCACAAGCACACCAGACGAGTGTCCAGGAAACCTCCTGCGATGCAGGTGCTTCAGAAACGCTCACAACAAACAAAACTCGTCACATCCTAGGCAAGTTAGTAAAGGGTCTGGTGAATTCGTAAAGATGCTGATGGCCCAAGTCAGCTCAGCCAGCTGCGGTCCAGAGTCTGCTGGGGTAAGGCAGGATCACACAAGAGAAAGACTTCTCCATCCCACTGATACTTCCTAAAAGATGAAATGACGGTTTACCAAGTACTCTACAAAGGCCAGCACTGAAAAGAGGGCTATTAACGTGTCAAACACAAAAGAGCAAAAAGTAGAACTACATCACATAGACACAAATTTGGGGATAGAAATTTAAATGAAATAATAATTGACCCTCATGCTGCATCTGTAAACCTATAACTGACCCTCACCATGCAGAAGAACTTCACCAGTCAAAAAAATGAAGAAAAAGTGAAAAAGTGAAGTAGAAGCTAAAGAGAGACAGAGAAGGAGAAAAAAAGGCTCTTAACTCTTTCTCCATCTTTTTTAAGGTCATTTGACAGTTTGCTGATGATGTCCAACAAAGACATAAGCAGTCAGGACACAGTGCCTGGGGAACTGAGATTTTATCTTTCTTGCATTTTAAGATAAAAACTCTAGAAACCCACAACTTAGAGAGTAATGACAGTCCTGCAAGGGAACAAAACTCCAGATAGGCTCTCTCAAAGTATATAGTAATTATCAGTCTTACAGAAAGTGACTGGAACCCCTTTTTGAGCAGCATTTTGTGATTCCCTCATCCTGCTTTACAGAGGAGGTCACTGAGGGATGAAGTGGTCATGAGAGCTTGAGCTTGCACAGACGAGTTTAAACCAGTTAACGTAACAGTACTTAAAAGCCATCCATCCTTGCACGATTGTGTACCTCCAGACCTGCCCCAGGCATCAGATCCCCATTTTCAGTCCAAGGAACTCCGCGCAGCTGGCGTGGACCTACCTCGATGCAGCAGCAAATGCGACCGCCCGGGCAGCAGTAGCTTCTTCTAACTTCTTCCTTTTTTTCTCCTCCATTAACTGCTTTTCTACAAAACTTCGGGCTTCCTGCTCAGCTTTTAGCTTTTTCTCCAACTGGCTGATATTCTGCTTATCTTTCTGCTTCATTTGCACAGCATTATGTAATCTATATGGAAATAATTGTCATACAGTTTTACAATTAGAAGTGTTCACCATAAACCCTGGAAAGACAAGGCTTCTCTTTATCATTTTAAGGCCAAACAGGAGATTTGAATAGCACATCATAGATGTCAACTCCCAGAGGACCCAGGGAAAATACACTGTCATTATTATTTAACGATTCCTAAGAGCAAATAAACAAGCTACTTTACAAGATACAGAATTGGACCTAACCTCTGCTTTACTGGGCTTTCCTGGTGGCTCAGACAGTAAAGAATTTGCCTGCAATGCAGGAGACCTGGGTTCGGAAGATCCCCTGGAGGAGGGAACGGCTACCCACTTCAGTATTCTGGCCTGGAGAATTCCATGGATACAGTCCATGGAGTCGCAACCAGTTGGACATGACTGAGCGACTTTCACTTCACTTCTGCAAGTGATCTACAGAAGGTAATCCAAAAAACAGGATAAAACAAGTTTCTAAGAGAGGAAAAGATAACTGGAGAACTCATTCTACTGCCTCATACAACTTCAGTCTGAGACTGAAGAGCAGATGGAACCAGCCCCACTGAAACGGAGGGAAAGGGTGGGAGGGCAAGGTCTTTATTTGCTTGAATACAATATGCTACAGCCTACTGCAGCCTTTCCTTTCCAGCTGGGAGATGTTTTCTCCGAGTATCCCAAAATAGAAACTCGTAGTTAGAATCACAGGATGCTTAATTTCAGACAGAAATTTCAGCCAGTCTCTGCCTTGCTACTACTACTCCTAGCTTTATATATCAATACAAGGTGAGTTTTTCTCACTGTATCAATATATTAACAATGCTACAGCCATCGCACACATACATGGGTCAGAAACAATGGAAAGTCTATTTGTCTATAATACTCTAGCTTTTGAGCTACATTCCCTGAAAATGAGGAACGAATGCTCTTTCAAGGGAAAGCTCAGACAGCTCAGCACCTACAGTAAGCAATCACTACCCCAGACACCCAATGACTAGATATTAAAAAAAAAAAAAAAAAGATAGACCCACATTGAGTCAAGAAGTAATTCCAGAATGAATTAATGGAAAGCATAAAAGAAGAGCAGGCTTTTGGTCTGCCTCTTCAAATAAACTCAAAGTTCAATGCCACTTTTAGTTCCAGAAATCAAAGTACAGAGAGTCTAATCCTCTGGAAACTGTCACTCAAAGGAGTAAGAGCTTCAAATTGTGACAGAAATACTTCTGGTCAATTTTACTCAAATTGTCACAAAAGCTCAATGACTATTTTAAACTAAGAGCAGAAGTTATTAAATGAGAGAAGACAAATAGCATTATTAAACTGTTTTGTTAACATTAAATGTTTTTATAGATTTTGTAACACATTGAATATCTCATACTAAACTAAATACTTTAAACATTTTATTTTTAAAAATCCCTCTGCTAGATTCTTTTGTCATCATGAACCTTGCACTCCAATCCCCGAGAACAAAAGTGGTGTGAGGCTGCTTGGCTCGCTGCCAAAGGCCCACAGGTGCACGTACTTGTTCTGCAGCAGCTCATTCTCCTGCCGGAGCTGGCCCATTTCTGAGCGGATCCCTCGCTCGGTGCTTGAGAGAGAACTGATCTGACTGCGGAGCTCCTGTTCCACTTGCCTGCTGGCCTGCAGGTCAGCCTTTAACTTTTTAATGTCTTGTTCCAGCCTAGGAGAAGGAAAAGAGCAGCATCTTCATCACTGAGTGGGCACCCCTGGGGCTCTGTGGGGGAGCCTGGCTGAAGCCCTTGAGGGCTGGCTGGACGGCGGAGCACCCCGCCATCACTGCAACTCCCGTCCACAATCAGCCTTTGAATGAGTGCTTCGGCCTGGGTCCCCACGCCTTCCCACCAGAGGGTACCTTTTGCTTCTCCTCAAACATTTGTGAACACCGACAGGTGACGATGGTGACTTGTATCTGAGCTGCTAATAAAGGAAGAGGGGAAGGCAGAGGGACGGTGGCTGAAGGGGAAGGTCCCCTCCCCAATGGTGAATTCCCCATGCTCCTCAGCACGAGAGAGATGCTCTTAACAACCAGCTCAGGACCCACCTGCTTTGAGACATCCTGACAGGTCAGAATCTACTCTCTGAGATTCCCTCTCACCTTGGGCCAAAAAGGCAAGTGTCTGAGACAACCTCCTGTAACTGCCATCATTCTTGCTAAATGATGCTCACACTTGTGGTGACTGTGACAGAAGAGCTCATTAGACTCAACAACAATGAAAAAAGGAACATATTACATGATCTACGAATCATAAGAAAACTCCATCTGTGAAATGAAGCTTATCTTTTCAACTCCTCACTCCTGTTTCATCTATTTTCTTTGAAACAGTCATAGTTTCATTTTAAGTGATATGCATTGGGGAACTATTATGTGCACATGCAGGACTGAAAAGGGTCAACAAGAAGTATAATGTCAAGCCCCTTTCTTCATGAGAGGACTTTATGTTTTCACTAGAGGCCAATAAATAGACATCTGAAATGATTAAACCATAATACAGGGAGGCCACGGTTAAATACATGCCAAAAGGAATATAATATTTAATGAGAACTTATGTGTCAGGCGCTGTCCTATAGATTTTAATGGCATGAATTCATTTAATCTGTACAACTATGAGGTAAGCTGAATAACCTTGGCAATTAATAGTACATTTTTAAAGATGAAGAAACCTAGATTCAGAGAAGTCTTCAGCCTAAGGTCACATAGGCAACCTAGCTCCACAGTCCACTCTCTTCTCCCACTGGCCAAACTGTGGCTCTATCAGGCATAGCACGGTGTCGGGAGAAGTACCGCATGAGTTCCAAGCAGAGAAGATGGGAAATGAGCTGGGCCTCGAAGGTTGGGCAGGATCTGCAGAAGCAGAAGGGCAGGACGAGGCGTTCTAAATAAGGGGAAACATGCTCAAAAGCACCAATAGCCACAGATATCTGGGGACAGAGCAATCAGTCTGGCCTCTGAGGAAGGGATACACTCTGGGAATAGAGGGAGAAAGGACAGAAGGAGTTTGGAGACTGGACTGTGGAGACTGGCACTGACGGTCAGGCCAAGGATGACTGCCAGGGGAGACGCAGAAGACACCTGTTCCTACAAACTTACAGGTAGGCAGATGTCAGTTTGCTCTGATAAGACTCGTGCATTTCACTAATCCAACATAGCAACAGAACCAAGATTTTGGGAGGGCAATGGTGATTGCTCCTTAGAACTGTCAGCTCCACAGGCTAGGTCCTTATATATGAAACCCTAAATCCCCAGGGCCCATCAATCACTATGATCAACACCTACTAAATACATATATCTGTTGCCGGGTATTCCTTAGAGAACCAAACAGCAGCTTTATTTACTTGTCTCCCTTCAGCCACCTGAAACAAAACCTCAAAATCAAAAAGTCACTAACATCTATTGTTATCTCCAGGCACAGGAGCCGGGAGAGCACAGACTAGAGACCTGGTCTTCCAGAGGCACTGCCGGTCTCCTGACACAGCTCGGTCCCCAGGGAAGGGTCACCAACAGACATCACGCCACACTTTCCCTGTTGCCAGTGTTACTCCAGGTGAATGTACTCCCGAAATGACTCTAAGCAATCACCAACTGGCATTTATGCCATCCCACACCATCCCTCGTTCACCCAAAGTAACCCAAGGGATATTTTCCAAAATAGGTCGATGCTATCAGCTTACCCCCGTTAAGAAGTCTGGGTGAAAAACGTGTTAGGTAATTCATGTTTTTGAGAAGTCAGTTTCACTGCCTGAGGAGTAGTACATTTTTAGTCAAAAAAGGATGAGCTTTAAGAAGAGACTAGGGACTTAGCATGGGTTAGAAATGGGATAGAGGATCAGGATTCGAGACTCAGCTATGGTGCCAACTCTGTGACCCTGAGCAAGGCATGCAACCTTTTAGGACTCAGTTTCTCCATTTGAGGCAAAATGATCTCTAAAGTTCCTCTCAACTTGGTCTAGGATTTCTAGGCCTGACACACTGCTCCTTCAGATCAGCAACCTAAGCTGGATCTTATGTAGGGCCCAGGAATCAGGTTCCACACAGCCTGTCGCTGGGGCAAAGCACGTGAGGCGGTTGGGAATGAGAGAAAGACTGAATACACAAAGGCTCTGAGTGCGTGTGCGCTCTCAGTTCTGTCTGACTCTTCCCGACCCCACAGACTGTAGACCGCCAGGCTCATCTATCCATGGAGTTTTCCAGACAAGAACACTGGAGTAGGTTGCCATTTTCTCCTGCACAGGATCTTCCCGACCCAGGGATCGAACCCATGTCTCTTGTGTCTCCTGCACTGGCAGGCATATTCCTTGCCACTGTGCCACCTGGGAAGCCCCCAACATAAATGTCAGATGTTGATCATTTTGAAGTGATTACTTTTTTGCAGCTTTTAATCTACAAAAGCCAAACTTTCCTACCATGAACAAAGAATAACAACATTCTGAATGAAACTTTCAGAGTTCCTTGAAAAATGTAAAAAAAAAAAAAGTGAGTTAGTGAAGTTATGAGAGCAAAACATGAAGAAATACCAAGAGTGTAACTTCTGGAGATCACAGAACGCTAAAGAATATCTTCTGTGTGGAGAGCTATGAAAATTTTGTCAGACATATAGCAGTACAACACAAGAGATGAAGCGACGTGGTTACAAGGGTGTGTTTACTTCGTGAAAATTCATAAGCTGTACAATTAAGATTTGTGCATTTTTGTGGATGTGTGTTATACTTCAATAAAAGACTTATTTTTAAAAATTGAATAACTTAAGTTCACAAGGTATAGAATTAAAATGTTTCAGGACTTTCATAACTGCTGACATTAGTTCTATAAAACTATCAATGACTGTTTTCCAAATCTGTTATTTAACACCAGCATTCCCCAGTTTAAGAAATACTGGTCTATAGGAAACTATAACAACATGTAAGATAACTTAATGTGCTAAATAGTAAATTCTCAGTAATTTTTTTAATTTATGAGGGGAAAATTTTCATTGTCTCTCTGCAGGAAGCATTAATTTAATGTTGAACATTTACTATATTTTAAATCTTTACTGAGGTAGGTGGTAAAATGATTTATAATCCCTTACTGGATTTATGCTTTTATTGGAAAAGTGATACCCAGTCAAAATAAAAAACTACATACAACAGAAAAGAATAAAAATGTGAATAACTCATAATTCTTTCATCCAGACAGAACCACTATTTGCATTTGGTTTACTTCATTTCTGTATGTCTCTCTTTTCTTTCTCTTTCTTAACACACATAAATATTATATTGCTGAGAGAATACTACGTATATAGTTTATTTATCTTAAGCACCTTTCCACACTATTAGAAACTTTTCACAAACAATTGCTACATACTATTACATTGCACAGATGTACTGTACAATCCTACTTTTAAAAATATACCTCAATCCCTGCATATGCTCAGTAAAAAATGTAGACATGAGTTTTTAAAGAATTATGTGCATTAGTAAATTGAACTGAATTGAGCCAGTCAAATGCCAGGGGCATTTATTAGAAAGATAACTACCTGTTGTAATGGTATATTTAACCCTTTTGTGTTGAAGATCAGTACTTAGTAGGCAAAATGCAGATATATAATTTATTGGTGTGAAGCACCAAGAAGTACTAATAAAATGGTGTTAAAAGGTTAATGCAAAATCTTCAAATGTATTCATGGGACTGTATTAAAATGTCAATACCTGCAACAACTAAATCTGAAGCAAGTGGTCAGGAAGAAAATGAGACAAAAGTAATAGTTTACTAACGTTAAAACTAATTTCAGTAAATAGGAATCAAAAGAAAGGAGGATGCATGCTCTGCAGCCCATGAGCCACAACTGCGGAAGCGCACAGTCTAGAGCCTGAGCTCAGCAGGAGAAGCCACCGCAGCGAGTGCGCCCCAACTAGACAGCAGCCCCCACTCGCCACAACTAGAGAAAGCCTGCGCGCAGCAACGAAGACCCAGCGCAGCCAAAAATAAATAAATGTTTGAAAAAAAAGGAGGCAAAAACATTCATCTCCAAGCTTAAACCCATTTATCAGAGCTAAATCCTATTCTCCTCCCTACACAGCAGAAGATTAAGGGGACAAAAGAGAACTTTCCTCCAGCAGAGCTACAAACTCATCCAAAAAAGAGAAATAAAGGATCACACAGATCTTAACCACACTTTGGAAAGGCGTGAGTGAGTGAGTGAAGTCACTCAGTCGTGTCTGACTCTTCGCGACCCCATGGACAGTAGCCTGCACCAGGCTCCTCCGTCCATGGGATTTTCTAGGCAAGAGTACTGGAGTGGGTTGCTTAGGTAGCGAATAAATGCACTCCCTCCTTGCCCAACTCCTGTGGCACTAGTCACCCTGACAGAGGCTGCCCAAGAAGGCTGCCACTTGGGATAGAGACAGGGCACACGGCAAAGCTGGAGTCTGCGTGTTCAATAAACACATCCACTTGTGCCGCATCGGACACCAGGGGTCTAACCAACTCAAAATGTTACTTGTGAGGTCCAGGTACCTTGCTGAGCCAGTTTATTCATAAATTTAAACCCAACTTCTAAACTCACTGAAGCTACCTCTGAACTTCAGCACACCACCTAACTCACACACGAGAGGTGGGGCCCTGGGGCAACCCTTCCACTTACCGGCCCAGCGGACCTAAGGGCAAAACCGACACTCCAAACCTCAGCTCTGCGCCTTTCCTCCCTCAGCCCACTCAACAGAGGCAAGTTATAATGTAAACGGTTGACAATAATTTAATTTTAAGGGGAGGTTTTACATTTTAATAAGGGGTAATTTCCTAGCTGACCAATAAGTATGAAGCTCAAACCTGAGTCTTTCAAGGCAAGCTAGGTAGGAAAAGTATCTGAGTATCTTGAAGCACACCTGCTGGTTCAACAGAGGACAGTATTCAGGCGTCAGCTTTCAGCTGAGAGAAGCACTGTTTGTCAGTATCTGACAAGGTAGGGAGATATTTATGTCTAAATGTCTGTAATCCTTATGTTTCGTGAATCCTTGAATTACAGCCACAGTACTGACTTCATGAGTGTATAAGAGTCTCCAGTGTGGACAGCCAGTACCTTCACACTTTAATAAAGCCTGAGGTGCGATGAGGCCTGACTGACAACACACAAGAACTTCAACACTCTGGGGCAGAAAATTTCTCCAGAAAGTGTGCGTGTGTGCTGTCACCTCACTCGTGTCCGACTCTTTGCAACCCCGTGAACTGTAGCCCACCAGGCTCCTCTGTCCATGGGATTCTCCAGGCAAGAATACTGGAGTGGGTTGCCATGCCCTCCTCCAGGGGATCTTCCTGACTCAGGGATCGAACCTGAGTCTCATGGCTCCTGCATTGGCAGGCACATTCTTTACCACTAGCACCACCTGGGAAGCAAGTCCTGCAAAGAAGAGGGAGATCTTTTCTTAGGCAGAACTTCACCTGGGGAGGACTAGGTTCCCCAAATACTCTGAGTGACACCCCATACCCGCTCCAGAAAACAACCTGAGTGTGTATTTCTGTATGTATGCCAGAATGACCCCATGAGGCCATCAGGAAGATAAGCTGCCTTGGTTCTGATGGTTATCTCTGAACTCTAAGAAGCTCTGACAGAGATGCTGTGGGCCCTGCAAGAAAACACAGAATCTACATGGCTGCTTGCTCTGTAAGAAAAGGGGCTTCAAAGCTTACCTCCAAATTATACAGCCAAGTGACTGAAAGATGAGTTTTTTACATACACCCATCATACCAGCCAAAACGACCCACTCGTTTCCAGACATCTCTTGTCTTTAATTATACCATCCCTCCTAGAGGAAAGGCCTCTAATTTTCAAACCTCACTCATTCAGTTCAGTTCAGTTCATTTGCTCAGTCGTGTCCGACTCCTTACAACTCCATGAACCGCAGCACGCCAGGACCCCCTGTCCATCACCAACTCCCAGAGTTCACCCAAACCTATGTTCATCGAGTCAGTGATGCCATCCAACCATCTCTTCCTCTGTCGTCCCCATCTCCTCCTGCCCTCAGTCTTTCCCAGCATCAGGGTCTTTTCAAATGAGTCAGCTCTTTGCATCAGGTGGCCAACGTATTGGAGTTTCAGCTTCAAAATCAGTTCTGCCAATGAACACCCAGGACTGATCTCCTTTAGAATGGACTGGGTTGGATCTCCTTGCAGTCCAAGGGACTCTCAAGAGTCTTCTCCAACACCACAGTTCAAAAGCATCAATTCTTTGGCACTCAGCTTTCTTTATAGTCCAACTCTCACACCCATACATGACTACTGGAAAAACCATAGCCTTGACTAGATGGATCTTTGTTGACAAAGTAATGTCTCTGCTTTTTAATATACTGTCTAGGTTGGTCATGACTTTCCTTCCAAGGAGTAAGTGTCTTTTAATTTCATGGCTGCAATCACCATCTGCAGTGATTTTGGAGCCCAGAAAAATAAAGTCAGCCACTGTTTCCCCATCTATTTGTCATGAAGTGATGGGACCGGATGCCATGATCTTAGTTTTCTGAATGCCAAAGCCTTTGACTGTGTGGCTCACAATAAACTATGGAAAATTCTGAAAGAGATGGGAATACCAGACCACCTGACCTGCCTCTTGAGAAACCTGTATGCAGGTCAGGAAGCAACAGTTAGAACTGGACATGGAACAACAGACTGGTTCCAAATAGGAAAAGGAGTACGTCAAGGCTGTATTAAATACCCTGCTTATTTAACTTATATGCAGAGTACATCATGAGAAACGCTGGGCTGGAGGAAGCACAAGCTGGAATCAAGATTGCCGGGAGAAATATCAGTAACCTCAGATATGCAGATGACACCACCCTTATGGCAGAAAGTGAGGAAGAACTAAAGAGCCTCTTGATGAAAGTGAAAGAGAAGAGTGAAAAAGTTGGCTTAAAACTCAACATTCAGAAAACTAAGATCACGGCATCCGGTCCCATCACTTCATGGCAAATCACTCATTCAAGGCCCAGTTAAAAAATAAAAACGGCAATAGAAACATATATATCAATAATTACTTTAAATGTAAATGGATTAAATGCTCCAACCAGAAGACACAGACTGGCTGAATGGATATAAAAACAAGGCCCATATATATGCTGTCTACAAGAAACCCACTGAAGACCTCAAGACACATATAGACTGAAAATGAGAGGATGGAAAAATATATTCCATGCAAATGGGAAGCAAAAGAAAGCTGGAGTAGCAATCCTCATATCAGACAAAATAGACCTTAAAATAAAGAATATTACAAGAAACTAGGAAGGACACTACATAATGATCAAGGGATCAATCCAAGAGGAAGACATAACAATTGTAAGTATCTATGCACCCAACACAGGAGCACCTCAAAACATAAGACAAACACTAACAGACATAAAAGGAGACACTGACAGTAACACAATAAGAGTAGGAGGCTTTAACAGCCCACTCACACCAGTGGACAGATCATCAAAACAGAAAATTAATAAGGAAACACAAGTCTTAAATGATACATTAGATGAGATGGATCTCATTGATATCTTCAGGACATTTCATCCAATGCAGAGGAATATACCTTCTTCTCAAGTGCACATGAAACATTCTCTAGTATAGGCCACATCTTGGGTCACAAATCAAATCTCAGTAAATATAAGAAAACCAAGCGTCTTCTCCAGACACAACGCTATGAGATATCAATTACAAGAAAAAAACTGTAAGACACGCAAACACATGGAGATTAAACAACACATTTCTAAAAAACTAACAGGTTATTATGTAAGTAAGTAATAACCAATAATATTAGTTATTGTTAATATCAATAATAATCATTAATGTTTATATTATTAATTATATTATTATAAACATACTAACATATAAATATAATTATGAATAACATCAATATAAATATATTTATATATATTTATAGTAGCATAATATTACTACTAGTAATTACTAGTAGTAAATAACTAACTAAAGGTTACTGAAAAAATCAGAAGGGAAATCAAGAAATTTCTAGAAACAAATGACAATGAAAACATGACAACTCAAAACCTATGGGATGTAGCAAAAGCAGTCCTAAGAGGGAATTTTATAGCAATACAATCCTACCTTAAGAAACAAGAAACACATCAAACAGACAACCTAACTTTACACTTAAAACAACTGGAAAAAGAACAAAAAACCCCCAAAATTAGCAGAAGAAAAGAAATCATAAAGTTCTGAGCAGAAATAAATGAAAACAACAACAGTAAAGATTAAAACTAAAAGCTGGTTTTTTGAGAAGATAAACAATATTGACAAACCTTTATTAGCTAGATTCATCAAGAGAGAAGAATCAAATCAACAAAATGAGAAATTAAAAAGGAGCGGTTGCAACAGACAATGCAGAAATCCAAAGGATTATAACAGACTATCATTAACAAATATACAGCAATAAAATGGGTAACCTGGAAGAAATGGACAGATTCTTAGAAAAATTCAATCTTCCATGACTGAACCAGGAAGAAATAGAAATTATGAAAAACCCAATTTAAGCACTGAAATTGAAGCTGTGATAAAAAAAATCTCCCAAAAAACAAAAGCCCAGGACCAGATGGCTTCACAGGAGAATTCTATCAAACATTTGGAGAAGAGTTAATGCCTATCCTTCTAAAACTCTTTCAAAAGATTGCAGAGGAAGGAACACTTCCAAACTCACTCTATATGAGTCCACCATTACTCTGACGCCCAAATCAAAGACAACACCAAAAAGAAAACTACAGGCCAATATCACTGATGAATATAGATGGAAAAATCCTCAAAAAAATTTTAGCAAACAGAATTCAGCAACACATCAAGAAACTCAAAACCATGATCAAGTTGGGTTTATTCCAGGGATGCAAGGAGTCTTCAATACAAGCAAATTAATCAATGTAATACAGCATATTAACAAATTGAAAGATAAAAACCATGATAATCTCAACAGATGCAGAAAAAGTCTGACAAAATTCAGTACTCATTTATGATTAAAACTCTTCAAAACATGGGCATAGAAGGAACCCACCTCAACATAGTAAAGGCTGTATATGATAAGCCCACAGCAAATGTTATTCTCAATGGTTAAAAAACTGAAAGCATTCCCCCTAAGATCAGGAACAAGACAAGGGTGTCCACTTTCACCACTATTATTCAACATAGTCCTGGAAGTCCTAGCTGCAGCAATCAGAGAAGAAAAAGAAATAAAAGGAATCCAGATCAGAAGAGAAGAAGTAAAGCTCTCATTGTTTGCAGATGACATGATACTGTACACAGAAAACCTTAAAGACAGTATCAGAAAATTACTAGAGCTACTCACTGAATTTAGCAAAGTTGCAGGATACAAAATCAATACACAGAAATCATTTGCATTTCTATATCATAACAATAAAAAATCAGAAAGAGAAATTAAGGAATCAATCCCATTCACCATTGCAACAAAAAGAATTAAATATCTAGGAATAAACTTACCCAAGGAGACAAATGACACCACCCTTATGGCAGAAAGTGAAGCACTAAAAAGCCTCTTGATGAAAGTGAAAGAGGAGAGTGAAAAAGTTGGCTTAAAGCTCAACATTCAGAAAACTAAGATCATGGCATCTGGTCCCATCACTTCATGGCAAATAGATGGGCAAACAGTGGAAACAGTGGCTGACTTTATTTTGGGGGGCTCCAAAATCAATGCAGATGGTGATTGCAGCCATGAAATTAAAAGACGCTTACTCCTTGGAAGGAAAGTTATGACCAACCTAGACTATATTAAAAAGCAGAGACACTACTATGCCAATGAAGGTCCATCTAGTAAAGGCTGTGGTTTTTCCAGTAGTCATGTATGGGTGTGAGAGTTGGACTATAAAGAAAGCTGAGTGCCAAAGAATTGATGCTTTTGAACTGTGGTGCTGGAAAACTCTTGAGAGTCCCTTGGACTGCAAGGAGATCCAACCAGTCCATCCTAAAGGAGATCAGTCCTGGGTGTTCATTGGAAGGACTGATATTGAAGCTGAAAGTCCTATACTTTGGCCATCTGATGCGAAGAGCTGACTCATTTGAAAAGACCCTGATGCTGGGCAAGATTGAAGGCGGGAGGATAAGGGGACAACAGAGGATGAAGTGGTTGGATGGTATCACTGACTCAATGGACCTGAGTTTGGGTAAACTCCGGGAGCTGGTGATGGACAGGGAGGCCTGGCGTGCTGCAGTTCATGGGGTCGCAAAGAGTTGGACATGACTGAGAAACTGAACTGAACTGAACTGAAGGAGACAAAAGAACTGTACACAGAAAATTGTAAGACACTAATGAAAGAAATCAAAGATGACATAAACAGATGGAGAGAGATTCCACGTTCCTGGGTAGGAAGAATCAATATTGTGAAAATACAAAATGCAATTTATAGATTCAATGTGATCCCTATCAAATTACCAATGGCATTTTTCACAGAACTAGAACAAAAAACTTCACAGTTCATATGGAAACACAAAAGACCCCAAATAGCCAAAGCAGTCTTGAGAAAGAAGAATGGAGCTGGAGGAATCAACCTTCCTGACTTCAGATTACACTACAAAGCTACAGGCATTAAGACAGTGTGGTCCTGCCCCAGAACAGAAATACAGATCAATGGAACAAGACAGAAAGCCCAGAAATAAACCCGCGCACCTCTGCTGCTACTGCTGCTAAGTCACTTCAGTCGGGTCCAACTCTGTGCGACCCCACAGATGGCAGCCCACCAGGCTCCGCCGTCCCTGGGATTCTCCAGGCAAGAACACTGGAGTGGGTTGCCATTTCCTTCTCCGATGCGTGAAAGTGAAGTCACTCAGTCGTGTCCGATGGGTACCTTATTTTTTACAAAGGAGGCAAGAATATACAATGGGTCAAAGACAGCCTCTTCAAAAAATGGTGCTGGGAAAACCGGGCAGCTAAATGTCAAAGAATGAAATTAGAACACTTCCTAACACCATTCACAAAGATAGACTAAAAATGGATTAAGGACCTAAATATAAGACCATAAACTATAAAACTCCTAAAGGAAAACATAGGCAGAACACTCGATGACATAAGTCAAAACAAGATCCTCTATGACCCACCTCCAGGAGTAATGGAAATAAAACCAAAAGTAAGCAAGGTGAAAAGACAGCCCTCAGAATGGGAGAATAGCAAATAAAACAACTGACAGAAGATTAACTTCCAAAATATACAAGCAGTTCATACAACTCAATACCAGAAAAACAAACATCCCAATCAAAAAGTGGGAAAAATACCTAAACAGACATTTCTCCGAAGAAGACATACAGATGGCTAACAAACACATGAAAACATGCTCAATATTACTCATTATTAGAGAAATGCAAATCAAAACTACAATGAGATATCAACTCACACCAGTCAGAATGGCCATCATCAAAAAGTCTACAAACAGTAAATGCTGGAGAGGGTGTGGAGAAAAGGGAACACTTAAGCACTGTGTGTAGGAATGTAAATTGATACAGCCACTACGGAAGACGGTATGGAGATTCCTTAAAAAACCAGGAATAAAACCACCATATGACCCAACAATCCCACTCCTAGGCATATACCTGAGGAAACCAAAACTGAAAGAAACATGTGTTCCATTGTTCATTGCAGCACTATTTACAATAGCTAGAATGTGGAAGCAACTTAGATGTCCATCGAAAGATGAATGGATAAAGAAGTTGTGGTACATATACACAATAGAATATTACTCAGCCATAAAAAGGAACACATTTGAGTCAGTTGTAATGAGGTGGATGAACCTAGAACCTATCATACAGAGTGAAGTAAGTCAGAAAGAGAAAGATAAATATCATATTCTAATACATATATATGGAATCTAGAAAAACGGTACTGAAGAATTTATTTACAGGGCAGCAATGGATAAACAGAGAATAGACTTATGGACATGGGGAGAGGGGAGTTGAGGGTGAGATGTATGGGAAGAGTAACGTGGAAACTTACATGACCACATGTGAAATAGACAGCCAACAGGAATTTGCTGTATGGCTCAGGAAACTCCAACAGGGGCTCTGTATGAACCTCCAGGGGTGGGATCGTGGGGCTGGAAATGGGAGCGAGGTTCTAAAGGAAGGGGATATATGTATACCTATGGCTGATTCATGCTGAGGTTTGACAGAAAACAACAAAATTCTGAAAAGCAGTTATCCTTCAATAAAAAAATAAATTAATTTAAAAAAAACAAAAAACAAACCAACTCTCCAGTATGAAGTGCTGACTTCTAAGGGCCCAATGTTCTCCATCCTTCTGAAATCTGAAAACCCTTACTATTGGTATTTCTCACTTGGCACTAACCCCCTGCCCTGTGCCGTGTTTAAATCTGTTTTGGTTTTTAATCTTTTCCTGTGCATGTTTTCTTATTTCTAAAAAGTGTATAAATTCTCTGAAGCCAGGGACTGACGGTAGTCTAAAATTAGAAGCTGGAAGTGTATTTCTAAAGTTTCTTTCAATCTTTCCAAGACCACATCTCTAACCCTCACTCTGTGTCCATCTCCTCAGTGCTTAGAATAGAACAGGGTCAGTGTTATGATATACAAGGCTCTGGAAACAACCTATCTGGAGCAGGCTGCCAGATTTTTAGTTTAAACAGGGGCTGATGGAGACAGGGGTAAAGGAGCGTCTGCTTATCAGGAAGGCAGGTGCACATGAAAAGAACGAGTGAAGAGCAACTGCTTCATCTCGGGAAGTACCTAATTCCATCAGGAGATCCCCAGCATACATTAATCATACAAGACAAGACTTGTTTAGGGACCACGCAGCTGTCTCTGCAGGAAACTGAGCTCATAAATCAAAGCTCTGTCCCCAGAAGAAATACTGTTTGCCCTCTCCACCAACTCCTTTCCTTCCCCTCTTTCCAGGTCATTCACCCTGATAGGATAGGCAGCATGGGTCATTCACATAAAGACACGAATGTTTCTCAACGTAAATGAGGCCTACACTGAACAAGTGAAGCTGTTCCAATATATCCAATTAACCACAACTTTGGAAATAAGGAAATGAAGCTGCCTCAGGTTTCACTGTGACTACTACAATTGCTTACCAAGCACAAGTATCAAAAATAAGTAATTACCTGATGACCTGACTGCTAGGTGAAACCGTATTACAGAGTACCTTAGGTCTCTGCTCCCTAAGCTGTCCCTTTCGTTAAGGAACAAAAAGAGACAGGAAAGGAAATCTAGAGGATTTCACTGGCCACTCAGGGAAATGGGAAACTGAATTCTTGAAGCCCCTGAAGCATAAAGCTAGGGGTGCCATGAACTAGTATTTTTAGTAAGGTCCTTAAAGGATGTGGTCAGATATGACAATTTGTATCAAAAGTTTTCAAAATGTTTGTATCTGCTGATACAGCATCCCATTCCCAGGCTGGAGATACAAAGATTTGTGTAAAAGTGTATTTGTTGCAATAGTATTTCTACTAAGAAAAAATCAGTATTCAACAGAAAATTGACTAAATAAATTGGCTAAATAAATATTCAACAGAAAACTGGCCAAATAAATTGTACATTCACGGGTCTGACTGACACGCAACTATTAAAAAACCACTGATGAAGAATATTCAATGACATGGGAGAATACTCATGACAGAATCAGTGGGAAAACATAATTATAAAACAGTATACATAGTATATGAGCTCCAATTTGTGAAAAGAATAAGTATGTATGCAAAAGAAAAAAGACTGAGAAGATGTGTATGTAGATAGTGGCCATCTCTATTTTCAAAGTTGGAAGTAATCAACATCTGTAACTTATTTTTAACATTTTAATTATTATTTTCTGATTGGGAGAAAATTTTTGGTGTGGTTTTTTTTTTTAAAGAGGAAGCTGTTTGTTTGCTCTGCATGGTTTTTCAACATTCACTGTTACTCTCAGATTTGCCCACATCACAGGCCAGTTTCAGAATAATCTGAAAGCCTTAGGGAAAACCCAACTGTTTTACTTCTTAAACTTTTTAGGTCACTCCAAAAAAGGGGAACTTAACTTTCTGAAGTAGAAAATGCCTCAGTTCCTAAATCTACATCAACTATTACTTCCCATCCATCAGTCCCTATCAAAGCAACAGTTTGTCTAAGTCCAGATTCAAACCCAGCTGGTCTGTGAAATCTGTGAATGACCAGTCTCATGTCCCCTGTTTTGGTGTCTGCTCCAAGAATATGGCAGAAAAACACCCTGATGTGGAAGAAGTCACCATCCTTAGGCATAGGAGGCCTCTATACTGTATCATTTGAGGAACACCTCTGATAGCTCAGTTGGTAAAGAATCTGCCTGCAATGCAGGAGACCTGGGTTCGATTCCTGGGTCAGGAAGATCCCCTGGAGAAGTATAGGCTACCCACTTCAGTATTCTTGGGCTTCTCTTGTGGCTCAGCTGGTAAAGAATCCGCCCGCAATGCAGGAGACCTGGGTTTGATCCCTGGGTTGGGAAGATCCCCTGGAGAAGGACAAGGCTACCCATTCCAGGATTCTGGCCTAGAGAATTCCATGGACTGTATAGTCCATGGGGTCGCAAAGAGTCAGACATGACTGACCGACATGCACAGAGACTCAACTACCCTTCTTATCACAAGATTGCTCCCTCTCCTGCTAAGTGGTCCGAGAACCTCATGGTCAGGAGTTGAGGGTTCCAAGAAAAAAGGGAGCAGTCTTCTCACTCTGGAGGGGAGCTGTCAACAGGTGCGTGTTTTCCAGGAGCACAAGGAGCTCAAGGATAGGAGAAGGCAAAAAGTCCCACTAACACACGGCAGACCAGCTCATGGGATTGCCAGACAGTCCCTAATGAAAAGTCCTTCCTATGAAGTCCAGTCTTGACTGATGCGGTCAGTGGAGGGATGGAACAAAATACAAGAATAACAGGAAGGGTCAGGTGCACAGGTTATAAACCGGTAAACCAATCTGGCCCATAAACATGTCTCGTTTGAACTTCTTCTACATGAAGTAAAAAAAAATATTTAACTGTGACATTTCACATAAAGATATCTATTTTTGGCATCTCTTCTAAATATCAGAAGATTTAGCAACATTGGGCCTACAATTCCCCAGAGCAACAACTGGCTGTCCTGTCTGGAAGGGCATGTGCTTTCAAACTCCGGGATGCCAGGGATAGTACTGATTGTGAATGATGCCAACCCTGGCCCCCAGCTCATGCCTAGGGCCTGCCTCGTTCCTATACGTGTCTGAGTCTGCTATACCCTCTCTAGAGGCAGGGGAGAGGAAGGACAAGGGCCCTTCTCAGTTCGCTGCATGTATTTCTATTTCGAATCTGCTTCAGCACTCTACCAAGAAAGGAGAAATGCACCTGAGAGTAAGGGGCTGTCATTCTTCTCACAAAAAAGAAACTAAACCTTGTTTTAATTCTGAGAGTCCCAGCTGGCTAGCAAAAAGGTTTCAGAGATCCCCGAGAGATTTGCACAGACTGAAGTATGCTCACACTGGCTGTCAAAGTATTCAAATAGCTAGTTTCTAAATGAGAGCGTGAGTAACATTTAAAGACCACAGTTCCTTTTCGTTGGAGTTCCTCCCCTTCAGGGAATCCACCCCTAATCCTTAGCTGGTAATCTCAATTCATTATGTGCCAATGGGGCACACTGACTCAGAATTTAACACAAAATTTTATAGCAGTTCCTTCTGAATTCTAGGGAGGAAACTTTCTAATTGTCTAATCAGAAATTCCTGTTGTTGGAATAAAATCTCAGTACTCAACATAAAAGTGTTTCTAATGTGGACTCACCCCATCAAATAGTTTATGTGTAATTTCATAATTTATCTATGCAACACAGATAATTATTTCCTGTGATCACCCGGATATGCAGACACTAAAAAAACCACTGGCTTAGATGCATTAAGGCCTTGCTCCTCAAGTGCTGAGTGGTTTCCAAGCTGTGAAACAGGCCTGCTTAAGTCTAAAATTATCATGCTTCTGTGACTGCATTTATATCCCAGAATATTATAGTTTTAAATCACTGCAATGATTAAAACAAATTCAAACTATATTATGAATTAATATAATAAACAAAGCTAACCAAGTAAAACCTACAGGTGCCTTAAACACTATAAGCATGGCAGGAAATGAAAACAATCAGGTCTGACAACACGTCAGCTCAGAAACAATGCTAGACTAATATAAATCAGAAACATGTTTCCACAGAGACACAAAACTTACTAAATATTAATAGAAATACACTCCACTACTTATTTTTTCCACTTAATCATTTCCAAATAATTTAGTAATAGCTACTAAAGTAATAGCTACATACAAGATATTTAATCTAATCTAACTAGAACCTCTAAGTGTCTAGTTAAAATCTTCTTTCTGAAATGTCATGTATTTTACTAAGTTTTACCTCTAGGCTGGAAATGATACTGTTATGAATAAATGATCAAATGCACCTGTAGAAGTGGAAAGGCCTACTTCGGCAGCCATCACTCACGGGGACAGTGCCAGGCATGTCACTGTGCAGCAGAGGGTGTCAGCACAGGCGACAGGCAGCACACGGGCGGAAAGCAGCCAGGGTCAAGTCCAAAGCCCCAGTCACTGTCTCCCAAGGTCAGATTTTCTTTCACAAGCTATTCCTGACACAGAGCAAAATGTATTCAAATGCAATGTATTCAGAAGAAAACAAGCCAATAGACCACTTTCTCTCTGGCACCTGAGATGATAATACAGGGCAGTCAACACATTTTCTAACCAAGGGGATTTTCTTGGAGGGAAGGTTCTGGAACAGAAATGTGGGATCTGAGTTCTCTCTCTCTAGCTACCACAAAGACAAAGAGAACGGCTAGGACTAAGCGGGAAGAGAGAAGGCAAGAGCCACCAGGAAAGAGGAATAAGACAAGGCAAACAGATTTCCTCTGCGTTCTTGGCTGACATGTGGCTTGTGCCTAGATTCCCTGGCCCTGCAGCATAACCAGTCCACTGTCAGAAAAAAATGGCTTTTTTGGACAGCTGTCCCTTGGAGTTTTCTCCCCTTGCCGTTGTAACTTCCAGAAATTCCTGAACCTCTTGCACAGCAAGGAAGGGGGCTTAAAAGTGGAAACTCTTTTATTTTTTAGAAATAAAGTCAGTAACAACTTACTCAAGAACAATAAACAGTTTGACACTAGATAGCAGGTCCTTGGCTTGGTCTAATGTAACACTGAGGTTTCCCAACTTCAAAAGCCTTTGAATTACATGGCACTGGCACCGCACTGCAATTACTGAGGCCCATCTTTCCTCCCTTGGCCACCTATTATTTTTCCTGGACAAAGGTGACATTTGTTCAGTAAGTATTTACTGAGCATCTACCATGTGCCAATCACCATATACTATGGCAAAGGAAAAAAGGGGAAGACAAGAGCAAAGGTGGTCCCTGGCCTCATTGAGCTTCAGTTCAGTTCAGTCGCTCAGTCGTGTCTGACTCTTTGCGACTCCATGAACTGCAGCACGCCAGGACCCCCTGTCCATCACCAACTCCCAGAGTTTATCCAAATTCACGTCCATTGAGTCAGTGATGCCATCCAACCATCTCATCCTCTGTCGTCCCCTTCTCCCACCCTCAATCTTTCCCAGCATCAGGGTCTTTTCAAATGAGTCAGCTCTTTGCATCAGGTGGTCAAAGTATTGGAGTTTCAGCCTCAACATCAGTCCTTCCAATGAACAGTCAGGACTGATCTCCTTTAGGATGGACTGGTTGGATCTCCTTGCAGTCCAAGGGACTCTCAAGAGTCTTCTCCAACACCACAGTTCAATAGCATCAATTCCTCGGCGCTCAGCTTTCTTTACAGTCCAACTCTCACATCCATACATGACTACTGGAAAAACCACAGCCTTGACTAGACGGACCTTTGTTGGCAAAGTAATGTCTCTGCTTTTTAATATGCTGTCTAGGTTGGTCATAAGTTTCCTTCCAAGGAGTAAGGGTCTTTTAATCTCATTGAGCTTACATTCTATTATGGGCATAATAAGCCTGTGTAAAAATTCAAAGTATGTAGAAACAGACAATGTAGAAAGTAAACATCTACTATAATCAACTATAATTGACCATTTGGTATAAACTACTTCAAATAATCTTCTGCGTATGTAAAGAACAATACTTACCCATGTTTTGTAATGTGGTCATACTATCTGATCAGTTTTGCTACTTCTTCCCTTTTAACAATCCATCTTGAGGTCTTTCCATTACATTCTTTTTTAAGATATGTTTCCACCTTTCAGGGCTTCCCTTGTGGCTCAGCTGGTAAAGAATCCGCCTGCAATGCAGGAGACCTGGTTCGATCGCTGGGTTGGGAAGATCCCCTGGAGAAGGGAAAGGCTATCCACTCCAGTGTTCTGGCCTGATAAATTCCATGGACTGTACAATCCATAGGGTTGCAGAGAGTTGGACACGACTGAGCGACTTCCACTTCCACTTTTCCTCTGTAACGTTTCCCACTTAAACTACCGTGATCCCCAACGTAGGACTCTTCAGGGACTTGAGAGAAGGCTGGAAAAGTCCATGTAAGGCCACCTTCCCCGGGTACTTACCCCAGCGAACGCACAAAGGCTCTACCTCTGGAATTGACTGCACTGTCTTGTTTCTTCCCCAGAGTCAGGTCTCAGCTTTGGATTCTATCCTCGCTTTGTGCCTACAATCTCTAAGATGACAAAACAGAGGCTTCTTGGATTCTCTCTTTATTATGCTCTTTCTTCACAGCTATTCACACCAAAATCATACTGAATCCACTGATAATTAAAAATCAGTATCTAAAAACACGGCCCTTTCTTTTCAGTGGATATCTAACTTTAAATTGTCTGTAGATGTCTTAAAATGGGGCTTCCCAGGTGGTCTAGTGGTAAAGAATCGCCTGCCAATGCAGGAGACTCAGAAGATATGGATTCCATCCCTGGGTCAGAAGATCCCCTGGAGAAGGAAACGGCAACCTGCTCCAGTATTCTTGCTTGGCGGGCTGCATTCCATGGACTTGCAAAGTCGGACATGACTGAGCGTACACACACATCTTAAAATGTGGGGAAATGAAAAATTGGAAGTAGTATAAATTGTCTGTTGTTTGTCCCCAAACAGCAAGACCATACTAAGAAGTCTTCTATAAGGCAGAGGCTATACAACAATTTAAAACACTGTTACCTGGAGACAAGATTAAATTCAGAAGTACAAAGACTGAGAACTGCTTAGTCAAACCACCTGGGCCATCTGTGCCACCAGCCAAGTCCCATCAAAGAAGAAAGTTGGCTGTTCTTAGCTTTTGCTATCTTTGTCCCTCATAAGAAAAACATAAAATCATAAAACATAAACACAGGATTTATAATGGCTAGAAAGTGGAATGAAGGCCAGTGACATTCTGCTCACCCATCAGCTTAAAACTAGAAAGAGATGAGTCACAAATACTCATATCACAGCCTACTAAAACACAATACTAATCAATATATTCACTGATGAACCAGAACATTATAAAGCCTATTTACCAACTATGTTGTCATCAACCTATACGCTCCTAAAATATTTCCCTAAGACCCAGAAGTGGTAATATAAGTTAGTTACTGGGTATGAATGTAAGTTAAACACTTCTCTGTGTAAGTGAATGAGTTAGAATTTCTTAAAGAACTTCTCTGCCCCTTCGAACCCCTACCCCCGCCGCCCCACCACCACCTTTGCTGAGGCAGGGCTACCATACTTGCTTAGTGCTTACTGGAAAAATCCTAATAAACATTTTCTACTTTTCCCCCAAGGCTCTTAAGTCTTCAACTATGCAGAACTGTATGAACAAACTAAGTTTTAAGTAATAACATTTTGGTGTGCCTGAAATAGCCAAATGAATTTAGAGAAGAAAAAAAAAAAAAGACTATTCAATAAATTACAGCATTCCCCAGATTTCCACTGTCCCCTGAAGAAAAGCTACCCCCACCTCTGCCCTCAGAACTTACCACCAAGGCCATGCCCACGCCTCAGACCTTCAAGCAGGCACCGGCGGCCTTTCCCCAGGGTAAGTTGATGTTTACATCCCCTATCTTAAGTTCTCCAATTTGAGGCTCTCGGGTCTGCTGGTGTCAACACAGGCCTATCCCAGGTTTATTCCTAAAGAGCAAATTCCCTGCTAGGGGGCTCTAGCGTGTCTGAAGCAGACTAACTCCCATGGAATCCTAATGAGAGTTGCATTCTTAGAGATTCTATAAACTTTCAAGGGTACCAGCAGATGGCCACCTTCTGTTCAGAAATAAATACACCCCTGTGTCTTTGGCAAGAGTAAGAATTTTTAAAACTCTTAAAACAGTATCTCTCAAAAAAAAAAAAACAACAAAACAGTATCTCTCTAGAAGAAAGGAAATTAAACAAATTCTGAAATTCTAAGAGTTTCTTCTACAGATTTTTGCCAGAAGAGCAGAAAATTCAGCTCCAGGGCCAATCCTCGTGCCAACTTTAGATGTATATATATTTGAAACAAACAAAAACACAAGAATATGTAAAAAAATTTAAAAACCAGAACAAAAAAGCAGGTTGATATAACTTTTTTTAAAGCAGCACACTATTAATAGCAAAGGCAGAAGTCAAGAAACTTTGGTTCTGGTCCTTGTAACTGTCCCACCAGCTGGTTACTAGGACTAGTCATTTAATCTTCCAGGGCTTATTTACTTCACTGATGAAATGACAGGGCTGGAAAGGCTGGTCTAAATATCTCCACAACATTCTAAATTCTACTCAGTTTCGTTAAATGCATCTCTTCTAGGTAAAGTGTGGATACTTTTCCTTTACGACTCTTCACACCAAACATTATTCAAATACGTTAAAGCGTTGATATCTTACTAAGAGTAAGCACGAGAAACAAGAAAGATTAATCCGTCTTCAACACAAAAACAAAGAAAAAGTGGGATGAAAATAAAACAAAGAGACTTCTACTTCAACATTTCTACAGAATATGGATCACTTTACATTTTGCACCCAGTTTTAAATTCTCTCCCTTAACCAGGAAACTGAAACAAGTAACAAGTCCCAAACAAGAAACCCTGCAGTCTTGGGCTGTGTTTGAGAGGGAGCACTGTGCCAAGCACAGCAGTGCTGGCTCTTCTGCTTGCAGGCCCTGAGGCTACAGGAAAGCAGCTCAGGTGTTACACTCTGACCTACTGGACCTCAGACAGATCACTGAATGATCATACCGAACTGCCATGGAATATTCCACATCAAGTGAAAACCAGGGTTAGGCTAAGTTGGGAAAATGATTTCAATATAATTTAGGTGAAAAATCAGGACGAAAAAACTACACAAACGCTATGGCCACATCTATACAAATTCAGTTGATGAAAATACAACAAAAATTTAAGTGATTTGTGTCATATGTCTCCTTTTTTCCACCTAAATTTTCTATAATTTTTTGCACACTGAAAATATTTAAAAACTGACCACTTGGAGAAAAAAATTGAGCAAACCTCATTCTAATTTACATGATTCCTTTCTAACCCAGCACTTAGTTAAAATAACTGATCTTCCTCATTCCTTTTTTGTTTATATACAGAATTTTTTCCATGTCAAAATTAAAAATATTTTTGGCTACCAATATTTTAAGTCTGTCTCTAAATAACTTGGGTAAAGAATTCAGAAATCAAGCTGGCAGAAATTGGGTCATTTTGTAAGATACTTATTTCTCAAACCAAAAGATGCTTTAGCAAGTTGCCAAACTTTTCCTGGAAAGTGGCCTACAGGCAATGCTTATTGCCAAGTTCCTCACCTTCCCCAACCGTAGCAATCTACCAGCATACATTTTAGTTGCTGGCTAGGAACATCTTTGGCTTTGTAGGCAAAAGAGTTTCTGTCACAACTACTCAACTCTGCCACCATAAGCCAGCCACAGACACTACACAAATGGATGAGTGTGGCTACGTTTCAATAAAACTTATTTTACAAAAACAGTCAGTGGGCCAGCTTTGGCCTTTGTGCAGTCATCTGTCAGTCTGTGGTATACAGCACACTAGAGAACATGCTTGGAGCTTGGAGAGACAATGAAAAGACCTAAAGGACTGCTTCCTCCTTAACAGGGAACGACCATCAGACCTTACTTTGACAGCCATACCAATCTTCAAGACTTCTCTTTGAAAGTGGTATATTAATGAATTCCCCCCTGCAAATTCAATGAATTGGTTCCGCAAATATAGCAGTTTTCAACCATGTTATTGAGACACACATAGCTATGTGGAATGTGTTGCATTTACTACTAATAATATAACACTGGTTTTCAAGTGATTTTTAAAAAATTTATAAAAGGGACAATCAGTCTTATCCCTTTAGCCAGCCTGGACCTGTACACAGCCCTGGATGTACCTGCAAGAGCGAAGAACTCATGTACAGACTGTCGAAGAGACTTCGAGCCCAGCCTTTTCCATCTCAAGATAACAAATCCACTCTCTGGCTAACAGCTCAAACATGTCAGGTTTGGATCCGTTAGAGTCTTAATGTCAAAACATATATGAAGTCAAGGAAGATATATTTTCCTTTCATAAACTTTCATTTTTATCACAGAAAAACTTTAAAATGCATGAAAGATGAAAGAAAAACTAAAAGCCCCAATACTATCAAGGGGAAATAACTACTATTATCGTTTTGGCTCCTTTCCCGTCAAATTCTTTCTCTGTGTATATCAGAAAAACAAAATGCTTTCAGTAAGATTCCTCTCTACTTTCTTCATGAAATATTATAAGCACAATCCTATATTATGTCTTAAAATATGATTTTTAATGTCTGTATTAAAAATCCATCAAATAGATGGACTGTAAGTATTTAAGTTTCTCCCCATTGTTGGATATTTATATCATCTATTTTTTATAATATTACATGAAAAGTTGAAAATAATCCCATGGAAGCTTATGAAACTATTTAATATTTTATATTTATGTATTTGACAGCAGGTATCCCTAAAACAGAGTAATACTCTGGAGCCCTTCAGATCAAGGCACAGCAGAATACACATCAGTGACCACAGGAAGAGGGATACACCTCAGGAGCGGGCACAGGAGCACTGGACCCACAACTGGAAAACAGGCCATCCTTGAAATTCTTTACTAAAGGCAGATGAGGCAGTAGAGTTAACCAACATGACAAGTGGGGCCCAAGTGAGATGGTATCACAGGACTGAGCCTTGATTGCTCTCTCTTAACACCCAACAGAGGAAAATTGTTTTGACTTGACTGCTATTATTAAAATTGTGCAGGAGAGAGCATGTTAAAAAGCTGGTGGCAGATGTTTCATTTATAGCATATAGTAAATTTGTGAGATATTCCCTTTGACATAGAAGGTCAACTGATTGGTCTTTTTCCCCTGGGCAAATGAAAGACAGCTGTCTGCTAAGTGTTTTCTCCACAGGGCATGATGGGGCAGAATGTCAAAAACAACACACGTGAATGTCAGCCTGGCAGCAGCGGCAGCACGGTATGTTTCCAATAGTGGCCAAGGGCTACAAAACCTCTAGAGCCTCAAGGAGTAGAATCCACCTGTGTTTCCCTTTATCTAGCTGCCAATCAGAAAACTAAAACAAATTATTAATCTAATTCATATAGTTTATAATACTAGAAACTTTCCCTCATAAATTGTCTGCTCTGAAACAAGCCAAACAGGAACATGAGATAACTCAGTGGAGAGAGGGAGTCACAGCGGCCCTCTTGAGCTATGTACTTTTTAAAAATTCCATGAAATAATGCCATACACAGTAATACAGATGGATATAGAGATTATTATACTAAGAGAAGTCAGTCAGAGAAAGACAAATACCATATGATTTCATTTATATGTGGAATCTAAAATACGGCAAAATGAATGTATTTGCAAAACAGAAAGAGACACATAGACATAGAAAACAAACTTATGGTAATCAAAGAGGAAAGGGGGTAGGGGGATAAATTAGGAGTTTGGGATTAGCAGATACCAACTACTACATATAAAATAGATAAACAAAATTTTACTGTATAGCACAGAGGACTATATTCAATATCCTATAATAAACCATAATGGAAAAGAATATGAAAAAGAATGTAGAGATATATGTATAACTAAATCACTTTGCTGCACACCAGAACCTAACACAACACTGTAAATCAATTACACTCCAATTTTAAAAAATAATAAAGAGAAAAAAAATTAAAAAGCTCCAGTTCAGATCTCAATTTCCAAATTGAAAGATATGAAGTAAAAGACTCTTGAGAGTCCCTTGAACTGCAAGGGGATCAAACCAGTCAAGCAATCAGTCCTGAATATTCATTGGAAGGACTGATGCTGAAGCTTCAATACTCTGGCCACCTGATGCAAAAAACTGACTCATTAGAAAAGACCCTGATGCCGGGAAAGATTCAAGCCAGGAGGAGAAGGAGACGACAGAGGATGAAGTGGTTGGTGGCATCACCAACTCGACTGACATGAGTTTGAGCAAACTCCAGGAGTTGATGATGGACAGGGAGGCCCAGCGTGCTGCAGTCCATGGGGTCGCAAAGAGTCAGACATGACTGAACAACTAAACTGACTGACTGATGAAGTAAAAGGAATGTATGTGTATTTTATAAAATACGTAAAAGATAGAAAAATGAAGTCTGAGCCAATCAAGGTAATACAACAATGTTTAACTTAAACATGGGAAAAGAAACATTTCTAATTAAAATCTATATCTAACACTGTACAGTTGACCCTTGAACAATATGCAGATTACTCCCAGTGTAATTTATAGTTGGCCCTCCATATCCATGGTTCCTCCACATCCGCAAACTCAACCAACTAGGGGCTATGTAGTACTGCCGTATTTACTACTGAAAAACACATATAAGTGGTCCCACGCAGTTCAAACCCGTGTTGTTCAAGGATTAACTGCATTTACCTATGGAATTTTTAGAAAGATTATTTTTTGTACCTGTCTGACAAAGATTTGCATGAACAGGCCACAAACTCTTCTTTTCGTGACTATGCCACATGATCTTTGGATATGCAAATAGAAAAAAGACTAAAGATACGCCTCTCAAAACCACCAGAAGAATCAAGTTATGTGTAAATCTGTCAAGTGTGGGAAGTAATCACTATCACCTCACACTGAGAACACTGGAAAGGGCTGGAGTCAATGCTCCTGGACAATGGCGCGGGTGACCAACAGACCCGTGGGGAAGAAACACTAAACGTCTCAACACCACAGAGTTCACTGTCACAGTATCTGATCACAAACAATCCCTGCAGGCCTACTCGGAAATACGCTTCTCGAGACCCAAGTCCAGCCTACGGGAAGTGTGGTAAGGACACAGCGCCCCTTACCTCACCAGCGCGTCCGGCTTGCTCAGCTGGTTATTAGGGATGCAGTTCTCCATTAGGTCCTTGTGAGCGCTCGGGCTCTTGCTGGCGCATTTCTGCTTCTTCTCATTTTTACTAGATGAGGAAGGGATGCTCCCGTTCGTGGCGCTGTGACTTCGAGGTGAGGAGTTCACAACTCCACTGGCGTTTTTGTAGTTTTTTGAGGAAGCAGTGCATGAGTCCTCTTTCAAGAGATTTTCTGTACTTCCCACAAGATCATTATTTAATCTTTTACTATTGATATGGTTTTCCATATACTCAATTTCTTGTATTTTAGAGTCTACAGGTTGTAGAATATTGTTGTTATTTATTCCAAGGTTGTGTTTTTTGGCATCTTTGTCTTTTTCTTTCCCTTTTTCTCGGTACTCTATCTCTGGCAAAGTTGTAGAGAGTTTTTTGTTGGCTGGGATACCTCCATTGTGGTGTATGAGGATTGAGGAATCCATATCAGGTAATCCTTTGGCTGCTACAATACCAAAAACAAACCAACAAGCAAAAAAAAAAAAAAAAACCCCACACTGGAATATTTAGTTGTAAAAAAACAAAATGGATTGATTCAACAAACTGCATCATCTACACTTAGAAACACACTACATTAAGTTGCAAGCTCATTCAGAAGCAATAACCATACCACATTATGCTAACTTCGAAAGCAAGGCCAAAAAAATTTGAGAAGCTGCACATTTAGAAAATCACCATCATTTCTAAACACCAAGTCATTAAAGTTCTGACCTTGAAAAGAATATGAGGATTTTACAATTAAGTTATACCTCACTTATCAGTCAAATCAAACTTGTCTCTCACTGGGGTGACAGGACATAGGCAGATCATAATCTTAAAAGGCCACATTTAAAAAGATGCTTGGATTAAGCAAATTTAATAACTTTACTGAAAAGAAAGATTAAATGAAACAAACAGGTGTGATGTTAGCATACAGAGCACCTATCCTTTGTCTTGCCTCTATTGTTAAAGTAATAAGTCTGTTATCATTTACTAGGACGCTTTACAATGAATTTTCAGTATAGGTCTACATATTCAACTCGACAAAGTGTATTTGAAGAGAGAATTTTGCACCACACCAGAGAACAAGATTTTGTCATGTATCAACTAAAAACAAAAACCAAAGAAAACTGGTATTGCTGTCTGTTTACTTATTGAATTGGTTACATATTCATGAGAGAGGTTGTATTAGAAAAAGGTCATTCTAAGATCCATGTTGCATTATACAAACCATTTAAAATAAAACCTAGCCATGTTTGCTCTATTTAGAAGAATTCTGATTTGTAAAACAATTTTGTGTTTACATCTCTATCTGGCTTATACTTGGCTTGCTTCAATTACAAATGCACATATTTACATATACTACTGTCACTGAGAATAAATATTTTAAAATCTTCATAACAAAATATTAAAATAGAAAATAAACTATAAAAGGAAATGAAATAAATTTAAAAAATAAACATATTTAAAAGCACATGGTCTTAAGACACTAGGCAGAAAACATCATACATATTCTGTATTTCATGACCAAGTAAAGCAACAGTCCTAAAGAGGAACACCAGAAAACACAAAAAGCCATGGTAATTTTCCAAAGCCCTAGCAACTTTTCTGAAAAAATACTACTGACAAACAAACTAATAACTAACCTATTGAGCCAACAGCTTTAGAGTAAAGACCTACCTTCCTCAGCCTCTTTTTCTTGCTTCTGTAGCATCTGTTGCTCCGGAGGGAGGGCTTGTTGAAGAAGCTGCATGTAAAATTCGTTCTCTTTTTGCACTTCTTTTTGCTTCCTCAACCGCATTTTGTAGCTTACGTAACTTTTGAAGCCAAAGCCCAAAGTCACCACAGGGTATCCAATACTACAAAGAAAACAGTTCTGCTAGTAAATGTAAGTTAAGAAAACAAGCAACACATGCATCAAGCACATGAGGACCCTATGGCTGATTCACCACCACAGATGATGATAAGAGCTGAGCACTCAGTAAACACAAATAAATATGGCTGGTGTGGAAATCAGGCAGCTAGCATGCAGAACAAATTCCTATGGAACAGCAGGACCGTTGGACCATAAGAAGCTGCTCATTAGGCCCTGGCAATCTTCAAATACACTCAAGAGTTACCACAGGGACTGTTGGATACAGTGGCTAAAGTCTTTGATTAACATGGAACCTGCCTCATGCATGGTTAGGACTTAGGGATCTGCATGTTTTTTTTTTTTTTCCTTTTTTTTTTCTTTTTTTTCATCTTGCCGACCCCTATCTGCATGTTTTTAAAAACTAAAAAGGTAGAGATTTTATGAGTGGTCATAAGGAAACATTGCAAGCATTAAAATCAAACACATCATTTGGTTTTCAATACTAGAAGGCAGGGTCAAATTCAGGTGACTCATCATCTTACTGCCTGAGAAATGCCTGTCACCAGCTATTTCTGGAAAATTAGTTCACAAACACTCTATCAAACATAAATTAAGAATCGTTTAACCAAGTATCTGATATTATCAGAGCCAACATTTGTTTTGCACCAACAAGTTAAACCAGCTGTACTTAAAACTCTAATCTCTGGGACAAAAATCTGAAATATTTTCGTTCAAGCCATCAGTCTAATATTGTTTCAAAGCCTCTGAAAACACTGTCTGTCAAAACTTTTCTTAAGCTTCATTAATGCTGTTGTTTAGTCGCTAAGTCATGTCCGACTCTCTTGCAACCCCACAGACTATATAGCCTGCCAGGCTCCTCTGTCCATGGGATTTCCCAAGCAAGAATACTGGAGTGGGTTGCCATTTTCTTCTCCAGAGGATCTTCCTAACCCAGGGATCGAACCTGCGTCTCCTGCATCTCCTGCATTGCAAGAGGATTCTTTACCGCCACCAGGGAAGTCTCATTAACATTAAAACTTATAATTTATCAATTATAATTAGTCTAAATGTGATCACACCACAAATTTATAGTGACAAGTTTATTGACCAAGTCTATTTAATTCACTTGTTTGTGAAGATTTTAAATATATTGGTAACTATTTTTTGGTTGTTGGTTCTTATTTGTTTTGGTTTCTACCATAAATATTAGCAAAAATTGGTATATTTGAAAGAAATATACAGTTAAGTGGTAATTTCTATAATAGATATAAACAAAAATCAAGCTTATTTTAAAAAAATGTTTCATGGTTTAAGGTTAAAAATAATAGTCCTTAAAAATTATTAATAATATTATCTTGCTTTTGTAAACATGCAAAGGAAATTTTAAAATCATTTAAGCTCCATGAAATAGTCATATATTTCATCAAGACTTTTTGGAATCATCATTGATTACAATAAAAACAGATAACAAGTATCAGACACTTATGTACATGGACCTAATTAAACACTTTACATATATCACTTCATTTCATCTTTCCCATGACATTCCATGAGACAGCTTCCCAATATATAGGTAAGAGAACTAAGGCTTAGAGAGGGTGACGTGTCCAAAGCACAAAGCTGTTAGGGGGCAGAGCTGGGATTCAAACACTCATCTCCCTGACTAGAGGGCTCATGTTCTTTACCACCCCATGTTATGTTGTCTTCTGAACTCGTATAATATCTCTAAGAAAAAATTTACAATTAAATTTACCATTCTACATTGAAAACACTGAACAGGATTACAGATTAAGAATATACATAATACTCACCAGTGAGCAGCAAATGGGCGACAAAGGTCTACATGAAAATTTTTGAGATCTTTAAATCTAATTGCTGCTTCAATATAAACAAAGAGTATCCAGAGGGATACTGTGGGCAAACACACTCCCCTTTCTGTGGGAAAGCAGCAGAGAGACAAGCATCAATGAAACATTAGCTAATATAACAGATGGATTGTTTGGGAGACTGGTTCAACAACAGTAAGTTTAAGACTTTGAAACTAATTAAAAAGCAATTTGATCCAAATTGAAAGCTTTCCTATGACAAAACATGCTATGGAATCACAGACAAAAATAAAAAATAGTATTCTGGCAGAAAATATTTACAACATATGTAAAACAAAGAAATCATAGCCCTAGCATGCAAAGACCTCCTACAAATCAATAAAAAAGGCAACTGAAGAAAAAAAATTGGAAGTTATAAAAGAAAAAAAGTGTGTGTGTGTGTGTGCGCTCAGTGACTCAGTTATAGACAGTTTAAAAACATGTGAAAAGATGTCAACTTCCCTACTGCTTAGGGAGATAAAAATTTTTAAATGAGACTCGATTATTTTAACCTATCAGATAAAGCCAAAATTTTGAAGATGGGTAATAGTACAGGGAAGATGTGTGAACGGCTTCCCTCTCATTCTTAGCAAGAATATAAATTGGGGTAACTTTGTTATAAGGCAATTTGGCAGTATAATTAAAAATACTTATACCTTTGACCCAGAAATTCCAATTCCAGGAATCTATCCTATAGACATATAAAAGAGCCCTGGAATAAATGTATAAGAATGTTCATACATTATTATAAAGTAATTAGCCTCCAACTAATAAAAATAAATGAAAAAAAAAAAAGAATCTTCAATGTATTATTTGCAATAGCAAAAACTAGAATTTGGAATTAACTTAAATGCCTATCAATAGGAACTGCTGAATTATAATAAATCTATATAATGAAATATCATGCAACTTTTCAAAAGGATGAAGACCTGTATTACTATAGAATGATATGTAAAAAAAAAAAACAATTTTTAAAGAATGAATTACAGCACTAAGAAATGTTTCTGACATTCAAGTATTATTCAAAAAAGTTTTCTTTCTTAACTACAAGCTCATATTCCTTTTGTAATTAAAAACAATTTTCAACAGATGAAAAAGCAATTTGCAATAGAATAAACAAGACTCAAATAATCAGATAATTTTCACTGGATTTTAGAGTCAAAGTTTGTAGGCTAGGTCCATCCATGTGAGGACATGACTAATAAGGGAGTATTTTATGAAGATGGAACACAAAGACATGAGAGCTATAACTCTGGAAAGATCCCCTTTGAGAGTGTATAAAGCAAGCCAGTTACAGAACAGACAAATGGAGGGAAAACTCAGTGACCTGAAGGACTAGAAGGCTTTTTTCTAAGACTCTTTGGAACGGATGAAACAGAAGAAAAATTACAGAATCTTGGGACTAGAAAAACTAGTCCCAAAGATTAGTCCCACTTAGTCCAACTTCCTCATTTTATGGAAGAGCAAAGTGAGGCCCAGAGTTTATATAAATTGTGTCCAAATTCACAGAAACAATACTGAATCTGCTTCTAAGGAGAATTCAAGTCCCCAAAGACCTAGTCCATAAGATAAGACAGACAAAGTCCTGTGAAAACAGCTAATGGCTTCAACCATTCTTATAGATTTAATAAATCAAAAAAAGGGTATTTTTGCAAGGTAGAAAGACAAAAGGCAATCCTTAGGATTATCCATTTTCAAATTCATTTCAAAATACATTTCAAAAAATTTACATTCTGTAAATATCTAATTTCTATATTAAATTCTAAAGTTATCATAAACAAAATAAGCATATTACAGGAAAAATAGAAAAATTTGGACATATTACTCATATTCCTACATCTAAATAAATAAAACCACACTGAAAATATTTTTGAACTAGTTTAATAGTTCAATAGTTTAATGTTGTACATACAGTTTTATATCCTGTTTTCTCCCTCTTAACAATAAGGAAAAACTAATGACATAATATTTTCATGCTCTTGTGGCAATATATATAGTTTCATCAACCATTCCTAACATTCTTTTTAAAAATGTTAAATTTTAACAATGAAAGAGAAATTGATCCCAACCTATAAAAATTGCACTCATATTTACTGGGCCTAATAAGAACACAGGGTTTGTTCTGTTTGCTCACTAACCACTCTGAATTAAAATGCATTTCATAACTTAGGTATTCCAACATGCATTTCTGAGCCTAGAGCTAAAGAGAGACCAATATCATTTATTACATTAGCTTCATTGCTGCCTTGTGGGTCACCCACTGAATTCCAATTCTATTAATAGTTACATGAGTAGCTTTTTCTCAACTAATAAGACACTATTAAAGCAACTTAGAAAATCATTATAGTTCATCAGAGTCACAGATTATCTGAGCTGGAAGGTTCCTTTAATTATTATCTAGATCACTCCACCCTCATATGACAGAAAAAAAGCTGAGACCTAGAGAGAATAAGTGTAAATAGCAACTCACTCGAAACTGAGGCCCAGGACAAGAAAATACAAGTAAAACCTGGTATATAGAAAAATCACTTTAACTAGAGGAAAGCAGACTAAGGAAGAAGCATGCTAGCTTATAAATTCAGTCAGATATGAGAGAGTGCTAAAGATGGAGAAAACCATGCTCACAGCAGATACTTCAAAAATACAGCTGAATTGTGTCTCCTAACATGGGACAACATCATCCTTCTAGCATTTAGAGAAGAGGATGAATGCTGCTCCAGAGAGCTTTTATTAGTTGGTGCTCTTTCAATGGTCAAAATGCTACAGGTTACAGCTGGGCCTCGGAATCAAGTTTCATGCAGCTTTCGCAGACAAGTGCGACATCCCCACATGTCTGTGGGCCAGTCCTCACATCCCCATGTGTCCTATGTGCAGGCTTCGTAGTGGACTGGAATTATTAAAACATCTCATCTCATCTTAGTTTGTAATAGCATAAGAATAGCTCTAAGAAGAAGGGAGGTGACTATGTAGTTTCACTCAAGCCAGAACACACCTGAAATGTACACTGTGGTTTAGAGAGCCACTAAGAACTAGGGAGACCAAAATGGTGAAAGTGCTTAAAATAACATACAAGGAAAAGCTGATGAAATCAGAGATGCTTTGTCTACAGAAAAGAACATGAGAGGATATGACAGTGGGTTTTAGTCTAAAGAAATGTTAACATGGACGGAAGAGTACACCTATTCAGTGTGGCTCTAACACAGGGGTCCAATGTTTGGATTAGAGGGATGGTCTGTAAGCCTGCTGAAATTGAAAAAAATATATATTCTGTATATTCCCATCTATTTTTCTGCAGAAAGCACTTTCTCAACTCGAAGTGATCAGTGCACCCCAAGACAGTCAAGATATTCTGGGTCAAAAGTGTAAGGAGGAAAATTCTGGCTCAGTACAAGGAAGAATTTTCTATTCCAACTGCCCCAAAACGACACTAGTAAGTTTCTTGCATTGTAGATTTTCAATCAGAGATTAAAACACCATGTGCCAGCAATGCTGTGGGGATTCTTATACTAAATAAAGGTTCAACTAAATGACTTCTGACATTCCTTTCAATGCTAAAGCTGCAGGAACATTTTTCTTATTTGGCACATGGCTGTCTTCAAGTCTACCTAAATAATAATTGCTTTAATTTTTTAAAAAATATGGATACTTCATAATGAGAGTTGGTAATTGAAATGACTATAATCAAAATATCAAATCATAAAGGCTTAAACTTTTGATTTAACAAAAAAGAAACATACTTTAAAGGTACACTATAATCTCGTATGAAAAGGAATCTTTATAAAATGTCCACATTAAACTCAATTCTAAATAATCTATTCAAGGAAATCACATTTGAGAAGTGTGAATCTAAGATTTCGATCCATCTAAGAAACCATTAAGACTTACCTGTGTGCCATACGTATTGAACCCACACATATGTACTAGCAGCAAAAAAAAGCCATTGAATGGGGATAAATAGCAGACATATTATATTTGACGTGAATGCTACACAAACAAAAAATACTGAGAAGGCCTAAAGGGAAAGACAAAATAAAAAGCACATATTAGAAGTGTTCATTTCAAACAGAGATTATTAAAAGCACGTTGAACAAAATCTCTGAAGCTGCTACGCAATAACTACAGAGCACATTACAGGAAATTTTAAATATTTTAAATCACCCATATAAAAAGATGTGGTTAATTTAGCATTGAAGAGTAATCCTATTTATGGCCTCAAATCATGAAGAATTGGACCAGAACAAATGGAGGTTGATTCACAGTGAGTTTATTTGGATTACACAGGTGGGTTACCTAAAAGAAACAGAATTTAACACAGAAAATTCTCCTCTCTCCTCATAAAACATTACTAAATAGCCTCATTCTTAAAGGATAGGCTGTTGGAACACAGATGAAACACAACTGTGGTTAAGAATAGCGCAGATGTCCAACAATGCAGCTTCCTCTGGATACAGCATTATCTATTGCTAACAGGACATGAGCCCGAAACCACCTTTTCAAGGCATGGATTTGCTCTGACCAGAGTACCAGGCCTGGGGAGAAGAGTTACAGGTTTAAGATGTGACTCTGGAACACAACAGAACTACAGGTCAATCAAGGGAGCAAGTCAAGGGCCTGTGCCCTTGCTCTAATCCAGCAGTTCTCCAAACACGGTCTGCGGATCCCTGGGGATTTCTGAGATCCTTTCAGAAGTCTTCCAAGTAAAATAATTTCATAATAATACTAAGGCATTATCTCTTTCACACTCATTTACTCAGGAGTATGGTGGTGTCTTCTAGAATACATGACATTGATATTCACTGATTAAAATCATTGATTACATGACACATGATATTGGTAATAACTGAGTTTAGAAGTAGATATGAAAATCAGTTGTCTTCTATTAAGCCAAACATTAGAGAGGTTTTCAAAAATGTAGTCAAATCTTTTCATTTCTTTTCTGTTTTGGAATATACAGTTTTCATTTTAAAATTTAATGTGTATTAACATGTATTAACATGTGTATTAACATGTAATGGGTTTATTATTGTTATTTTAAGTGACTGAAGTATTAAATTTTTATTTTAAATTAGAATTTTATTTTAAATAAAATTTAAAAATTTTATTTAAATTAAAAAAGCATCAAAGTTTTTTCTAGATTTCATTTCTAATATAGTAAATATGGGTAAATGTAACCCACACAAATAAAAGCCTTCTGGAGTCCTCAACAGTTGTTAAGAGTGTCAATGGTCCCGAGCACACAAAGTTTGAGAACCACTGTTCTAACTCTAACCCGATCACTAAGCCAGAGGCCCCAGAGGTACTTCAGAGCAGGGCTGGGTAGGTAATTACTGCTTCCCCGGCTACTCTGCCTCTCCCTCCTGAACGCCTACCTTCCTCCCCTTCTTTTCACTGGAATGGGAGAGGAGGAGGGAGTTTAATGATTTGATCAGTGGATTTAGACAAAGTGGCCTGAAAGGGCAGTTTCAGCCCACAGACTCTGTTAGCTCAATACAGTCACCTAAGTATTGCTAATAAAACCTACTTTAAACAGTTTCACTAGCAGTTATTGAAGACTTTCTGAGAGGGGTAATTAAATCCTTTATACTTTAAAAACATGTATTAATAAACATACCAGTCCCTGGTATCTGAAGGAATCATAGACGCTTCTGATGAAAAGCCAAAATGGCCATAGGTACTCAAATCTGAATTCAAGGACAAAATCTGCCAGGAGGACAAGTGCCCACACCACCAGGAACTTCAGGTATAAAAATGTACTGCAAAATATGAAAATAAAGAATTCAAGGTCATTGGTGAAGAACTAGAAAATGAAAATGCACTACTTTATTTAAAAGAGAAAAATATCTTTCTATACTATGAAAACAATGGAGATAAAAGACAAAAAGAGATGCTGCCATGGCCCATGTAAATTTTAAAAGCTCTGGTGTTCATTCTGAGACCCACAACTATCAAAATAAGATGACCCAAAATGCTTAATTCCATTTAAGATGGAAAAAGCCCATTTAAATTTCACCACTATTTTAAAATGTGCTAAGTGTCTGACTTCAAAACACTGCAACACTCTCAAAATTACAGCTTTCAAGCTGTTCATCATTAGAAGAAATGTCATGGTTGAGCAACTTCAAATTTGCTGTTTCCCCACCCCTCTACATCTGTTTGAAGTCTTTGAAATTCTTGATGCGCATCCCTACATGCTTGAAGAATTCTTTTTCTCCCCTCTTTCTCCTCTTACTTCTCTCTAAAGTATTCATCTGCATTAACCAAACAAAAACCACATAACTTCCCCAAATAGACAGACATTAACTTAGGGAGCAGATGCCAATCACTTCTAAGGGCTATGAGGGTATCAAAATGTACATTAAAGGAAAAACCTTAAAGGATCCCAGCATTGCCCTAGCTGAGATGCTAATGTGTCCTCCCACTTCCCTTTGGACTTTTGTGAAGTAGGAACACACTTTGATAAGCCAGTCAGAATGCATTTCTAACCACTGTACAATCTCAAAGCAGAGTGAGGGCCTGGATTAAAAAAAAACACACAGTTTTCATATAATCTAAAAACGCATTCTTTGAATGGGTCTCATACAACTAATGAGTTGTATTAAAGATAATGGAGCTTTCAAACTCTGCCTATTAATAAAAGTCTCTAAGGTCTTTAAGTCTAAGGTCTTTAGTTTGATCAGTTCTACAGCAGGTTAAATATAGGTATTTCAAAAAAAGATTTTCCAAGATATTAAGGTTGAAAATGCCTAAATTCACTTTGACTTGGGCTATAGCTTTGCACGGTGTTCTGCAACAGAAACATTCCAATATTGCTGTGATTAAACCAGTTGTTTGAATATACACCATGAACAATAAATCAAGACTTCTAATAAATAATTTTAAAATATATTAAAATAAGGTACAAAAAGACTTATATTATTGGGAGTAACACTAATAAAGCAGGATCCAGCATAGAGGATTCTTTTGATGCCCTAAAGAGCCACACAGGTAAAGAATGTCAGAAACAGACACAAATGACCCTTAATGTTATATAGTGGGGTTCCCTGGTGGCTAAGACAGTAGAGTCTGTCTGCAATCTGGGAGATGTGGGTTTGACCTCTGAGTTATAGTATCATGAGGATACATAATTTGCAACTAGAGTCAATTTCTAATACTGATTCTTGGTAGAACTTCTTTAGGCATGACAGTAAGTTCTGATGAAGAGGTTTGCTGTAGAATCAAGGAACCCAAGGCAGACTAAAACACAGGTTTAAATCTTAAGTCCGACTTTTACATTCATTCCACTGGAGTCACGTTAGCCAGATAAGAACAGAGCTCTCATTATCACTCATTAAACCCACTGCTGATCCAGTGAAGAGCAAGGCATAGTTTGTTAGAAGGAATATCTGAGTCATGCGGGCATTCAGGAGCACAGATCTAGTCTGAAACTAGATTTCCAAGTTTGGCTTTAAAATTAAGTGGTTTTTTCCTTGTAGCTGAATAAGACATGGTGGGCACCTCCTTAGGCTAGTTGTCACTATTTCCCAGGTGGAGAACGTAAGAGTTCTACCAACTGCTCTCTGCCCGAGATGCTCCCAAGCATGGCAGGAGCCAGGTCTAGCTGGCAACATTCCATTTCACTGTTTAGACAGCGTTATGGAGAAGTAAATGGCTACCACTCCAGTATTCTTGCCTGGAAAATTCCATGGGCAGAAGAACCTGGCGGGCTATATAGTCCATGGGGTTACAAAGAGTCAGACATGACTTAGCAACTAAACAACAACAAATCTTAAGAATGGCAACCTGTTGAATACTTTTTAATAGCTCAATCATTTAAACCTATAAAGCATTATGAAAATGATTATCTTTGTTATAGTGACTACTCATTTTCAATTCTGTAACTCAAGGGGGTTCCTTTTGGTTTATTTCATTTCTTTTCAAACCACTGCTCTCATAACTCCCATGTTTCCTGATACTCAGTTCTTATAGTCACGTTTAGAAGTACACATATTGAAGGAAACTTGATCTTTCACAAACATGTGCTATACCCTCAGCTTTCCTCAGGCTCCCCCTTCTAGGTAGGCCTACCTCTAAAATCAAGAGGCAATCTTAACAGTTGATTTTACTCTAGGAGTAGTTTCAAACTTTATAGATTCAATCTAATAGAGTTTTAGAATGTTTAAGACAGTTGCCTAATTCAGTATTCACTGAGCTTTCTGTATCAGTAAATTATGCCTATTAACCTTCTATAGGTACAGGTACAAAAGTTAAAAGAAATTTAAAATGACTGCTCATCAGTGTAGAAAATCTGACTAATTCCTTTCCTCCCATACTCTGAAGGTCATAAGATCTTGACAAATCCAAAGAGATGACATTCTAGAGGGGGAGAAAATTTTAGACAGGGTTTAGGCTTCCCCGGTGGCTCAGACTGTAAAGAGTCTGCCTGCAGTGCAGGAGACCAGGCTTCGCTGATCCCTGGGTTGGAAAGATCCCCTGGAGAAGGAAATGGCAACTCACTCCAGTCTTCTTGCCTGGAAAATCCCATGGTTGGAGAAACCTGGCAGGCTACAGTCCATGGGGTTGCACAGAGTCAGACACAACTTCACTTTCACTTTCACTCCACTTTAAACCATTATTATAACATTCCAAAATAGTTCTATTAAATCATGAAAAAATATGCTATACTTAATCATATTTTTTCTTGATTTAATAGTTCATAATATGACTTATGGCTAACTTGTTGTTACTTTAAGTCTCCAATTCAAACAAATTTACTAATTACTGTAAACTATCCTGAACAAAAATTTAAAGCATAATTGCAACAAAAAGATACTTTCCATAATAATATCCCGAAATAAAGGAAGAGCAACAATGTATTTTGATAGTCTGATAACTTCTACTCTGGGTGCCAGTGAAATACAGAAGAGATATGCAAATATTAGGCTTACTGTTGGTGACCTTTTCACAGTGGATATTAACCATAAGATTGGTTTTTCTCCCCATTCTATTCCTACCCTTGCCACTTATAACCATTTTTTAAAATTGAATCTATTTAGAAATATGGCCATCTATGGATTAATCACTTATGATTAATGAGAGATAGTACTGAACATTCTTTCCCCCACCCCCAACCAAAAGTGCAGAAAGTGCTTTGTCTCTAGTATCTCTTGCAGCTTGTCACTTAGATCATTTTCTGGAGTCACATAATTAATTACCACAGGGTGGCCATAAATCCTCAGTACCTGACCTTTTCCCTAGGCAGACTAATGGCCATTTAGTTCACTTGGTCCTCACCACAGAAATGAGTCTGTGAAATATTTCTCTGGCTGTGCTTAAAGTGAAAAGTGAAGTGAAAGTCACTCAGTTGTGTCCAACTCTGCGACCCCATGGATTTTATAGCCTGCCAGGCTCCTCTGTTCATGGAATTCTCCAGGCCAGAATACAGGGGTGGGTAGCCGTTCCCTTCTCCAGTGGATCTTCCCAACCCGGGGATCGAACCCAGGTCTCCTGCATTGCAGGCGGATTCTTTACCGTGAGTCACCAGGGAAGCCCCTCTGGCTGTGCTAGTAATCATCTATTGCAATGCCCAGCTTTCCTGTCCTCTCTGTAATAGCAACTGTGAATCCCTTTTGCCTTTCACTATGTAGCATGATACTTCTTGAACCAAACTGCTTTGTCTTCTACTGTTATCAAATACTTCTTCCTATTGGACACCACCTATAGAATATTTGCACAGCCTCTTGTTCAGCTGGTATCCTGTTAAAAGTCTTATTATATGTAATTGTAGTCTTGCTACTCAAAGTGTGGTCCGTGGACCAGCAGCATCAGCATCATGTATGAGCTTTTCAGAAAAGCAGTACTTCTGGGCCCACCCCTTATTCAGTCTAATCTTATGTTTTAACCAGATCCCTAGACTCTTTGTGCATACATTAAAATTTGAGAAGAGTACTATCTTCTGTATAAACGTCTCATAGTCAAAGACTTCCACTGAATTCCACAATGTCTCAGAAAGAAGACAACGATCTACTCAGATAATCAGTACTTATCTCTGAACTGTTAGCTGTCCATCCCTCAACTGGGAACATTCAAACTGTTCAGGGTCAATTTTTCTACATTTCTTTCTCAGTCACAGATAAGATCCTTAAAGAAATACAACTTAAAACTAAATGAAACACTTCCAATACTACTTATCCTTCAGCATGCAGCATGAACATTTATTCAAAAAAGGCCTCCTTGACCCAACAGTACAGACTGGTACCCCATTATATGCTCAGAGTATCCTGTACCATAAGAATCATATTATAGTTAAATAACATTTTGTATGACTCTTTAAATGCAAAGTCCATGAGAACAAAGGAGCTGCCCATTTTGTTCCCTGCTTTATTCTCAATGCCCAGCACAGAACCTTGAACACCAGAGAAACTTAACAACTATCTGTTGAATGAATGACCTGCCACGCATAAGAGTGTTTAGGACCAACAGTAGAGCTTTTATCAAAGCACACACTTACAATAAAGGGAGAGGGAGAGATGATGCACAGATGACTAGGAAGGGGGTCTGAACAAAGCAACAACAATGAAGATGACAAACACAGCTTCTTCCTGAAGGATTACCATGCACCTGCTCTGAATCTGTTCTCACCAGTTTTCCCGCAAGTAAAAGAGGCATCTTATCAGCTTTGCTCTGGATGCCAGATCATTACTCCATTTAGCCTAACTGACATTGGCTCTGACTACTGTGAGGGTCCTCAAAGTTATCTTCTATTAAGTCTAATATTAAAGAAATCTGTAAAAATGTAAAAGCATACCACTCTTCTCATGGATTTATTACTGCTATTTTTATATGACTAGTATTTCAAAATTCTTGTCTTAATTTCTAATCCAGCAAAAATTTTAGATATAACCCATACAAACAAAAGTTCTTTGGACTCTCAATCATTTTTAAGAGTGTAAAGAAGTCCTGAGAGAAAATATTTGAGGAATGGTGGTGTACAGAAAGTCATGCATGAGCCTCAAGACTAGAACCACTGCTATGTTCTGCAACCAATCCTTGCATTAAATCCAGAAAAGGAGAGCAGCCTGAGAAGACCTAAGCTGTTCTGTATTTTTCTTTTCTATTCTGGGCCTCCTGCAGGCTGCAAAGAAAACCAGGCTGAAGTCAATCACACACACACACACACTGAAACGACAAACCTTAACAGGATGAAATACATCCAAAAAACTCTAGAATGTAAATCACTGAAAAAAGCTTTCAAGAATTGTTTGTATAGCATTTTTCTAAAGTACTTTATGACTCAAGATATCAAAGACAGGTTTGTTGTAGTTCAGTCACTAAGCTATGTCCGACTCCTTGCCACCCCCTGGTAACATGCCAGGCTCCACCATACTCCACTATCTCTTAGAGTTTGCTCAAAATCATGTCCATTGAGTCGGTGATGCTATCCAACCATCTCATCCTCTGCTACTCCCTTCTTTAATGACAGGTACTCTAACCTAATGCAACCAGAAAGTTTAAAGTCTTAGAATTTCTATCTCAAAAACACTTTAAATAGTGTGGACGCTAGGGGTTTGGGATGAAAATGGGTGAAGACATTAGGAGAAAGAAGACAAGCCAGAGGCCCTAAAACCTGTGCTAACATTGTCTAAACATTAGAGATTTATTTCATAAGTGAATCAAGTATTTTGCTTCATACCTTCGACAGTAAAGATCATCTACCTAATCATACTTCACATTTACTCTGCACTTGTGCTCAGCTGGTAAAGAACCCGCCTGCAGTGCGGGAGACCTGGGTTCGATCCCTGGGTTGGGAAGATGCCCTGGAGAAGGGAAAGGCTACCCACTCCAGTGTTCTGGCCTGGAGAATTCCATGGACTGTATAGTCCATGGGGTCTCAGAGATGGACGCGACTTTCACTTTCACTGTGTAACTCTTCCAAAAGCTTTCATATTAAAATTATCTCACTTTTATCCCTAGAACTATCACATAAGCAGGGCAGTTACTGCCATTCAATAGAAAAGAAACCTGAGGAACACAGAATAGGCTGAAGGGCACTGTTGAAAGAGCACAGGAATGGAAGTTAGGAGACCAGAGAACACAGAGTGAATTATACATGCATTGTTGTGTTGCCACTCAAAGATAAATCAATTTCTGTGTATAAAAAAATCGGTACGATTAACTGTGGAGAAAAACCAAGAAACTTGTATATAAAATAGAACTCTATTTCTGTTAAGAAATACTTATCTATATGGATCAAAGAAGAAACCATACTTATAAATTATATCACAGTGCTCATTCCAGAACAGGACGACTAAGGTTTTTTACATTAAACTTACACATTGTCATACTGCTTTAGTTTTTCTAACAAGCATGTGTTACTTTTCTTAACTCTTCATTTTGAAATAGTTTTAGATTTACAGAAAAGTTGCCTAAATACTACAAAGAATTCCCTTATATCTTTCTACCCACTCACAAATGATAAAACCTTTTATCAAGTTTCTGTCATCACTCTATCCCTATATATGTGTACATTTTCCCCTGAACCATCTGAAAATAATTTGTAGACATAATGTCCCCTTACTCAATTTTTTAAAAACAAGAATATTTTCTTATAAACCACAGCACAATTATCAAAATCAGGAAATCAACACTGATATAGTACTATTACCTGACCTATAGACATTATTCTAATTTCAGTAATTATCTCATTAATGTCCTTTATAGCAACAGACAGAGACGCACTGATCAAGTCCAGCATCCAGGCCAGGATTCAGTCCAGGATCACATTTTGCATTGTTGTCACATCTATACTGGATTATTTAATAGAAAAGAGATTCTCATTTTGAGAAGGAAAAAAGATTAATGTTGTTGCACAGGACACTCCTGGTAGTTGCTGCTTCACCTGAAACATGAAGATAAGGACACTTGTTCTACATGTAGTAGAGTTTGAGAGGACCAAACTCTACTATATGTTGTTGCATGTAAACACCACTCAGAAAGGATGAAGTAGCACAATAAGTACAAGAGAGGACAGACTCCAGGGTTAGACAGAGAGAGGCCTCTATCAAGTAGTGAAACCTCCTGAAATCTCAGTTTTCTCATCTGTGAAACTAGTATCTTTCCTGGAACTAAATAACAGAATGAAAATAAAATTATAGCAACAACAGTATAAAAGAAATCAACTTTTCAAGCAACCATGCCTGTGTCAGATACTATATTAAGTATTTTACGTGACTTAGGTCAATTGTCCTTATAACAATCCTAGTAGATAATATTATTTACTATCCTCATGTTACAGATGAGAAAAGTGAGGGTTAAAGCAGGTAAATGACTTGTTCAAGATCACATAACTAGTGTTGGGGGCATTACTTGAACCCAAGTTCATAAGATGTTAAAGGCCATATGCTTAACTATCACATTGGACTTTCTCAACTTGTTACATGCACAATAATTATTATTGCCCTTCTTTACATCCCTTTGTGTGTATATATTCGAGTTACACAATTCTTTAATTTACCAGAAGAACCAAGCTTTTAAAAAACAAGCAAAAACACTTCACAAAAGAATAAATCCTCAGTACCTTAATTCACAAACTATGAATCAATAAACTTAATCTGTAAACACTATGAAGCTTTAAAAGCAGAAAAAGATGCTAAAGTCAAATGCTCTTTACAGAAATAGCCATGGCACAAAAGATGGGACAATTCAAGACTGCTCTCCAATAATAGTCATACTCACAGAATGGTCACTGTAATAGAGAAAGACGTAGTTTAAAAATAAAAAGACGACTCGTTTTTTAAAAAAGCCAGAAACGCAATGAACCATGAGGTATAGTTTGTCAAGCCTAGAAGAAGACAAGAAAATAATACTACATCTGTGAAAGAAGACTCCAACCTTAGAATTTCTATCATCTGAGACAGGGGTTTTTGTTTAACCAAGAAAACGGTCCCCATTCTCTCCAGAGCTCAAGTAACCTCACTACAAGATAGCCAGAGCACTGACTTTAGTACAGAGCAGCTTATTTGGGTTTTAAAAGTGTTTTGAAGATGAGCAAAGTAGTAATATAATTTTAAACAAGAGTGTGATTACTTCTAGCCAACTCTGGGTAGCCACCTTCTAGCTCTGGGTAGGAAGCACATCCCAAACAGCCTTAATGAATCGGTGATTCCTATGGATACACCTAAAGTGGACTGGCTGCACCATTTCAAGCCACTAAAAGCAAAACCTCCAAAACAGAAATGGCAACAGAGGAGATGGGGTGAGGGATAAATGACTTCTGACGTTATAACCCTATGAGTCAATGTGAGCACATGGCTCTTAAGGGTAGCAGAGGTAAAAATACAAAGGAAGGAAAGTCAATGCTATGAAGGGGCTTCAAAGTCTGGGGATGACAGGCATCTTAAGAAGGCTGATGAGCTGAGGCCAATTTGATGTCAGTTAAACTAAATGTCAAAGTAAAGACAGAAAGCCTCAAAGTATATACTCTAATAGTTGATTACATTTTTTTTAAAGTTTCCATTACCAGAATGCACTGCCTGAAGGTGAGAGACCTTGAGGAAATAGTCACTCCTCAGGTATTTGAAGAAATCCATGATGGGAAAAAAAAGGGGGGGGGCAGCAGAGGGTATGTGTTTCTCCTGTTGGTATGTACCATTCTACTTATGCAGCTTGTTGAGAAGAAATTTATTTTTCTTCTGGACCTATTTCTTGAAAATGATCCAAGTAAAATAATTACACTCAAATCTGGGAAGCCTAGAGAATAAAGTAATAGCTATATTTGAAGGGCACACTAAATTTCATCAAGAAAAGTAACCCAAATTATAGTATTTCACTTTCAGGTTTCAACTAAGTTTATAAAATCTCTATCTGATCCTCCAGATTTCACAAGATATATGTTCTATCTTGTTATAGCCCCTTAAGTATATCATCTGGATGGTAGCCTAGAAAATGACAAACAAAACACACATATAGCCACATAAAACCCCAAAGGGGTTTTTTCTAGTATCTAGAAAACCTGGGAGAAATGGCCAAAGATAGACTCTGGAAATAAAAGTGCTTACAGAACATGGATTGGGTCCACAATATATAGGTATATAACAAGAAAGTGAAAATAATAAGCTATTCAGACTACTATTAAAATCAATCTCCAAATCTAGTGAGGTTCAAGAAAAGCCATGAGGAACCAATATGAAGAAAAAGGAAAGTATCATTAATAAAACAGGATGCTTTTAAGCAAATAGTGTGAAATAGATCATGTTCACTCCCTTCCCCACCTCAACTGATAGCAGCAACTTAAAGTAATTTTCAAAACATCTAATGAAACTAAACTGTCAAGAACACTCAGACAAGAAGAATCATCAATGCAAGCTGGAGGAAAGTACTTTTTTTTTTTAAGGTAGTACACTACTAGCAAAAATGAAGTACAAAATTCCAGTGTGGAAGATTTGTTTAAATGTATTTCACAGAAACTACAAATACAAGAGTTAAGCTAAACACCTCATTAGAAAGGTTAGTGAAAACATTTCAATTTCTAAATTTTCCACTGTATTTACCCCCTTCCCCAATATCCTTCTAAAACAATACTACGTTTATCACTTTTCTGTCAAGTCCAGCACCGCTGAAGTTAAGGCCTACAAGATGATCAAAATGCTTTTAGGCTGTGAGGTTGCAACACTGGAGTCTGGGGTTTCAGTTGCAGAACACATGTACAATTAAGGCAGCCAAGGGTCAGGCCAGCCTCAAGTGGCTTTAATAAGCACGGCCCAAAGAAGTCTAAAACTAGGCTTAGGAAATATCATTAAGATAGCAGGAAAAGCAGTGAAGTGAACTCTCTGGAGGTGAGATTATTCAGACAAGGGTCTGAAAAAGGAAATTAGGAAGCTGAGAAGTATATAAACTTTGACCATTTACAGAAAGTCAAAGGCCAGAAAATTCTCCTCTGAAATAAAGATGGGAAAAGTCATGGTACATACCAGGGAAGTCCCCAGTCCTACAATGTCAAAGTCAGGTACAGCATTACACTGCTTAACCTTCAGGCAACACATTGCCAGCAGACCTCAGCACACCATGGCAGGAGGTATCCATAAATCCACACGGGAATGGGTGCTTCCTTCAACTACCAGCTTGAAATATAAAATAATTTCCGGAAGCTTAAAACACACGCATGCCTTACTTAAAATTCTTACTATACTTACTTGGGTAAGCAACGATTTTAACTGCAGAGACTTTAAACATAAATGTTTCTGCCTCCGTCTCCTACTCACCAAAGCTTGTCTTCTCGTTTTCCTATTATAAAGTCAGTAAATTCTCAGAGGGGGTGGGGAACCTGGCAAGATGAAAGGTGTGGAACCACAGAGAATTCCCTTAAGGCTTTTAAAAACTACACAGCACTCCAACCCCATCTCACCTGGACAATCACTGCATGGAGTCATTAGGTATTACTTTGGGGAGTGTCTGGTGCATGTGTGAAGGCAGACTCAGGGAGAGAGTCACTGCCCTAAAAGCCAAAGGCTTCTGAAATGTTATAGTTAAGTAGAGTTATTAATTTTACTTTCTCTTATTAAAAACTTTTTTCATAATTTCCAAAGTACTTTCACATCAATTTCATCTGAGTATATATATTTCCTCACTTAGTGGTGACTGCCTACTTCATCATAAAATAGCACAGGGCAAAGTAAGTCTGTTAATGCATCAGGTAAACCAGCCAGTGAAAATTTAATTCAACTAAAATATTTTTACTTGGATAGAACTCAAAGTTTTCTGGAACCTCAAAACTACTATACAAATTTAAGAGGGAATTATGGTCTCCTAGACTGTAAACTCCTTGAAGACAAGGAATCATATCTTATCCTGTATCCTACATAATTACCTAAACAACGCAGGTTCTTAAATGAGTAGAATGGACTGGCTTATGTTCATTTATTTACTAATTCACTTGCTCAACATTGAGCACTGAATTCCTATTCTCTGTCAGGTTCTGTGCAGGCTCAGATTTTTTCAAAATGGCATTGAAGTTTTAGCCCATAATAATGTAAAAGAAAATGACCACCATTCCTATTTCCTTTCACTTATTTCTGATTATTAACTTGACTGGAATAACATATTTCTAATACATTTCAGTTTTCAAATGATGGGTATATACATAAATGCAGGTAACATTAATATAATGCTAAAAATTCATTTTCCATCTACCTTGCCCCTGAAATAGAATTCTACCACAGCCATACTGATAATAATGGTATCTTTTGACAATCACCTCAGTCACAGTTGCTGGATTGGAGCCCATGATTAAAAGCATTTCAGCAACAGGGATTTTTTTTTTTTCCCCTCAGCAAGACCAACCTGCAACTGATCCCTTGTTTTGTCTACTCGACTTTTGTTGATAGTTGTAACAAATTTTATGGTCTTTCCTGACTCCTTTAAAAAATAAACCAAATATGGTAAACTGTGATAACAACAACATGCTAAATAATGTTTGTATTAAGATGCTAGAATTTATACAGAGTTTCACAAACTGGACATTATTTCCTTTTAGTCCTCAAAACTCACTTGACAGATGAGTGAACTGGGACTCAAAGCTGGGGTTGCCCTGTCTGTCCCACACGGCAGAGCTGGGACACTTGAGTCTGAGCCTAGGTCTCCTGACACTCTCAGTCCAGGGCTCTCTTCACCACAGCTCCCTCCTTGTTAGCCCAAGCTCAGAGCTGTGCAGACTGAGAACATGCAAATATTAAGTCCATGAAAGGTTATGCTGTGAAACAGTAGATAGTGGTTATCAGAACTGTCAACAGAGCCTCAGAAAAAAACAAAGCTCTCTATTTAATGAGACCAAAATTGGCCAGACGTTGAGAAACAAAATGGGCAATAGATGGTGTTACAAACAATTTAGTGTAGACTTAAATGTGATGATGAACAGAAATTTGATACTCACAAATCCTCAAACACCACAATTCATAACTAGCTCATTCTGTCTGCTTTAGAAATAACTGAAAATTTTCTAAATCTCTTTTTGAAAACAAAACTGCAAAAAACCCCTAACACTATGATCTTGTTCTTCAGATCATAATATTCCATAATATAATAATATAAACTAAGAAATATAAATAATATAAACCAAGAAACAGATAAGTAAATTGAAACGCTCACTTGATATATGGTGCTCCAAGAGAAAAGAAAGATACAAATATATGTAGGTCTTTTATTAACATTTAACTTAAAGAGCATCAAAGAGAAGCATAAACAGATTTGAGAGCTGAAATACTACTGGTTTTTCACAATCTTACAGATGAAACTCGGAACCATTGCATAGGGTATTTACTATTAACCTTTAGGGTAAGAAAATTCAAATTTCAAAAGTTCATTAGTAAACTAATAGAACTTCATTAGACAATACATTCACTTCTTCACACTGATGCACTCTAAGCGTTAACTATGAGGCATGTACTAAACTGCGCATATATGTTCAAATACAAGAGAAGTTGCAATACAACGGAAAACATGGAAACAATATGGGATTCTCAATCTTCTGACTATAACAGGTACATCATCACTGTAAATAGCAGCCATTCAAATAGCACCGTTGTCCTTGGTTTACCAACTCTGCTTAACAAGCTTTTTCTATTGTGTCACCATTAATATTAAATTGTTCAAATCATTTTCAATAGGCAGGGGGAAAACCCTTCCCTTATTCAAAAATTAGAGTGTGTGTAAGTAACTTGAAGAGAACTTCCCCCCATCCATTAAATTTGTAGGAAAAATGTTTTTGGCTTTTACAGCTTTTGTTTAATTGGTCAGGTTTGATTGATTCAGCATGGATTTTTGGCCTGCTTTACTTACTGCCATACTCTTACTAGCTAGAACAGGGCCTGGCACATAGTGCAGGTATTTGTTGAATGAATGAACTCTTCCTATGATCTATGGCTCGTTACGTAAGGATATATCCAAGAACTTACTTTAACTGACTTCTTAACTGCTTTTAAGCTTGAAATAAAGAAAACAGCCAATGTTTACTTCAGTCAGCTGCTTGTGAAAAGCAATCTTTCTAAACGTGTAAACAGTGGCATGAGCAAGGTGTACAGTTACGCTCAGGCCAAGCTGGGTGTCATCAGTTACCTCACGTATTTCCCTAAGTTCCACAGCTAGAATAGATAAATTGTAAAACACCGCCAGGATTCAATTAAGCTTATATGCACATCCTGAGAATTCTCCTCTGTAAACTAACCACTTCTCCTCTTAAATCATTTCTTTATGAAGGCAAGTTCCATTTAGAATTAACACAGTGAGATCAGAAAATAACAGTCGAACACAAACGCTGCTGAGGGAAGCTGGGATGGTCCCTCAGTTGCCCCGTGAACCTGTTGTCCTACCCCTCGGTATTGAATTCAATTTCTATTGAAAGGGACCCGGCTTTGCTTTGGGGAGGATTAAAAACAAATCAAACAAACAACAACAAAAAAAACCACGTGAGTTTGGAGAAAAATCCCTTTTAACGGGTTCGAAGAAAACTATCTGCTTAGAATTGGCAAAATAATGCGGCTGAGAAAAGGGTCATCTCGCCTGAGACTGGAGCGGGGCCACAGCGCAGGATTTGGGGGGGTGGGTATGAGCTTCAGCAGTCGGTGTCAAGTTTGAGATCCCGTAAGAGAAGTAAAAGGCGAGAGGGGGCAACGTGACCACCTGCCCGGTCCGCCGAGGGACCGCGGGAGGGGGGCCCTGTCTGCTCCCAACTTTGTCAGCCTTCCCCGTCACCGGGGCATATGGTCCACGCGCCTCCCAGCCCGGGCCGGCGACTCCCGGGCCAGAGGGGACTGAGGGCCGGGGGGACAGAGGCGGCCCGTGGGCCCCGGGAGCGGCCCCGAGGGCCCGGCGGGCGCGGGCGGGGAAGGGGTCGCCGCCCCTCCCCCCCGGCGGGGCCCGGACGCTCCCAACGGCGGCGCGGCGGCTCCCTCAGCCCGCGCCCGCCGCGCCCTCGAAGCCGGGCCGGCGGCCCTCGCCACGCCCCGCGCTCCCTGGGGCGGACCCCCGGGGCCCCCTCCCTCCTGGGCAGCGCTCCTCCGAGGAGCCCCCGGCGCGGGCGTGCGGCCTAGTCGGGGTTACATAACGGGGCCCGTCCCCTCCGGAGCCGGCCGGGGGGGCCGCGGGGCCCGCGCCGGCGGAGGCAGGGGTCTCCGCCGCTCACCTGCCGTAGATTCCCTCGGTGATCCGGTTTCGCTTTAGGGGGCGGCGGAGCTTACTGCAGTCGGCGTTCCGCCGCTTCATCCTCCCGCTGGGGGGCCGGGTGCCCGCGCCGCCGCCGCCGCAGCCGTCTCTCACCTCAGCCGCAGCCGCCGCCGCCGCCACCGGCCCGCCCCGCGTCGGGCCTGGACTCTACCCCTGGGGCCGGTCACACAGACATGGAGCCAGCACCCGGGGGGGAGGGGGTGGGACAGGGAGGAGGGAGGGGGGCGCTCAGAGCTTCCTCCGCCTTCGGAAACAAAGAAATGACAATTCCGGGGCCCGCCCGCCCCAGCACCAGCCAGCCGCCTGCCCCGCCTCCACCGCTCCGACGGACGACCTCTAGGACCAATCGCAGGCGCCGCTACGCTGCTACCGGCCAATCCTGGGGCCCGCTGAGGCAAAACGGACTCTAGAACCCACCTCTTTGAAGGACAGAAGAGTGCACCAATCATGAAGGTGTCTGGGCCTGCGTCCGAGCCTATCAGAAACGATTTAAATAGAGGCTTATAAATAGGCCCTATAAATATAACATCCTAATATTCTGCCTTGTTACGAAGGTGCATTTCTTTATTGTTGGGTTGCATTTCACTGTATGAGAATTCACATTAGAGCATGAGGTGCTTTTTTTCATTGTTAAGCTATCCCTAGTGCCCTATGAAATCGCGAGGCCTGGGTTTGCGGCATGTGCGTTTCTGTGCTGAACTGAAACTCCAGTCCGCCGCATCCTTATGTAAGGGGCTCGCCGCATCCTCCTCGTCCGGGAAGCGCCAGGGACAGCGCCGGGGGCCCTTCCTGAGGATCCTGGAGTGCTCGGCCAAGCCGGCCGCGTCTGCGAGCGACGGGTGTACGAATGACAAAGCAAACCGCACACACACACACACACACTCACACACCCTGCCAGCTTCCCGCGACGTGGTGGTGACAGCGCGGCGGCCAATCGGAGGAGGCGTGGGGCGGGGCCTCCGTGGTCCCGCCTCCTGGAGGCGCGTCACAGGGGCGGGGCCGTGGTGCGCGCGCCGTCGCGCGAGGTTGCCGCGGTGGGTGTGTGTGGGGCGGTGCGGCCCGGGCTCCACGTCCGCAGGGCTGACTTTGGCGGCGGCGGCGGCTTCTTTGGGCACCGCGCCTGCTGGACCTGGCGAGCATCGACGTCGGAAGCGTCTCTGCCTCCGGGCAGGGTTCTGGTGCCGCGGGGAAGCTGGGTCAGTGACCCTTCTTACCTAACATTCCTAGAGCGCCCAATTCTCTGCGAAGCACCGTGCTGGGTGCTCTGCATCTGTTTGTTCTTTTACTCCTCATTGCTCCCCTGCAGCATAGGTATGGCAAAATAGCAGTTAGAAAAGACAAAGTTTTTTTTTTTTTTTTAAGAGAAAGGAAAAGAGTAGATGTCAAAAAGAGGAATGCATGTCAGTAAAGAAAAACTGGGGAAACAGAGAAGTTGCTGAAGGCGGGGGATGGGAAAGACACCCATGGATCTCATCACCTTAACAGAGCTGTTAGCATTCTGTATTTTTCCCTGTCTTTCCAGTTTCCTCCCCCTGGATGATATATTACTACTATTACTGTTGTTTTTATTATTATTAAGCAGAATATGATTGTATTAGACTTTCAGTTTTGTAGTTCTGTTCTTTGACATAAGCATTTTAACATGTTATAATGAATTCATCCTTCCTAAATATTTCTGATGGTTGCAACATCTCCTATGAAGTGACTGTACCAACTTAACCATTCACCAACAGAGGGACTGTTAGATGGTCTTACAACACATTTAAAAAACTTACAGGAAAGCAGATGCCATCTTGTTTTGTCCTGGGATGTGTGGACGTCTCCCAGCCCTGTGATCATTCCCTTAAATAAAAATCCACCCCAAGAAGGAACTTGTAATTTATCCCAAATGCATCATCCTCAGCTACTGCTGTTACTTTATACTGTCACAAATCTTCACAAAGATTACCCAGTGCCTGGAAAAGAAGACCCATTCTGTTTATTATGGCATCCAAAGCTGGTCACAGGGGCACCCACCCCTCTTTTCCAGGCCTCCCCAGGCCAGCAAGCCTTAATCTATTCACTGTCCTCAAATCCACTAAGACAACTATATCTTTCCTCTTACGTGCCTTTGCTTCTACAGAGAGCATCTCCAGCAGTACTGTTCCTAATTTGTGGTTTCTTGGATGAGGCTTGTCCATTCACCTGGATGAAAAGCTTCTTGGGGACTGGATTCATACCCTGTAGAGATGCATTTAGAAAAATTGCAAGAGTATCTGCTTTTTCAGACCTGGATTGAAATTCCAGCTTGGCCACTTGCTAGCTTGGGCAAGTTACTGAATATCTCAGAGCCTCTGTTTTCACTCAGGTTTGTTTGAAGGCTATTACCAGATGATGAACTCTCAGGGACAGACATGCAATAGGTTACTGCAAGTCATTTCTGTTAACAGTATATCTGTTTTTCATCCTTCACCTCTACTCCAGCCTTTTGATAAAGTGTCACTGGGCAGCCAAGGATAACAAACTCTGTGAGCTCAAAGTTTCACCAAGGCTACCTATCATTGTGAAAGCATCTGAACCTAATACTCTGCTTGAAGCAACAGAAAAAGACTTCTGTTGCCAAGTTGCCACGGTTGGTTGCCAAGGCAGGTTGATTCATGGAAAAGGATACAGGTTGGTTCACAGAGAAGGATACCTAAATCAATATAACTGAAGGCTTGAAGGCATAGGTACATGGTGAGATCATGGCTTCAGACTCCACAGGGTCTGCCAGCTGGAATAGCCCTCTTCTTCATGACTGCAAGTTTCCAGATTACCTGGGCCAGCAACTAAGTCAACTCTGCAAGGTTAGAGGCCATATCTTTGGTCTTTCCCACTCCACACTGGGTCCCTGTTGTCTAGGACAGTGCCATGGCAGACTGTGGAATGGACGGGTAAATAGTCCAGAAAAAGGATGGGAGAGGCACTGGGGACACTTACCAGCTTTCTGAAGCTCTCTGGCTAGCCTCCCATCAAACAGGTTCCTGACAAGGGCTGTGGAGAAGTATAAAGTGACTGGGAGTTACTGTTAGTTGTTGGGCTTCATGGGAGCAGAGGAAGGGCAGAGAGAATCCCAGGATGATGGCCCAAGAAGAAGCAATCTGGAGGTCTGGGTTCCAGTCCCACTTGAGATGTCAACTTGCTGGTGTCCTGAGTTGAGTGACCTGTCCACTCTGTGCCAAGATTACCTCTTAGAATCACTTCAAGCCCTATGTTTAGAAGCAGAATATATTAGCTCCATTTTGCAGGTGAGAAAACTGAGGCTCAGAGAAAATAAGGTCATGCAGTTGCTATGGTAAAGGAATTTGGCTTGAGTCACAAGCTAAGCTGCATGGAGCCTTGATGCTCTAGGCACCTCCTCTGGTGCCTGTAAATAACTCTTGATGTTAAGGATGGTTGATCTAATGATTGCCTGGAGTGGAATGATGGGAAAGGCCTCCTTGCCAAGAGTCCAAGGACATACCACTGTAAGTCTTCCCTTCTTCATTCCCTTCCTCTCACTCCTACTGCCCCAGCTGGACTCTGTATTTTCCTGGCCCACCTTACTCCAAACCCCTTTGGCTTTACCTAAGTTCCAGCCTTTCAAACTGAAAGGACCTTTTAGGATCCTCGGCACACAAAACTGGCCTGAGATGAGGCAGGCCTCCTGCCTAATACAGAGCTCCCCAGCTCCCCACCCTTCCTCCACCAATCAGGAAGCAGGGGAGATCAGCAGTGGCCATTTAACAGATGAGTAAGACAAGAAAGAGAAATCATTTGCTCTCATTCCAAAGACCAAGTGCCAGACAGGAATTCAGGGCCATTCCTCCTCTTCTCTTGGGACTTTCAGATGGCCAAGGGGTTGGGATTGGCACATAGGTTTCAACTGAGCTCAGAATAGCCTGAAGGAGATCATCACGTGCTGTTTCACATCCAAGGAAATTGCATGCCCACCTTTTCAGCAGCTTTTATCCCCTCAAGCCCACCAGGCAAGGCTGGCTCACCTGCCTTCAGCTTTGTTCCTGTCTCATGGGAGTCACAGGAAAGTCCAGACTTTGGATGGCCACCTCTTATACATGTCCCCAGAGAACCCTGTTAATGAAAGATATTTATAGTAGTGTTTAGAACATAAACAGTTTTATAAATAACCCAGATATCCCAGAGGGGGCTGGTCAAACAAATGATCACATTGCCTTACCATGGAAGTCAGTGTGCCCTGGAGAATAATGACACATAACACTTATTTTGTGTGGATACTCCTCTAAGTATCCTATGCGTTTTGATCTAATTCTCACAGCAACCCTATAAGGAAGAGATGACTGTGCATGCGTGCTAAGTCGCTTCAGTTGTGTCTGACTCTCTGCGACCCTATGGACTGTAGCCTGCCAGGTTCCTCATTCCATGGGATTTTCCAAGCAAGAATACTGGAGTGGGCTGCCATGCTCGCCTTCAGGGATCTTCTCAGCCCAGGAATTGAACCCATGTCTCCTGCATTGGCCAGCGAGTTCTTTACCACTAGCACCACCTGGGGAGCCCAAGAGATTACTACTGGTGCTGTATTACAGATGAGAAAACTGTGGTACAGAGAAGCTAAGTCATTTGCCTAAGGTTACACAGTAAGTGATAGAGCTAGGATTCAAATGCAGGTAGTCTAGTGTCTGAGCCTGGACCTTTATCCACCATAATAGTGTCATAGAAAGATTTTTCCTCGTTTGGAAACTGCTTATGATATACTGTTCATGAAAAAAAGCAAGTTACTAAACATGTGCTATATAATGTCATTTTTTGTAGGGGGAAAAAAACAAGGCATGAATTCACATGAATAGAAAAAAATCTGAAAGATTATATACAAAAAGAAGTAGAGCTGGTTTGGAGAGATGATGAAATCGTGGGTGCTCTATGTAAGTTTTACTCACCTCTGCATTTTTGAGGTTTTCTAATGTAAACATGTCAAGTTTATGTAATAATAATCATTTCTAACATTTATGGTAAGTTCTCTACATATGTGACACTTTATGTGTACTACCTCGTTTAATTTTTACAACCAACCTATGAGATGGATACTGATTTTTCTCCACTTTACAGAGAAGGAAACAGACTCAGAGATATTGATCATCTTGCCCAAGGTCACACAGCTAATAATTTGCAGAGCTAGGATTTGAACCCAGGTCGCCTGACTCCAAAGCTCATGTTTGTTAAATAGATAAATGATTGACTTAGCCACGCTCTAACTAAGCATGCCCAGATCAAAATCACACCTTTGGTGTGGACAGGATTCCAGAGAGAAGATGTGGGGGGCCTACCTACCTCCTTGGTCACTGCCCATGACTGAGTTTTCCAATATTTAACTCAGATAAGGAGGGCATGGCAGTGTTCTCATAGAGTCCTGTTTCTACAGAAAATGGATGATTACACGTGAAAGCTACAGTTCATTTCAGTCGCTCAGTCGTGTCTGACTGTTTGTGACCCCATGGACTACAGCATGCCAGGCATCCCTGTCCATCACCAACTGGAGCCTACTCAAACTCATGTCCATCGTGTCGGTGATGCCATCCAACCATCTCATCCTCTGTCATCCCCTTCTCCTCCTGCCTTCAATCTTTCCCAGCATCAGGGTCTTTTCCAATGAGTCAATTCTTTGCATCAGGTGGCCAAAGGATTGGAGTTTCAGCTTCAGCATCAGTTCTTCCAGTGAACACTCAGGACTGATTTTCTTTATGATGGACTGGTTGGATCTCCTTGCAGTCCAAGGGACTCTCAAGAGTCTTCTCCAACACCACAGTTCAAAAGTATCAATTCTTCAGCGCTCAGCTTTTTTTATAGTCCAACTCTTACATCCATACATGACTACTGGAAAAACCATAGCTTTGACTAGATGGACCTTTTTTGGTAAAGTAATGTCTTCGCTTTTTAATATGCTATCTTGGTTGGTCATAGTTTTCCTTCCAAGGAGCAAGCGTAGTCTCTCTGATTTGATTCATCATACCTGTAGGAAGTCTAGTCACTCAGACCAGGAGGCCACAGTCAGGGCACCACTTGCACACCTTCATTTCCAAAACACAGGTTGCCAAGCATGCTTATGTAGTCCCACATTTATAATAACTCTGTGAGGAAAGCAAAGCAGCTCATCTTATTTGACTCATAAGGAAATTGAGACTGTAAGTGGTTTAGTTAATGGAAGACAGAAGTGCAAAGCAGTTAAGAGCAAAAGCCGTGGCATCAGATGGATGTGGGTTGGGTTCCAGCTCTGCTGTTTACTAGCTATGTGACTTTGGGTGCTTGCATCACTTCTCTGAGCAGCAGTTTTCTCATCTGTCAAATGGGAGTGGTGATGCCTATACTCACAGGTTTGAGGGAAAGGGTAAATGAAATAATGTCTGTGAAATGCTGGGTCCAGTGCTTGGCATTCCAGAGTCGGCAGCTGTTATTCAGTCAACAGGTGTTTCTTGAGCACCCGCTATGGACTAAGCATCAGGTGCTGAGGATACAACAGTCAGAAGTTCCTGGTCTCGTGTCATTTGGATATGAGTCAGTGAGGGCAGGAGCATGTAGATACCTGAGGGGAGGGGTGCTTTTGGTATGGGAAACAGCAGGTACACACAGAACATACCCCCCAAACACTTTGTTATGAAAAACTTCAAACATAAACCTAAAAAGTTGAGACAAAGGTAGTGAAAAGCCATTCACTTCCCACCTAGAGTTGACAATTAACATTTGATTTATGACATTTCTGCTCTAGATCGCGTGTGCTTTCCCAGGGACCCTGCCTTGAAGATTTGGAGTCAGACTATCTGGAACTGTCATCAGAAAACAGGGGTCTTTTGCAAGAGACAGAGAGGAAGAGAGAAAACTCCCCTTTTGATCAGTCATCTGGGAGAGGCCACCTGTGGGGTCAGCTCCCTTTTATTAAAGAAAGCCTTTCTGTTCATGCAGGAGCTTGGCCCTCTTGTCAGGTGGTCTGCCTCTCCCTGGGCAGGATCAGGACACACAGGGCTTTCGGGTGCCCCTGTGGGAAGCAGCTGCGATCGTCACTGAGTGTGCCGGCATGTAAACACAACTGTCAAGGGCCCCAAGCCCAGGGGCTGGCAGCGACTGGAAATCTCTAGTGTTCATCTGCCTGACATTTGGTGCCCCTGGGTAGGTGGGTACAGCTGCCTGCTTCACAGCCTGCTGGTACAGGACCCAGGCCAACAAGGATCACATTCACTTCTCCCCTCACAGGGGAGTCCCCTGTTAAGGAACCTTCCATGACCAAAGACGTGGAGGCAACCTGAATGTCCGTCGACAGGGGAATGAATGAAGAAGACATGGTACATATACACAATGGAATATTACTCAGCCATTAAAAATGAAATGACATTTCCAGCAACATGGATGGACCTAGACATTGTCATCCTGAGTGAAGTAAGTCAGACAAAGAGGGAGAAATATCGTATGACATCCCTTATATGTGGAATCTAGGAAGAAATTATACAAATGAACTTACTTACAAAACAGAAAGAGACTCACAGACTTAGAAACAATCTTGTGGTTGCTGGGGTGGGGGGGAGGATCGGGGGAAGGGATAGTTAGGGAGTCTGGGATGGACATGTACACCCTGCTATGTTTAAAATAGATAACCAGCAAGGACCCACTGTATAGCACATGGAACTCTGCTCAATGTTATGTGGCAGCCCGGATAGGAGGGAAGTTTTGGGGAGGATGGATACATGTGTATATATGACTGAGTCCCTTGCTGTTTGCCTGAAACTATCACAACATCATTAATCAGCTATACCCCAAAACAAAATTTAAAGTTAAAAAAAAAAGGACTGATGGCCTGAAAAAGGCCAGAAATCAAAACCAAGGCTAACCATGAGGGCTGAGCTCTAGAAACCAGTACTTATGCCTTATTTACTGATGAGATAGCAGAAGGCTTGGAATCCTACATTGCTAGTCTTTCAGAAATAGAAGACGACTTAGGAGTTATCTGGGCTAAAGTTAGGTGGTTAAACACCCAGGTGCCCAAGATAGACTGCCCAGGTTGAAATCCTAGCTGTAATACTTACTAACCCCACCACCTTGGGCAAGTCCCCTGATATTGCTGTGCCTCAGCTTGTAGAAAGGCTAACAGTCCCATCTCACAGGCTCATTAACTGAGTTCATACATGTAAAGTGTCTAGAACAATGCCTAGCGTACTAAAGTACTTAGTAAATTTTAGCTCCCCAAGATACCTAAACCAAAAGTAACCAGGAGTGGTTTGTAGTCAATTTTTTCCCCCAATGCATGTGTTAACATACATTGTTATTATTATTTCAAAAAGTGGGAACATGCACACTGTTCTGTAACTTCCTCCACCAAATAATATATCCCCTGTGCCACTTTTTATAAACCTTAAAAGCAGTTTCATCTGGATTTTTCTGCATGTTCAGAATGATTATATTGGTGGCAGATTATGTGTCTTGTAGTTTACTTAACCAGTCTCCTACTATTGTACATTTAGGTTATTCTCAATTTTTTCTTTTTTGTAAATAAAGCTGTGCTGAGCAAGAAATGACTAATGTCAATGACTGTATGACCTTGGGTGTGACCTTCTGGGTTTAGTTTCATCTAAAAACAAAAAAGAGAAGATTCTACCAGGTGATTAACATCTCCCATAATCCACATATGAATCACTCACAAGACATCTCTGACAACTAACCATCAGCTTCTGCTTGCGCTCCCCTAGCGACAGGATGCTCACTACCCCATGAATGGTCAATAAAATATTCACTCATGTTGGGCTACAATCTGCCCCCTTGCTACTCCTAGCCAGGTTTTAGTCTCTGGGCTCTCATAAATTCAGTCTGCACACAGTGGCCAGTGACTGGGGCCAGTGTAGAAGGTAAAAAATGTTGATTCCTCCTTCCCTCCCTTTCTCTATATCTCAGATCTTCTGCTAAGCAAATGGATGTGGCCATAGGAAAAGTTAGCTGCAGGGGCAGAACTATATGGCAGGTGCCTTACATCCTGTTCCAGGGGACAGTCCATTGTGGGGTGGGGATACGGAGGCTGGTGACCATCATCAAATGCACTGCAGTGCTCATGCCCCAGGCAAGTCCTGGACTGCTCTATGAGCAGGTGACAAGAGTGGGGGACAACTTTAGCCTCGGGCTAGAGCGGGACTTCCACCAGGGCTTTCCTAGAGCTGGATTGCCTCCTCCTTTCATTTGTCACACCTGCCCTTGAAAGATTGAGAAACAGGTCAGAGTCTGTATTTAAATACAGATTCAGATAAAACTAATTTCAACGGTGTGGCTCCGAGGAGTTAGTTCTCTGTGGGTCCTAGGACCTCCCCAGGACTTAATAGTGTTCTTTGCTTTCATTCATTCATTCATTCACTATATCGTTTTTAAGAGCCCACTTGGTGCCCTCTCTGACCTGTGGTAAGATTTTAAAGAGAAATTTTGCCAATCCAAAGCTCCATCTAAGCATCCGTTTCCCCATTTGTGAAATAAGGGTGTTGATCTATACTCTGCCTTTCTTGCAAGATGTGGTGAAGGTAAGTGAAAAAAGGGATGAAGGAAGATTCTTGTGTTTGAGGGTCGAGTGAATGAATGCCCTCTTTTCAACTGGACACAGTGCCTGCCCTGTGGTAGGAATGTAGCAACTACTTTTTGAATCAATAAATGATGGAATGAATCAATTAATGTTGGAATAAATGCATTTTCCTCCTCCCTGTCACTGTCCCTCTGCTCCTGTGTTAACTCCATAGATAGGTCGGCAGGACCAGCCTTGCAGCCTGAGATAAGGCCTTCCGCGGGTGCCTCTCCTGTCCCTCCCCTTAGAGGGTGTGGGGCCGAAGGGTAATGCCCGGTGCTGGTGGAAACGCCTCACAGAGGTAGACACAGGATGGGCTCTAAGTACCAAAAGTCTGTGCGGGTCTGGTTGCCCCCATTGGCCTTAACATTGGAGGTGATTTTCATTGTCATCTTCTTCTTTTTCACCTCCTATCCAGCTGCAGTAGATGAACCGAAGAAGCTCTTGAGGACCTACCGAGGTGAGTGTCCAGAGGGGAGGTGGTCACAGAGGCAAACAGCAGGTACAGGGAAGAGGAGGTCCTCCAGGGGCATAGGGCCTCCTTTCCACAAAGTCTCTGAGGAAAGGGGTTCCCTCATCCTCTTCGATCTGTTGCACAAAGACCCAACCAAACATGCCGTCTCTTCTTTAGGACCAGTGTGGCCATCACCTCTTCCATGAAGCCTTCCTTGATTTGTCAGGGCAGAGGGAGGGGCCTCCTTTTCTCTGTTCCTAGATTTCCCTTTGCCAAAGGGTCTTCACAATTCTCTGCCTTCACTACCCCCTCTTCTCTTTCCTTAACAGCAAGGAATTTCATGGTGGTGTTGGGTTTGAGGGATTTTGTTTCCTTTTTTTTTTTTTTTGGTCTCTTTTTCTCATTTCTGTACCACCTTTCTTTTGGAAGCTTCCTTCTCACTTAGGGGCTGGGAAGTCTGCTTTCTGCCTGCAAAACCTGAGGCACAAGCTCTGGCTGAAGAGAATGTAGGATGGTTGTTATTTTATATATACGCAGCTAAAAATACTCATAGACCGTGATGAGAATGACTCTCAACAAGATAGACATCCACAGTGGTGTGGCTTCTGCTTTTTCAAAAAAGTTGAGAGGAGTTTTCAAGTACCTCGGAGAGTCAAGATGTTGTTTGTGATAATGGAAGGACCTCCTTGAGTGAGGTCCGTGAGATGAAACAGAAATGTAAGCCTGGCTGAGTGCTTGTGTGTTTCTAAGTGATGTTAGCTAGTTAACTAAAAGCAAAGGGAAGGCATCCCTGGGCCCTCAGAGGTAGAAAGAAGAACAAGGAGATGACTTGGGGAGGGAAGTCCTTACACTGCTTTATGGGCTAGCCCAGAGAGGGTGCTCAGTGCCGAACAAGCAAGGCCTGGGCACAATTTTCATTCATTTCAACTTACTGTAATTCTTTTCAGTCGGGTACAATGTAATTCAATCCATTCATTCATTCATTTGCTCAATCTATTACAAACCATGTGGGATCCAGACACGTGCTAATCAGAGCTGATATTTATTGATTACTTACTATGTACCAGGCACTCCAGTATTCTCACCTAGAGAATCCCATGGACAGAGGAGCCTGCTGGGTTACAGTCCATGGGGTCGCAAAGAATCAGACAGGACTGAGCAACTAAGCATCCATGCACACACCAGACACTATTTTAAATGCTTTACACTGAATCCTCCCTGTCACCCTATGAGATAGGTACTATTTTTTAAAAATAACAATTTTATTTATTTGTTTTTGGCTGTGCTGGGTCTTTGCTGCTGCGAAGACTTTTCTATAGGTGAGGCAAGTGGGGGCTACTTTCTAGTTTCGGTGCTCGGGTTTCTCATTGCAGTGGCTTCTCTGGTGGAGCGCGGACTCTAGGGTGCTCCGGCTTCAGTAGTTGTGGTTCCCAGGCTCTAGAGCACAGGCTCAGTAGTTGTGGTACAGGGGTTCCAAGGCATGTGGGATCTTCTCAGATCAGGAATCGAACCACGTCTCCTGCGTTGGCAGGCAGATTCCTTAGAGACAGGTACTATGATGATCTCTACTTTTCATAGAAAGAAACTAGGCACTTGGAGTGATTTGCCCAAGACTGTTCGGCTAGCAATAGCACAGCAGTTTTAAATTTTGCTGTTGTTCTTTAGTTGCTAAGTCGTGTCTCACTCTTTTGCAACCCCTTGGACTGTAGCCTGCCAAGCTCCTCTGTCCATGAGATTTCCCAGGCAAGAATACTGACTAGGTTGCCATTTCCTTCTCCAAGGGATCTTCCCCACCCAGGGATTGAACTTGAGTCTGCTGCATTGGCAAGCAGATTCTTTACCACTGAGCCATCAGGGAAGTCCTTGGTTTAAAGTTAAGTAGCCTCATACTTGGGCTTCTGTGGTGCTCAGATGGAAAAGATTCCGACTGCAAGGTGGGAGACCTGGGTTCGATCCCTGGGTTGGGATCTTATCTTATAGGGGATCTCCCCTATAAGAGGCATAGCAACCCACTCCAGTATTCTTGCCTGGAGAATTCCCATGGACAGAAGAGCCTGGTGGGCTTACAGTCCATGGAGTCGCAAAGAGTCGGCCACGACTGAGCGACTAAGCACAGCACAGCCTTATACTTAAAACAGAAAACCAACAAAGACTACACGGGGAATTCTGCTCAGTTTTCTACGGTAACCTAAATGGGAAAAGTATTTTAAAAAGAATGGACCCACGTATATGTATAATCGAATTGCTTTACTGTACATCTGAAATGAACACAACATTGTTAATATGTTGTGTTAATAGTTGTATTCTCCAGTATAAAATAAATAATAAAAAATAAAATAGATTAAATAAAACTAAATTAAGGGGAAAAAAGAAACTTAAGCAGCCTAGTTTGAATTTCCACGCACTTAACCATGATGCTTCACAGCCCCATTTTACAGTAAGGTTGAGTCTCTTGTCATATAATCAGTAGGCACAGGAGCCCATATTTCAACTTTGTAGTTGGGATTCAGTTTTCTTTACCCCTAGGCTGTGCTGCTAACATAGACATAAGTGTCCTCAGATGCTCACGCTCTATGGAAGCACAGAGGAGGGCCCACAACCCAGGCAGGGAGATGGGGATGTCAGGAAAGGCCTCTGGAGGGATGTGACTGCCCAGCCGGGCCTCAGAGGCTCAGGTAGAGTATAACCATGTGAAAATAGAGGGTCGTGAGCACAGCAGGAATCGTTGTGTTCATCAGACTGGACCAGGCTGGAGTTTAACCCTACAGTGCTGTAGAAGCATAAAGAGGGAAGCAGTGGGTGGACCCATTCCCTTGAGTAAGCAGGCTGGCCTTCATTTTCTTGATCTATTAGAAAGCAGGAGTGTGATCAGTTTGGGTTTGGTTATGGAGAAAGTCATTCCAGGACTGGCATGGGGGTGGGGAAGGGGCCTGACTTGAGGTGGAAACCAGTGTGGAGACTGTAGTGTTGTATGGACTGGGGGGGCTTCAAATTTTCGAAGCATGCCCCGTATTTCTATGTTCTACTTAAATCTTGCTGCAGTAATATATTTTGCACGTTATCACAGATGTATGTAAATTAGAAAATTGGAAAGAAATCAAAAGGAAATATAAAATATTTTCAAATGACTGATTGTGATGGTGTCAGTCACTCCAGGCACGGTCCATTGTTACCGTGAATGACAGTGAATGGCAATTCATTCCTCAGGGTCTTCTAGATAGTTTCAAATTATCTTGCTTGACTTCTTGTCAGATGTGATTAGATTGGGTTTTTTCTTTAACTCTGAAGGTGACTGACGGAGAGCGAGCACAAGAGGTATCCCTCTACCCTTTGTTTCTGCGCTTGCCTGACATTATTCTTTTGCCTTCAATCTGTGGTTTTTGGCAGTTTGAGCCGTTAGTCCATTTTGTGAAGGTTAGTTGAGTTAAAACTAAGTAGCAATCTGTCAATCTACTTAATCGAATCCAGTCCACGTAAACTGTAATAAGTCATTTAAACCAGCCAATTCTAAAAAAAAAAAGACATTTTTGAGAATACCAGGAAATCTGAATAAAACGTGAGTATTATGTAACACACAGGCATTATTATGAGTTTCATTAGGTGTGATAATAGCATAGTGGGTGGTTTTAAACCTATTTCCTGCTGCTGCTGTGGCTACTAAGTCGCTTCAGTCATGTACGACTCCACGACCCCAGGGACTGTAGCCCACCAGGCTCCTCTGTCCATGGGATATTCCAGGCAAGAGTACTGGAGTGGGTTGCCATTTCCTTCTCCATTAAACCTATTTAGAAGTAGGTTTAGCAATTTAACGAATAGTGAGCCCTATTTGTTAGAGAAGCATACTGGGATAGAACAATGTCTGGGATCCGTTTCATGCCAAAAAGAAGAAGAAAAAGGAGAAAGAGGTAGGGAAGGAGGAGGGGGAAGGCAGGGGGGGAGGAGGGAGGAGGAGATGGAGAAGGAGAAAGAGGAGGGGAAGAAAAAAGAAAAGCTAAGGAAGGAAACAGGTGGAGAAGGATAATAAAAACAAGATTGAATGGGATTAACATAAACACAACTACATAGAAAATAGATAATCCACAAGACCTACTGGTTTAGCACAGGGAACTCTACTCAATAGCCTGTGTTAATCTCTATGGGAAAAGCATCTGAAAAAAGAAGGGATATATGTATATGTGCAACTGAATCACTCTGCTGCACACCTCAAACTAACACAACAAAAGAAGAAGAAAGAAAGAAAACGAGGGGAGAAGGATAATTAAAAACAAGATTGACCCCATGTGACAGTCATCAAAGCTGGGAATGGGTACATGATGTTCACCACGCTACTCACTCTGTTTTTGTGTATGCTTAAAATTTTCCATAATGAAGCTGTCAATTAAGCAAAACAAAACCCTGTCATTAGTTACAACAAGATGAATATGAAGAAATACATGTCACCCCCCCCCCTCTTCAGGGGCCTAATAGTCCCTCATTTTCCCTTCCAAAGCTGGGGGACTAAGCTGACATCCTAAGCAAGTCAGAGGAAGCTCCTGGATTCATCTGAACATCAAATGCTTGCAAAGTTGCAAACTTGACCAAGTGCCTTTAGGGGTAGAAGAACCTAGATCAGTGGTCCTCAAATGTGGTCCCCAGACCAGCCACCTCAGCATCCCCTAGGAACTTGTCAGAAATACCTGGGCCCCCATCCATACCTACTGATCCAGAACTCAAGGGTGGGGCCCAGCAATCTGTGTTTTACCAAGCCCTCTAAGTGACTCGAATACACGGAAGTTTGAGGACGACTGGAGCAAGACTGGTTCACATCTCTCCTCCGCCTCTTCTAAGCTGTGAGACCTGGGCAAATCACTCAACCTCTCTCTGCCTCTGTTTTAACCTCTGTCACATAATGATTGTACTTACTGAGTTGTCAAAACGCTTGAAAGAATGAACACATATGAAGACTGATAAAGAGTATTAGCTTTGAACTTCCCTTGCAGTCCTGGAGAAGGAAATGGCAACCCACTCCAGTACTCTTGCCTGGAAAATCCCATGGACAGAGGAGTCTGGTAGGCTACAGTCCATGGGGTCGCTAAGAGTCTGACACGACTGAACGACTTCACTTTCTTTCTTTTTTTCCCTTGCAGTCCAGTGGTTAAGACTCCATGTTTCCAATGCAGGGGGCTTGGGTTGGATAGCTGGTCAGGAAACTAAGATCCCACATGCCACAATAAAGCATTGCAAAAAAAAAAAATTAGCTCTTTATTATGAATAGACTTTAATTTCTTAAATGTTTTAGAAAAAATGAGTAGGAATAGCAGTGCTAATATCTCTTTTCTGGCAACCCCTATGGATTGTCTGGAGTATCTTCTGAGGGGTGTGAACCCTACTCTGATGACCACTGGCCTGGATGACCTGTGATGAGGTCAAATGGGCAGGGGCAAAAAAGGAGAAGCAAAGAGTCAGATTCAAGAGTTATTTAGGAGATAAAATTGGCTGTTCTTCGAAAAAACAAGAAAGGAGTCAAGGGTGGCTTCAGATGTGTGATTTGGCAGATGGAGGTGCCCATTTCTGAGATGAGAGGCACAAGGGGAAGGGAAGATTGGGGGATAAATGAACAATGATATGTTCATTCTGGGCTTGGGATTGAGGTGCCAGTGAGATGCTTGGGGAAAGCAGTTGTATCCATTATCTATTGCTGCATAACAAACCACCCCCAACCTTAGTGGCTCAAAATAGCAATCATCTAATTTGCTCCTGACCATGATCCTGTGGTTCAGCAGTTTCAGCTGTACTGTGGCCACGCAGCTCTTCTGTCAATTTCACCTAGGGTCACTGTGCATCTCTGGGGCTTCCCTGGTAGCTCAGCCAGTAAAAGACTTCACCTGCAACGCGGGAGACTGGGGTTCGATCCTTGGGTCGGGAAGACCCCCTAGAGAAGGGAATGGCAACCCACTCCAGTATTCTTGCCTGGAGAATTCCATGGACAGAGGAGCCTAGGAGGCCCATGGGGTCACATAGAGTAAGACACGACTGAGCAGCTAAGCATACATGCATGTCCCATACGTCTCCAGCCTGAAGCTTTGACTGGGGCTGAACAGTCTCTGATAGCCTCATTCACGTGTCTGTCAGTTGATGCTGGCTGGACACTTAGCCCATGTGACTCCAGCAGACTCGCCAGATTTTCACATGGCAGCAGAGGGGTTACGGCAGTAAGAGGGCAAGCCCCAGTGCAGAGGTGCTTTTCAAGCCTCTGCTTGCATTGTGTTTGCTGATGTCCCGTTAGCCAAAGCCAATCACAGCGCTCAGCTCAGGCGGGAGGGTTCTATACTGGAAGGCATGGTTCCTTGGGGGCCATTACTGTGACCATTTGTCACACAGAGCCTGCTTGAACGATGCCAGATTGGGGGACCATCCTGGGCCCTGCCCTGTGGCTACCACCCAATTACTCCCATACTCCTTAGAAGCAGGAAGGAGAGCTATTAAAAGACAAGAAGGGCTTTGCCAATCACGTGTACTGACGTCATTGGCACTCATTGTACACCGTACACGCTTCAGTCGTGTCTGACTCTTTGCGACCCCATGAACTGTAGCCTGCCAAGTTCCTCTGTCCGTGGGATTTTTTCAGGCAAGAATCCTGGAATGGGTTTCCATTTCCTCTTCCAGGGGGTCTTCCTGACCCAGGGATGGAACGTGCATCTCTTGTGTCTCCTGCACTGGCAGGCGGATTCTTTACCACTGTGCCACCTGGGAAGCCCACGTCTTATCCTTCCCAGCCCTGTTGATTGGGAAACCTCTTTTTTTTCCCCAGACTGCTATGGGGTGAGGGTGGGGTTGGAGGTTGTGATGGAGGGGAAGGCAGCATGAGGCTCCATGGATGGTTCCAGACCAAGGCTGCAGAGGTACCGTGCAAAGTCAGTGGTGGGGAGAAGAGTGTGGAGGTCCAGCCCAGGGCCCGAGGGACAGAAGCCGGGCCTGGCTTTGGAGCTGATGAAGTGTCTGCAGGTCGGAGGGAGGTGGAAGGGTGTGTGGGGAACGGTGGAAACTCCCAGGGGCAGTCAGGCTGAAGGAGTGGGGAACAGTCTTGTCCAAAGGCACAGCTAACAAGTGGCAGGCCTGAGATAATTTATAGTCCTAACATTTACCATGCACCAGTGCTAGGCTAAGCAATTCACAGGAGCCAAGGAACTCACTACTAACAGCAAACCACTGAGCAGGTGCCATTATTTCAGACCACTTTACAGACTAGGAAGCGGGGACATGGAGGTTGAACCAGGCTCTGAACTCAGATAGCCAGACTCAGAGGCCCACACTCATATTTGACACTATGGAGAGTGAAGGATGGAGGGGGAGGCAGGATGGTATAGCGATTAAACCCAGAGCCAGGATTCAGGTCTGCCACCACCATTTGCTAGCTGTGTGACCTGAGCTAATTCCAGCACCTCTCTGTGCCTCCCTTTCCCCATCTGTAAAATGGAGATAATCAAAGATACCTCCTGCGTGGGCTTGTCATAGTCTAAGAATGGCAGGCACTTGGAAGAGTCCCTAGTTTGTGGAGGGCACCATATATGTGCCTGCTGTTACAATGATGTTGATTATTGCCCTACATGACTCCCAGGTTAGACTTAGTCCAAGTCACGGGACTTGCATAAACTTCTCCGGAAGGCCCACCTTAGATCGTGTGTAAAACTCCCCTCTGAGGCGCTGGTATGGGGCCCCTGGAGCGATCCTCTCCTTATCAGCCCTGGACACCTTAGGTCCATTATCTTATCAGACCAGCAGCTGATGCAGGGCATAGCACAGGCTCTGAGAGGCGGAGGCTGATACCAGCGGGGATGATGCCCTGAGCGGGGACCCAGCGTTGAAGCTGGGATCCAGCTGTGAGACATGGGAGGAGTGGGCGTGGGCCAGAGCCCCGCGAGGCTGGGAGAGGAAGTGGGAGGATGCGGGGGGGTGAGAGTACAGGGGCCCTGAGCTCAGACGTGATTTACTGACCAGTTTGGGGTGAGTGAGCTTTGTCAACAGCTCCAAGACACTGCCACCCTAATTTTATCCCCCTGGCTGGAGCACAAGCCCAATCCCACCCCAACCCCCAGGGACAGTGTGGGGTTGTAGGAGGCAGGTTCTGAGCCCTGTACCTGCAGCAGGCGTGGCAGCTGTGCCTGATAAAGCCCCAACCTAGAGTCTCTGACTTTTTATCTTCAGAGCCCCATGGACTGTAGCCTACCAGGCTCCTCCATCCATGGGATTTTCCAGGCAAGCGTACTGGAGTGGGCTGCCGTTTCCTTCTCCAGGGGATCTTCCCAACCCAGGGATCGAACCCGGGTCTCCTGCATTGCACACAGGTGCTTTACCATCTGAACCCCCAGGGAAGCTCTCTTCAGAGCCCCACCTCTGGCCTAATCCTGGTTCCCTGCCCTTCCCACACGCTGCCCCCTCCTCTGAATACACCAGAGCAGTGAGGTCCTTAGAGAGTATTAAGTCCAACTCCCATGAGCTACAGATAGGGAAACTGAGGCTCAAAGAATGCAAGGGACTTGCCTTAGGGCCCTTAGTGAGGTGTGGACAAACAAGAGCAAGAGACAGCCTAGCCCTGAGGGGAGGGCACTGCCCCAGGAGTCCAGAGCTTGGCTCTGCTGCAGACATGCTGGGTGCTCTTGAGGAAGTCACAGGCTGTCTCTGGATCCCTTCTGTAGAATGAGAGGAAAATGGAAGGGTTCCCTTATTCATGGAAACTTCAGTAAGTCTGGACCCTTTACATATAGCATTGCTGCAAAATGGGGAACTGTTTTGTTTTTATTTTTTAACAGCAGTTTTAAAGGAAAGATTGAATTTGCATATATAAAAACAAGGCACTCAAAGCTGGTGCACTGGGACAACCCAGAGGGATGGGATGGGATGGGGAGGGAGGTGGGAGGGGGTTCAGGATGGGGGACACATGTACACCCGTGGCTGATTCATGCCAGTGTATGGCAAAAACCACCGTGATATTGTAAAGTAATAGCCTCCAACTAAAATAAATTAATTAATTTAAAAAAAGAATTTGCACATCTAAAGTGGGGTGTGAAGTCTCCAATTGGCCACAGGCCTCACCACTCCCCCGTATACGCTGTAACCTTCATTACATAGTTCCCTGCTCAGCCCCTGGAGGGATTCGAACAGTTCCAAGAGGAGCCCCTATACAAAATGTGCCCATTCCACCCCCATTCCAAGCGGGAGACTGAAACATTGCCTCCCCTCCCCCGCCCTTTTGTCAGAGAAGAAGGTGCAAGAAGTTGAATCCTCCTGATGGTCCATTTCTCGCCCACTCCACAAAGTCCCCAGATCCCATGGAGATGCCTGGGTCCCCTGTAATCCGGTTGACCTGGGATTATTAACCACCCAAGTCCTGTGTGCAAGACCCTAGCTACCTGTATTTTTCAACGAAAGTAAATTTCAATGTAAGTCGAAGAGGCTTTGGAGAGCTCTGGAAAGAAGAATTTCCTTGTTGCTATCAGACCCAAGCCTGGAGACCAGGTGACTTCTTACTGCTGTGAAGGTGATGATGGTGCTGGTGGCGAATAGCCTCTATTTATTGAGCTTTGTCCATGTGCCCGGGACAGAGCCAAGCTCTTGAACAATTTCCCAGTACACTCTGAGCAGGGATAATAGCCCTTATTTAGCTGATGAGGAGAGTAAGCAACCCAAAGGTCATGCAGCTAAGAAGCTGAAACATACAAATTGCCATTCTTATAGGTCAAATGGTCAGATATTGGCAATTTAATATGATTTAACCTAATAGAGAATGATAGAGCCTCAAAGCACAGGCTTTTTTTCTTTAAGAAAAAATGACTTACTCTCTTCATAACAGTTGTAGAAAATTTTAACACTAAAATTTTTTTTAAAAATGGAACTCTCCTAAACCCAGAGATAATCTCCGTGGGGGCGGGGAGGGAGGGGGCGGAATTCCTTTAAGACTTCTCTCCAGGCATTTGCACACATGTGAACCTAGTTGATGTTTGTTGATAAAATAGTCTTTACTATTCTGGAGCAATTATGTGTATTATACCATTTGATTCTGGCAACCTGATGAGGGAGGTATAATTATTTTTCCCACTTAATAGAAGAGAAAACCAAGAGGGCAGATAGTGTGGTAACTCAAGGCACAGGCTCTATAGCAGACCCTGTAGGCTGAAATCCCAACTCTATCGGCTGGAGCAAATGATAACTCCTCTATGCCTCAGTTTTCTCGTCTGCAAAATGGTGATAACAACAGCACTCACAATGAAGGATGCTTGTGAGAACTAAACGAGATAGTTTACGTAAACTGGTTTAAACAGCGTTGGCATTTGGCAAACATTTAATAAATGTAGGCGGTTATTAAAGCTCAGAGACGTTAAAGAGCGAGATTAAACCACACAGCTGGACAGTGCCAGAGCCCTGATAGAACCCCAAGCTTATCTAGTTCCAGAGCCCAAACCGTTACCCATTTTGCAAAGTTGGAGCCGGTTCAAAGCATCCGCCCTTTCCTCTTCCTGGTCCCCTCCGGAACATCAGCTAAGTCCCTCTCCCCCATCTACCATGACAGCCACCACACAAAGTCTGAGGCTGGGAAAGGGAGGGTCACCCAGGTGGCCCTGATGCTTTCCAATGTCCCCCCAAGTCCCCCTCAGCAGGAGCCAAAGGAGACAGCTGTTTTCTGCAAAGATAATTTAGTTCTTGTCTGTGAACCTCTAGACCCGTTACTGCTCCCTTTTCTGAATGACCTGAGCTAAGTCACCAAACTATGTGGCCTTATTTTTCTCTCACACATGATCAGGAGGTTAAACTTGATTCTCAAAAAGCAAGAGGTCAGTACCTTTTCTGAGTGTCAGCTACGTGCCAAGGACGGGTCCTGACTCCTTACGCACGTTCATATTATTGTGTTTAATAATAACAATAATTGCTACCTTTGTTGAACACTCACCGTGGGCCAGGCTCTGTGTTAGCTCAGTCATTCCTTCCCCCACCCTGTAAGTGTTATCCCCATTATTCAGATAAGAAGACTGAGGCTTAAAGAGGGGAGGTAACTTGACCAAGCTCTCTTCGGTGATCCCTAATGCCCCTTCCAGCTGCCGTTTGGTAAAACTCTTAACACAACCTTCCACTTTGTCTGCTTCTCGTCCTCCTTCTTGGCCTCTTTCCCCTGAGCAGCCTTCCAGGATGTGTTCATCATGGCCACCCTTGGCTTCGGCTTCCTCAATACTTCTTTGCGGAGACATTGCTGGAGCAGCGTAGCCTTCAATCTCTTCCTGCTGGCCCTTGGGGTGCAGCTAGCAGTCCTGCTGGATGGCTTACTGATCCAACTCTCCCTTAGAAAGATGACCATCAATATGTCCAGGTAACTAGATGGCTGCTGGATCACTTTTGGGTTCTTGGGGTTCTGGGGTCCAAGAGAGCAGATTCTAGAAGTTCTGGGATGTCTCTTTCTAGCACCAATGCTATGCAATATTCAGGACTTATTTAAACTAAGTTATACATTGTCTAAAATTCATGTTTAACTGGCATCCTCTATTTAATCTGACAACCCTCCTTTGTGGCATCACGAGACCCAGATCTACAGCCCTCCCTGTGTCCTTTCTTTTTTTTTTTAATTGATTTTAAAAACTTATACAGTGAATATTAGTTCAAAGAAAAAAATAATAGAGATTAGACAAAAAGAAAGAAATCTTGCACTCAGAAAGATAGTCTCTTGAAAAGAAGGAAGTACCTTCAGTCTTCAAATGCTGGTGGACAAGAAATAGCCATGCCTTTAGTTTCTTTAAATTAACTTTGGTCTATATAGATGCCTTTAGAAGAACTAGCAAAATTAACCTGTGTTGCTAGATGTCAGAATAATGGTTACCTGAGGTGTTTATTAGGAGAAGGCGATGGCACCCCACTCCAGTGCTCTTGCCTGGAAAATCCCATGGACGGAGGAGCCTGGTAGGCTGCAGTCCATGGGGTCCCACAGAGTCGGACACGACTGAAGTGACTTAGCAGCAGAGGTGTTTATTGATTAGGAAAAGGCTCCAAAGAAGCTTATGGGATGCAAAAAACATCCTCTTGGGCTTTCCTGGTGGCTCAGTGGTAAAGAATCGCCTGCCAGTGCAGGAGAGGCAGTTTCAATCCCTGGGTCAGAAAGATCCCCTGGAGAAGGACATGGCAACCCACTCCAGCATTCTTGCCTGGAAAATCCCATGGACAGAGGAGCCTGGCTGGCTATAGTCTATGGGGTCACAAAGGAGTCAGACATGACTTAGTGACTAAATAACAAAAACATTCTCTATGTATTCTGGGTGATGGTTACACAAGAGTATACATGTGCATCTACATATGGTGGTACATGCTCAGTCATGACTCTTTGTGACCCCATAGGCTATAGCCAGCCAGGCTCCTCTGTCCATGGAATTTTCCAGGCAAGGATACTGGAATGGTGTGCCATTTCCTCCTCCAGGGGATCTTCCCCGACCCAGGAACTGGACCCACATCTTGTGTGTCTCCTGCATTGGCAGGTGGGTTCTCTACCACTGAGCCACCTGGGAAGCCCATATATACACATATACACATCCATATAGTTGTACATGCCTGCAGAAACAAGTCATTCACACTCAATAGGAGGAACAAGGTAAAAAAATGTTTTTAATTGTTTTTTGGTTTTATCCAGTTCTGAAACTTTTTCTTGCCCATATGATGGTAAATCCTATCTCAAGTATCTGGGGACCCCATCACCTATCAAGGCCACTCTACCCTCCCCTCTGATACCCTGCTAAAACTCTGGGCACTACTGTTAAACACCTCTCTATGAGCCAGGCTCTGTGCTGGGCACTTCACAAACATTATTTGTTTAACTCTCTCATGGAGGGGTCTGACGGGGTGTACCGTCAAGGAATGAGATGCTCAGAGCTCACGAGACACTTGCCTAGGGTCACAGAGCTAAGTGGTAGAAGTGGCTTCAATTTTCATTCTGTAGCCTTTCTCACACACTGCAAAGTGGCCATGATAAGAAACACAGTCTAGCCAGCTCCCCATTGGCCCTGAAAAGAACTCTCCACCTTTTTTCTTTTTTAATTTGGGCTTCTTTTATTTAAAAAAATTTTTTTTTTCATTTTTCATTTTTTGGCCATGATGTGCAGCCTGCAGGATCCTAGTTCCCCAGCCAGGGATGGAGCCCTCACTGCCTTCATTGGAAGTGCGGAGTCTTAACCCCTGGACTGCCAGGGAAGTCCCCTCCACATTTTTTCTTTTAAACCATTTTAGAGCTGATCCAGGGGGATTCTTTAACCCGACCCCCACCCCAGTAACCACCTGGGAAGTGACAAAGGGCATTCTGGGGGAACCCTGACAGGGTGGTCCTGGTCTGGGGTTTCTGCAGCCTTGGCTTAAGTCACACGAGCCTTTGGCCTCCTGCACCTGAGTCTCCAGGCGTCTCCAGGCTGCCCCCTTCTTCTGACGTCCTGCCTGCAGGAATCTGTTTGCCCTTGATTCAATCTGGAAAGACAAGAAGAGGCCGTTTACCGCCTGAGTGAACGCCCCTGCCCCACCCTGACCACTTGGGTCCTCCTGGCTGTGACCCCCAACTGGACCGGCTTCCTAGAGTTGAACAATGGGCTCCTTTCTGACCTTTCCTGCTCTGACTGGGGTGGTGGGCGGTGCCCAGGCCTGCCTCCCAGCCCAGCCCTCTCCCTCTCCCGGTCCTGGGGCCTCACCCACCGGTGCAGACTGACTTGGCTCTAAATGGGTTCTGCCTTGAGTCATCGATGACCAGTCCCTTCAGGGCAGGGGCCTGTCTTCCCCTCCTTTGTTTTCCTCACATAGTAAGGACTTAGTAATTGGTTATTGGAACAAAGCTGAAAATAAAAAAGAACCCTAAATATGTGATATTTTTAATGCTGTACATTGAGGGCCTATCATAGCAATAACTATCCTCCTGACTGTGTTTGACTCACTTTGCCCTCCCAACAGCTCCAAAGGCCTTGCCTCTACATTTACAGATGAGGAAATGGAAACATAGTGTGGTTAAGTCATTTTCCCAAGGCCACACAGCCAGGAAGTGGCTGAGTCAGGACTCCAGCCTTGGCAGCCTGGAGAGAGATTGTCCTAAGCACTGCACTTCACTGTCTCAACACCTCCCCCACCCCTGGGGTCTGAAATCCTGCCACTGGCACAGAATCTTCTTGAATTAGCCCTTTGCCAAGGGAAGCACCGACTCGATGGACATGAGTTTGAGCGAGCTCTGGGAGTTGGTGATGGACCGGGAAGCCTAACGTGCTGTAGTCCCTGGGATCGCAAAGAGTCGGACACAACTGAGTGACTGAACTGAACTGAATGAAATGAGTGCTCACCCCAAAGATAACATGGCCAGCCACAGTGAAACACTCAGTGACCGACCCATTATTTCCAATAATTCCTGGTCCCTCTGAGACTTTTTCCCCATACCCTTGGCCCTCCTCTGGCCTTCTTCCAAAATCCTTGAGCCTTCAGCAGGATACTACTTTGGCAGCAAACAGTGGGAAGGCTGTGTCCAAACTTCAGAGTCCAGGCTTTGGATCCAGGCCAGCTGGGCCAGTTTGAACCTTGTGTTTGTCATTAACTAGCTATGTGGCCATTACCAAAAAAGTTACCTCGTCTAGTCTCAATGTGCTGTCCTGTAAAATGGATGTACTGGATAGTACCTAGCGCCATCGCTTTACAGAGGATTACCTGGAGGATTTAAATTTAAATAAGATGATGGACTTGCAAGACTGTTATCCAACAGTCTTGTTATCCAACAGATGATGATAATGATGATGGCAGCAGTGGTGGTAGCATCATCATCAACTCCTAGGGGGAAGGGTGGTCTCAGCAAGGTGCCCAGAAGAGGGTGGGTTGGCTTAACCACCAAGAATTGTCCAGTTCGGTGCCACCTCCCCCAGGAAGCCCTCCCTGATGAGTCCAGTTCACAGTGCTCTCTTCCTCCAATGAACCCCTCTTGCCTCGTGGTATCACGTGCCATGTCTGACTCGTTGCGACCCCATGGACTGTAGCCTGCCAAGCTCCTCTGTCCATGGGATTCTCCAGGCAAGAATACTGGAAGTGGGTTGCCATGCCCTTCTACAGGGGATCTTCCCGACCCTGGGATGGAACCTGAGAGTCTCCTGCAGCTCCTGCATTGCAGGCATATTCTTTACCCACTGAGCCACTTGGGAAGCTGCATGATGTCACAGATCATCTTAATTGACAGGGTCATGATGTCTGCTTTGTCTCCCCAGGCCAGTCGTAAGTGCCTTGAAAACAAAAGCTGTTCTCTCCTTCCAAATCCCCACACTAAGCTTGCTCACTTGTCAAGCGAAGGAAAGAGTCAGTAATAGCACTGAGTTCTTCGTGCCAGTCCTGGTGTGATCCACACACGGGCACGACCATTCCTTCTAATCCCTCACCCCGCTTTCATGAGATAAGTATTACCATCATTCTTATTTTACAGATGAAGCACACTCAGTGAGATTAAATAGCTGCTCAAGTGGAAAAGCTGGAACTGGAAGCCAGACTTGTCCTGCTTCCAAACCCAGTCTTTTTTCCACTACAAGCAGAGGGAGAGATGAGGATTCAGTTCAGTCACTCAGTCGTGTCCAACTCTCTGGGACCCCATGGACTGCAGCACCGTCAGGCTTCCGTGTCCGGAGCCGGTGCCTGCATCACTGGAGAGATGGCAGGTGAAGAGCGCCCTCTATTGAGCATCTGTGTGTGATGACGGCAGAAGAGAAGCCCAGGACAGGATCCTAGCAGTCAGATGTTCCTATGAGAACCTCAGCGCATCCTTAGTTGGGATGAGTGTGTCCAGATCGATCTCTCAGCGTATGGCTGCCACCCTGATGGGGGAACGGAATGGAGGGGATTCCAGACTGGGCAGCATACATCCCCATGAGAGCAGAAATGTTGTGTATTTGCTCTCCTGTTCTGTCCCCAGTTTTTTGAAAAGTATCAGGCAGAGAGTAGGTCCTCAATAAGTGTTTGTTGAATGAATGAATGAATGCGAGACATCGTTACTTTTCTATCATCCCTGTCTTGCCCACTGTCCCCAGTATTCAGAAAGCCACCATGAGCGCTACATCTGTGCTGATCTCCGCGGGTGTCGTCCTGGGGAAGGTCAACCTGCTGCAGCTGGTATTTATGACGCTGATAGAGGTGACAGCCTTCAGTGCCACGAGGCTGGTCGGCATGAATTACCTCAGTGTGAGTCCTGGTGATGTGAGGAGGGACGTCTGGGATAAGGGAGGAGCAGGTGGAAGGGGAGGGCTCCATCTCTATTTGATAAAGCTTCTGTGATGAAAAAAAAATTAGAGACAGGCCAAAATGGGGTCGCAAAAGTGTGGTGTCTGCTGAACATTCAAATGCTATGGAAGGGTGTTCCCACAATAAAAACACTGCTGTCAAGGAAAGAGGTCAGTTCCTCACCATAGGCAGCACATTATAAGCCTTCTCCTGCTTTGTTATGGTTCTCGTAGTGGTTGTTTTAGAAAGTTGCATTAAATAAAAGCCATCTCTTCTCTTCTCTGCAATGTGTTAGTTTAGGTGGTCCAGGGAAGTGTTTAGCATTGATTTTGAGAGTTCACGTCTTCTCCTTAAAAACTTCATTTCAGCCTGGGCTTCTTTCATGGAAGGGCTCAGGGGAAACCAGAGCCAGAAATCAGAGCTGTTTCAGTAGACGTAACTCAAGAAATGAGGATTCCAAGTTGACAGTTGCCAAATGTGGTTTTTAGATTTCTGGGGGACCTCAAAGAGATTAAAAATGGAAGATCTCTTCCATTCTTACAAGAGAATTCCACAGAGTTGCATTTTTACGTATGACTAAGTGTTCCTTACTTTTCATTCATTCATTTCACAAATATTTGTTCTGAGCCTGTTCTGTACCAGGCACTCTTCTAGGCAATGGGAAAATGTAACTGTCATGGAACTTCCTTGTTTATTGGCAGAGGGAAAGACTACCAGTAATCAATAAAATAGGCAAAAGAGATACCATGTTGAAAGTGAAAGTATTAGTCGCTGTCATGTCCAGTTCTTTTGACCCCATAGACTGTAGCCCACCAGGCTCTCTGTCCATGGAATTCTTCAGGCAAGAATAATGGAGTGGGTTGCAAGTTCCCTGGGTCAGGGGAACTTCCCAACCCAAGGACTGAACCCACATCTCTTATGTCTCCTGTATTGCAGGCAGATTCTTTGCCGTCTGCTCTATAGCAGGGCTCTATAGCATGTTAGATAGTGATAAGTACTATGGAGGAAAAAATACAATGAAGGTAGAAGATATGAATAGTTGGGAGAGGGGATAAGGTGTTAGGAAGAGTGGCCAGGGAAGGCTTCACCAGGCAAATAATTTTTGAGTAAAGAGCTGAAGGCAGCAGGTGTGCAAGTCACATGGATATCTGAAGACAGGGGCAGATCAAGGGCAGAGCTGTTGGAGTGGTCTTCATCTTTCAAGAGTAGGATCTTATTAGTGACACTATTCATTTTAATTTTTTATTTTATTACTATTCTTTTCTGGCTGCATCATGGCATGTGGAACTAGCAAGGGGGACTGGGAATATAACCTGTGTTCCCTACAGTGAAAGCATGGAGTCTTAACCACTGAACCATCAGAGAAGTCCACTGATACACTGTTTAGAATTGATGGTATATACACCGACTCGATGGACATGAGTTTGAGTAAACTCCAGGAGTTGGTGATGGACAGGGAGGCCTGGCGTGCTGCAATTCATGGGGTCGCAGAGTCAGACACGACTGAGCGACTGAACTAACTAACTAATGATAATAAGCCTGCAATGCAGGATACCCAGATTCCATCTCTGGGTCAGGAAGTTCCCCTGGAGAAGGGAATGTCAACCCACTCCAGTATTCTTGCCTGGAGAATTCCAGGGACAGAGGAGCCTGGTGGGCTACTGTCCATGGGGTCACAAAGAGTCAGACATGACTGAGCAACTAACACTTTCACTTTCCATGGTAATAAAAAGGAGATGGACTTTCGGTTGCTTTTATTATTGTTTTAAATTCTCAACAGACAATGCATCCCCTTATTGCCTGTGCCCAGAATGGACCTCTCCCTCTGCTCTGTACTCCAGGCAGTAGAACAGGCGGTTCAAAGTGGTACTGACATGTGAGCATGGCTGTGGGTTTAAGGAAGAGCAAGGGAATGAGCAGGAGGTGGAGTCAGAGGGTTTGTGGGAGAGCAGGTCACGCAGGGTCCTGTTGGTCATAGTAAGAATGCCGACTTTGACACTGGGGGAGACAGGTGCCACTGGGGGATTCAGAGCAGAAATGTGCCATGAGCTGACTTAGATTTTAACAGTATTGCTCTGGCTGCTATGTGGAGAAGAGTCAGCTGGGGGACAAGGGTAGAAATAGGGAGACCAGTTAGAAGGTTATCACAACAAGTATTGAGCAAGTATTGAAGATGGTTTAAACCAAGTGGGGGTCGTTGGGGCATGGTGGTAAAAATTCTGCCAAATCTGGATATCTTTTTGAAGGCACGGTGGACAGGACTTAACCGTAGCCCACTGAGTTATGAAGGATTACTAAATTTGATATTTGTGTCTGGGGGAGTATGTAATTTCCTCAGTTTGGTCTTGCCACAGCAAAAACTGGAAGCGACAGACAGACCAGTGTTACAGCTCCATGTTATAGCGCAGTTTTATTTAGAAAACAAAGGAAAATACATCCTTGAGGGCGGGTCAACCCAAAAGACAAGAGAAGAAGAGAAGCCCCTTCCCTCCTCTTTTTATGTTTTTTTTCTCCTCCCTCTGAGCCTGCCCTATGTAAATTGGGCTAGCCAGGAGGGCTGTTTGTTTTACCTGAGGTCCTCACTCCTCTGTTCTATTTTCGGGGCTTTTCCCTTTGTCTTTAGCCACCACCATTCTGGACTCCTTTTTCCTATTATATCTACCTAACATTTGTAAAGCAAAATTAGCACATAGCTTGAATTTTCTGAAGACTTTAGCTTGGTATTATAAAATCTCTGGCAGCTTCATGTTGCAAAGTTTATGGCACTCATACTCCATGCAAAGAGTTGAAATTCTGCCAAAATGCAAGAAGCAGTGGGGTACATGTCCATGTGGCTTTTTCCCCAGGTAAGTGGACTTCGGCCCAAAGTATTCAAAGCCAACCAGAGGGAAGTTCCCTGGCGGTCCAGTGGTTATGACTCAGTGCTTTCACTACTGTGGCCTGGGTTCAGTCCCTGGTCAGGAAACTAAGATCCCACAAGCCGAGAGGTACAGCCAGTTAAATAAATAAAGCCAACCAGAAAACTGCCAGGAATAAATAAATACACAGCAACTCATGGGGCTCCTCTGAAAGGGGGACTTCGGGGTGGGGTCAGTCTCCTGATTTCAAGTCATGTCTCTTGCATGAAGGCAGAACTTCCTAAATGGAACACAGGGATTTCCCTGGGAGCAGAGGCTGCTGACGCTCACTGCTCCCACTGGGTTTTGTTGCAGATGGAGGAACATGTAAGCATGATGTACATCCACATGTTTGCGGCCTATTTTGGGCTGACTGTGGTCTGCTGCCTCCAGAAGCCTCTGCCCAGTGCATCAGAGGACAAAGATCAGACAGCAACGAGCCCCAGTTTGTTCACCATGCTGGGTGAGGACAAGGTGATGTGGGTGGGCTCCGATCTGGGGTGAGCAGGAGGCTCCAAAAGGGCTCTGCAGAAAAATCTCTCTGCTTTTCCAACTTTCCCCGGGTGTCTGAAGCCCCTTTGTGATGACCCATTTCCTCAAACAGTGTTTGATGAATTCACATCTTTGAAGGAAGCGTTCCCCTCCAGGGAACCTCTCTTCATTGATACCCAAAGGAGAGGAGAGACTTGTTACATCTCAGTTTAAATGAGGTTATCCGGGAACTTCCTTGGTGGTCCAGCAGTTAAGAATCCGCCTCACAATGCAGGGGGGTGAAGGTTCAATTGCTTGTTGGGGAACTAAGATCCCACATGCCCTAACTAAGACCTGATGCAGCCAAAAATAAATTTAAAAATAAATAAATAAGATTAGATTATTCAATCCTTTTGTCCTTAACTTAAAGAAGGGAATTGGATGGATGAAGAAAGCCAGGCTTGGGAGTGGAGGAAAGAATGGGAGTGGGAAGAGAGAAGTAATAATGTCTAATTGGAAGAGTTTCAGTAAAAGTGATGAACTTAAAGGTTGAGAGAGGCTTAGAGGGAAGAAATCAGGCAGTGAGACTACCAGCAGGCAATTGAATACCAGGTCATGGGGCCAAGTGGAAGAGTTCCATTAATTAAAAAAAAAAAAATAATAGGCATGTGGCCATCATAGGCTAGGGACAGAAAGCTTGGGTTTTGGTGATTTCAACTCTCTGGGCCTTACTTTTTCTTGCCCATAAAGTATGTTAGCTGGGCCCTCCCAGCTTAAGAATTCAGAGAGGAGACCTGATTTGCCCAAAGTCGGTGAGCAAGAAAGTGACAGAGATGAGACTGGCCAGGTCTGGGAGCCTCCTGTCTGAAGTCTCCGGAGACTAAGGCTTTGGAGCAGGAATACTGGTTCTGGCCACTGACCCTTTCTGGTCCACAGGCACCCTCTTCTTGTGGATATTCTGGCCGAGTTTCAATTCTGCTCTGCTGGAAGATGCAGACGAAAGAAAGAAGGCCGTGTTAAACACCTACTACGCCCTGGCAGTTAGCATGGTGACCGCCATCTTAATGTCATCCTTGGCTCACCCTCAAGGGAAGATCAATATGGTGAGGAGAGGGGCTGTCCCTTGGGCAACACTTGGGTCTTCTAGGCCTGACACACATAGTCATTCATTGGCTTCTATTTTGGGGGGCATTTACTCATGTTCATTGGGCTCAGAGTTTTACATATGGTAATTCACTTAATTCTTACAATAGCCGAACAGTTCAGTTCAGTTGCTCAGTTGTGTCTGACTCTTTGCAACCCCATGAATCACACACGCCAGGCCTCCCTGTCCATCACCAGCTCCCGGAGTTTACTCAAACTCATGACCATCAAGTCGGTGATGCCATCCAGCCATCTCATCCTCTGTTGTCCCTTTCTCCTCCTGCCCCCAATTCCTCCAAGCATCAGGGTCTTTTCCAGTAAGTCAACTCTTCACATGAGATGGCCAAAGTACCGGAGTTTCAGCTTCAGCATCAGTCCTTCCAATGAACACCCAGGACTGATCTCCTTTAGGATGGACGGTTGGATCTCCTTGCAGTTCAAGGGACTCTCAAGAGTCTTCTCCAACACCACAATTCAAAAGCATCAATTTTTTGGTACTCAGCTTTCTTCACAGTCCAACTCACATCCATACATGACCACTGGAAAAACCATAGCCTTGACCAGACAGACCTTTGTTGGCAAAGTAATGTCTCTGCTTTTTAATATGCTATCTAGGTTGGTCATAACTTTCCTTCCAAGGAGTAAGCGTCTTTTAATTTCATGGCTGCAATCACCATCTGCAGTGATTTTGGAGCCCCAAAAAATAAAGTCTGACACTGTTTCCACTGTTTCCCCATCTATTTCCCATGAGGTGATGGGACCAGATGCCATGATCTTAGTTTTCTGAATGTTGAACTTTAAGCAAACTTTTTCACTCTCCTCTTTCACTTTCATCAAGAGGCTTTTTAGTTTCTCTTCACTTTTTGCCTTAAGTGTGGTGTCATCTGCATATCTGAGGTTATTGATATTTCTCCCGGCAACCTTGATTGCAGCTTGTGCTTCTTCCAGCCCAGCGTTTCTCATGATGTACTCTGCATATAAGTTAAATAAGCAGGAATAGTAGGGACAATCAAAGGGCTTCCCTGGTGGCTCAGTGGTAAAGAATCTGTCCGCCAATGCCGGAGATGTGGGTTCAATCCCTGAGTCGGGAAGATCCCTTGGAGAAGGAAATGGCAACCCACTCCAGTATTTCTTGCCTGGAAAATCACATGGACAGAGCAGCCTGGTGGGCTACAGTCGACAGGGTCACAAAAAAGTCAGACATGACTCAGCAACTAAACAACAACAGTTACAATCAAAGCCCCCTTCTTCTGGTGACAAAGTTAAAGCCCTGAATGTCTAAGCACCCAAGGATACATCACAACTAAGTGTGAGCATGGTTAGGATATTGAGTAACTGTGCTTTCAAGCTAAATGACTCCCGATCAGGGTAACTGCTCCCAGAGCCTGAGATGTAGGGTGAGATAAGACCATTGATGAACTCTCAGCAGAGGGGAGGGGCTGGTTTCAGGATCAGAGATGCAGGGAGGATGTTATAGTGTTGTCTTGCTATCACCTTACCAAGTAACTTAGAGAGATGCTGTCCTCTAGCTTACTTCATTCACCCACAAGCTATTCCTTTGCAGACTCACATCCACAATGCAGTGCTGGCAGGAGGTGTGGTTGTGGGCGCCCCTTCTCACCTGATCCATTCTCCTTGGCTTGCCATGGTGCTGGGATTTGTGGCTGGGGTGATCTCCATCGGGGGAGTCAAATACGTGCAGGTAAGGAGCTGGGCAACTAATACCTACTGCTTTGGCCTTATGCCAAGGTCCAGGTCCCTAGACCATGGTGGGTCATCACGTATTGCCATGGGCTGCATTAGGCACTGGTTGGCAGCTTCTCAATTTAGCTTCAGAGCTTGGGTGAGGGACCCGTCCAAGTTGGATGGTGCTTTAGCTAAGATCTGAGGAGCAAGTAACAGAACTTATTCAAGCTTGCTCAGGAATAAGGGGGATTTGTTATAAGGCTACTGGGACACCACTGAGCCCAAGTCCAGGAATGCTGCTGGGAGCCCAGGAATGACTGGCACCAGGGATGGTAGTGTTGTGGGGAGCCCAAGAAGTTCCTGCTCTTCCTTTTTTGCTTTTCCTGAACACCTGTTTTCTTTTCACTCTTCCTTCCTCTTCTACTCCACATGGTGGAATGTCATCTTTCTCTTCAAGAAGGCAACCAGGTGAAATTTCTTGGTACAAATTGCAAGTTCTTTGGAGAAGGGATTCGTTGGTCTAACTTGGATAATGTGCCCATCTTTGGCAGGGGTGGGAGATAGGGCACATGATACATTTATGGCTTTTGTCCATGAACCATGTGAAGGGGGGTGGGAAAGGCAGCACCCAAAAGAGGGATGCTGGGTTGATTATCCAGGTCATCTTCACTTCTGATTGTTTAGTTCTTCTTCTAAGCAGATGGATTTATCCTCCTTCAATATTCAACAGATAAGATCACAAGGCTCCATCATAGCCCATTTGTTACAACACACTTCTAAGAGAAATATTTAAGAGCAACAAATCTTCATAGGTTTGAAGACTTGATGGAGGAAGAAGGAATAGATTCTTGGTTGACACAAGAAGCTGAATTTGAATGAACCATGGACATTCAGGGAGACAGTTTCAATCCCAAGTAGGGAAGAATTTACCAACAACTCAATCTGACCACAGATGGGGCAGTCTGTTTTTCATCTTTGAAGTGGAAACACACATCTTTTATCTCCTCTGACTTTGAGGCCCTCTGATGAAAGTAAGACGTACACAGCCAAACATGTATCACAGGAATTTCCTAGAAGTCCAGTGGTTCAGATTCTGAACTTTCACTGCCGAGGGCCTGGTTCAATCCCTGGTTGGGGAGCTAAGATCCCACAAGCTATAAGCTGTGGCCAAAAATCGTGTATCACGAGTTATCATCAGGCTCAGTGTCTGTCATTTTCTCTGTGTCTCAGGTAGCTTGATTCTATCACCAGGGGAAGGATTCAAAGGTGATTCACTGATTTTTTTTCATTCATTTGCTCAACACATTTAACAGTCATTCTGTGGCCCAAGCTATAGTGTAGTGAAGAAAATGGATAAATAAACACAGCACAGTGTAAGAACTGCTACTAGAGCACATCTAAGCTGGCCTGAGATGGGTCAGGAAATGCTTCCTAGGGCAGAGGATATCCCAGCTAAGCATTGACAGAGAACTAATATTCACCTGGGAAAGAAGTGGGAAATGTCCTCCAGGCAGAAGAAACAGTGTGTTCAAAGGCTCAGTGGTGAGAAGAGCATGTGGCCCAACCAAGTAACAGAAAGATGTTCTTTTGGCTGAAGCATGAAGTTCATCATGGAGTGTGTCTCTCACCAGAGCCTTGAGAGATGGCTGATGCTTAGGAACACCTCCTGGGGGAGCTGAAGAGTCTGAATTGTTAATCTGAATACAATGAGGATTCTGAGGAGGGAACTAGCCTGATAAAATTTACATTGGAGGACTTTCCTGGTGGTCCAGTGGTTAAGATTCCACCTTACAATGCACGGGTCATGAGTTCAAGAACTAAGATCCCATATGCTGCAGGGCAACTAAGCCTGTGTGTGTCACTACTGAACCTGCACACCACTGATGTCCATGTGCCACAATGGAAAATCCTGTGTGCTGGAACTAAAACCCAACGCAGCCAAATAAACACATATATATTTTAATTTGCATTGGCATCCACATCTGTTGGCTCACGGCCATCTGGGAGGCCAAGTGATGAAATGGAAGGAATGCTGACTGGGACTCTAGTGGAGTGGTCAGCTTCTTACCTTTCAATCAGCCATGTAGTCTCTCGGATGGAGTTAAGTTTGGGCTGGACCAGTAGGTTTCAATCAACCCCTGGGGACATGGACAATGTCTGGAGACAGTTTTGGTGGATATACCTGGGAGAGGGCTGCTTCTGGCATCTAGAGGGTATAGGCCAGGGATGTTGCTAAACCTCCTATAATGCACAGGAGGGCCCCCCAGTGAAAGAAAGTGAAAGTGAAAGTTGCTCAGTCGTGACCGACTCTTTGCGACCCCATGGACTATACAGTCCACGGAATTCTCCAGTCCAGAACACTGGAGTGGGTAGCCATTCCCTTCTCCAGGGGATCTTTCCAACCCAGGGATCGAACCTAGGTCTCCGGCGTTGGAGGTGATTCTTTACCAGCTGAGCCACAAGGGAAGCCCAAGAATACTGGAGTGGGTAGCCTACGCCTTCTCCAGGGGTTCTTCCTGACCCAGGAATCGAGCCAGGGTCTCCTTCATTGCAGGCAGATTCTTTACCAACTGAGCTCCCCCAACACAGCCCCAAATGTGAGCAGTGTGGACCATGGCCAGCTGCACTGGTATCACCCGGGACTTTGTTAGAAATGTAGAATCACAGGCCCCAGACCTACTAAATCCAACCCTGCATTTGGATGAGCTGCCCAGATACTGTGAGTACACATGCAAATCTGAGAAGCACTTATTTAGTTGAGCCCTAGTGCCCACCCCCCTGGATGCCCTGGATGCCCTGGATGCCAAGGGTCTGGGAAAAGGTGGGGAAGGTGTAGCAGTCCCACATGTAGCTCTGCTGCTGATGGTGTTTATCCCCAGGCGTGTCTTCAGCGAACGGTGCAACTCCATGACACCTACGGCGTGCACTACACCTTCGGCTTGCCGGGTCTGCTCGGAGGGATCGTCAACATTGTGTTGATGGAGCTTCTCGAGGAAACCACTAAGCCCACGTGAGTCACTTGGCTCAGCCCCCATCACCCCATCCACCTCAGGAAGGAGTGTGCCCAGAGTCCTTGGCTGGGGGTGAGGGGCATACATTCAGGGCCAGGGAGTCAGAAGGCCTCAGGGAATATCTGTTGGCCAATTTATTCCAAAATTCTGCCCAGCCTCCACCTTGTATGGACTTATCACTTGCCCAGGTCACTTCTTTCTAAAGCAGTTAGCTTAAGTGAGAGGAAAAGCTAGTAGTCCTGGGGCCTCCCCAAATGTAGACAGAGGAGGCAGTCAGGCCCAAACCGAGTCCATTTTTCGGCCCCTGGTGGTTTAAGCGTTGGTGAAATAACCATGAGCTCTTGACCTGGGCCTGCTACCTAACCTCTCTGAGCCTCTGTCGCCCCACGACAAATGAAGATAATGACAGTACTTCCCCGCATAGGGGTGTTGGAAGCTAGGCACTGCGTGGTTAAGAGGATTTGATATGTGATATGTTCATGTAGGAAAATGCTGAATACTGCTCATCCCTGAGACCCAGAGAGGGAGAGGGTGTGGTTAATGTCTCAATTGTGAGGTGGGAATGTGAGTCCCTGGACCAGATTCAGGTCCCATGCCCCCCAGGCAATAGACAGCAATGATCAGAACTCTGACCATAGCTTTCTGAAAGTTGTTTATCTTCTTGTTCTCGCTTTCTGGTTTTGTTTTGTTTGTTTTTTTTGGAAGTTGTTTGTCTTCTGAATGTGGCTCACACATAATGAAAGAGTGACTTGGGCATGATACAGGAATAGATTTTTCCAGATGAACTCATATAGTGATAACAACAGTAAAATTACTGATGACAATCAGTACTACTTATTGACTGCTTTCTAAGTACTAGACATTAAGCTAAAATCATTAGGTGCATCATCTTATTTAATCCTCACAACTACCTGGTGAGGTGTCATTAGCTGTCCCTAAGAAATGATACTTTGGGGCAGTTAGCTGTCTGAAGTCACGTGGCTGGAAGCTGGCTGTAGAGGTGGTGAGCACCAGTGGTGGGTGATGAGAAATTGTGTTTGGAAGCATCTCAGAAATCATAGAGAGCTAGGTCCCTTAAAATTCCAACAACAGAGACAACCATAGCCCCAAATTATAGGAATCATCTATGAGCAAATGAGACCCACATCCTTGAGCTACTTAGGGATGAGGAGGATCCCATTTGGAGATGAGGAGAGGATGGTATATGTGAAGCAAGGCATCTCAGTAACGGACTCCAAAGATGTTCCTGCCGCTGTTTTAATAACTGTGTGACTGTCGGCAATCTCTTTCCTCTCTCCAGGGCCCTGAGTCCCCCTCTGTAAAATGACAGGTTGATCTAGCAGGGCCCTACATTCAGATGCCTACTGGGGCCAGACAGGTAAGGTTAAAAATGAGACCAGCAGGGGGAGGAAACCATGGGCATTTGTTCTTCAGTGCCAGGCAACTTAAACCATCCAGAGACTCGGGATCAGTATTGCCAGATCTAATGACTTTTTAAAAGAAGACAGAAATCCAGAGTTATGCACCTACTCCCCCAAGGATTGGCAAAAGATTCAAAATCATTAGAAACACGTGAGTGCTAAGTCACTTCAGTTGTGTCCAACTCTTTGCGACCCCATGGACTATATAGCCTGCCAGGCTCCTCTGTCCATGAAATTCTCCAGGCAAGGATACTGGAGTGGGTTGCCATTTCCTTCTCCAGGGGATCTTCCTGACCCAGGAATCCAACCTGGGTCTCCTGCATTGCAAGCAGATTCTTTACCATCTGAGCTACAGGGAAATGCCCCCATTAGAAACAATGTGTAGGCCAAATTCTGCTCGTGGGCAGCTGACCTGGAACTTCTGGATTACTTGCCCTCCCCTTCCCCGAATTCTGTGATTCTCTGGCTCTCCCAGAACAGTAGTTCTCAACAGCAACAGTATCTCCTGGGTCTTGTTAAAAATGCAAATCCTCCCCTACCCCAGAGCCACATAATTAGAAACCTGGCAGCGGGACCCAGCAGTCTGTTTTCTCAAGTCCTATAGGTGCTTCTCCTGCAAGTTGAAGTTTGAGCACTATTGGCCTGTAGCAAAAAATAGAAACAAAGCGAAACAAGCCACCAATCCGCTGCTAAAGGATTAACCACTGTCTGTCTGGTGAAACAAAGCCCTGACTTAGAGCATTTGCTGATTTCTCTGGTGCCAGTACTCTCACCGTGGCCGATTTCAAGCCACCAAAGTGACAGTCCCACACATGGAGTTGCGAGGAAATGAGAGCTGTCGTCCTGTGCATCCGCGTGAGCCTGACTCCAGCGCCCTCTGTGAGTCAGGTCTCATCAGGATGAGACAGCTGAGGACCAAGTATAGTCTTCCCTCCTCTGCAGGAACTTAGCAAAAGAAGGGCACAGTGACAGCAATGACCTCTCTCGGGTGGCTTCTGGTCTGCTGGAGGTAAAGGCACAGGCTTCGGGGACAAATAGAGCAAGGTCACACTTAACAGTTGTGTGACTTTGGGCATGGTATTCAAACTCTTTCTAAAGTCTCAGCTTTCTATCTGTAAAATAGGGTGATAAGATGCACGTCCCAGGGCTGCTGTGAAGATTCAGCAACATACGAGAAAGGGCTCAAGGCTTCCCTAGTGGCTCAGACAGTAAAAAATCTGCCTACAATGTAGAAGACTTGGGTTCAATCCCAGTGAATTGCCAGGAGGAAATGGCAACTCACTCCAGTATTCTTGTCTGGAGAGTTCCGTGGACAGAGGAGCCTGGTGGGCTACAGTCCATGGGGTCACAAAGAGTTGGACACCACTGAGCAACTGACACTTTCACTTTCTTACAAGAAAGGGCTCAGGACAGTGCTTGGCATGTAGTAAACACTCAACACACGGCCACTTTCTTTAGGATAGTTACTGATGCTGCTGCCTCCATAAGAAGGGCATCTGGACTTATTGGAAAGATGGCGAGAGGACTGAACTGGTTGTCAGAGCCCTTCCCAGGAAGTGTGGATCAACTGCTTTAGTAGCTCTGTGTCATCAGACATGTCATTCCAAAGAATGACTTTTCATTTATTCCACAAACAGTATTTGCCCATTTCCCTGTTCGGGTGAGTGAATGTAAATGAGTCAGATGCTGTGCTTGGAGCCTGGATGGAGCGTTTTTCACAAACTGTGGGATTTTAAGTGGCGTGAAGATACACGTAAAGAGCACCGGATCACACAGTGCAGGTGCCGTTTTGCAGTTCTCGTGAAATCTGTTGATTACATCAGGGAAAAGGCTCCCCTTAGGTCTGAGTGTCTCCACACTCTTCCCACCCTCGCTGACCTCCAACTTGAACAACAGCAGAGGAAACCTCAGTCTGAGATTTGCCCCGGCTGCTGCATCTAGAGCAGATTAAAGCAATATTTTTTTTTTCCACTCTCTCTTGGTTACCTCCTATTTCTCTTCCATTTAAGCTAGTGACACAAAGTTCCTTTTAATTAGATTTATTTAAATTTTTTTTTTAAGTTTACTTAAAGAAAAATATATGGGCTTCCCTGGTGGCTCAGATGGTAAAGCGTCTGCCTGCAACGCGGAAGACCTAAGTTCGATCCCTGGGTCGGGAAGATCCCCTGGAGAAGGAAGTGGCAACCCACTCCAGTACGCTTGCCTGGAAAATCCTATGGACAGAGGAGCCTGGTAGGCTATAGTCCATGGGGTTGCAAACAGTCGGACACGACTGAACGACTTCACTTTAAAGAAAAATATTAAAAACAAAATAGTATCCCTGGGACTTCCCTGGTAGTCCAGGGGTAAAGAATCAGCCTTCCAAGGCAGGAGATAAAATCCACATGCTGGGTGGTCACTAAGCCGGAGCGCCAAACTACTGAGTCTGTGCTCTAGAGCCCAGGAGCTACAACTGCTGAAGCCTTGCATTCTAGAGCCTGTGCTCGGCCACAAGAGAAGCCACTGCAATGAGAAGCCTGAATACTGCAACTAGAGAGTAGCCCCCGTTGGTCACAACTAGATAAAGCCCACACTCAGCAATGAAGACCCAGTGCAGCCATAAATAAATAAACAAATAAATAATAGTATCCCTGGAATGCAGATCTGGCCAAATCTGAGAAGGGAGCCCACCAATACTGAAATTTGGCCACTTTTGTGGGTAGACAGAACTGCCTGGTTTGAATCCCTAGAAACACCCATTCCAAGTCACACGGCAATGGGACCCTTGGTTCTCTTTCCTAACCTGCACCTCCCGTTTGTGAAAGAGGAACTTTCTCACAGGCCTGCTCTGAGGATCACCTAAAATCAGAAGGTAAACCGTAGAGGCTGAAGCCCTGGAACAAGGAGCCCACCCCGTGTGGGGAATGTTAACACAGCCGTTTCTACCTCATCCATTTCTACTCTCAGATGGCAGAGAGGGAATTTGGGTTGAAAATAGCAGATTTGGGTTTAGCCTTTATTCTAGGTGCAGTGCAGGAGACCCTGGTTCGATTCCTGGGTCAGGAAGATCACCCAGAGAAAGGAATGGCTACTCACTCCAGTATTCTGGCCTGAAGAATTCCATGGACTACTCCATGGGGTCGCAAAGAGTCGACACGACTGAGTGACTTTCGCGTTTCACTTTTATTCTACCACTTACTACTTTTTTAAGAAACTTTTTTCTTGTAATACAAAATCTACTTCCAGAATAGTCAAGTATCATAAGGGTTGGCTTCCCTGATGGTCCAGTGGTAAAGAATCCACCTGCCAATGCAGGAAACACAGGCTCCATCCCTGGTCCGGGAAGATCCCACATGGCACAGAACGACTAAGCCTGTTCTCCACGGCTATTAAGCCAGTGCTCTGAAGCCTGTGCTCCACAAAAAGAGAAGCCACTGCTATGAGAAGCCCACGGTTTCATACGGCAACCGAAGAGTAGCCTCCACTCGCTACAACTAGAGAAAAGCCCACGTAGCACCAAAGCCCCAGCACAGCCAAAATAAATAAACAAAAATTTTTAAAAATATGTCATAGGAAAAAAAAAATATGTCATAGGAGTACCACTCGATGACTTCTGACACGCCCGATAACCAGCACACAGAACTCTGTGTCCTGTCTCAGGGCAACCATTAACCTGACTTCTAAGAGCAGCAAGCAGTCTTGCCTGTTTTTGTCCATTTAAAGGACAAATCATACAGGAGGTCTGCTCTTGTGTTCTTCTTGGCTTCTTGGCTACTCAACTTTGAAGTTGTGAGGTTCATCCATGTCGCTGAGCACCTCTGTAGATTGTTCATTTTCATTGGAATATAGCATTGATTTGTGCTTGGGCTTAATTGACAAAGGCAACTGAACGATGACAGGGAGAGTTTCAACATCATTGAACGGAAACGTCAATGTTCCGATCGCCCTGGAAATGAGACATACCACCATGGGACACGTGAAAGCTTACACGTGCAGGGGCCAGGCAGTAGAGAGAGAAGGAGCAGAGACTATGTCTTTAGGACTAGAGCGGCAGGGGAGGGACATAGGGATGTCCCCTATAGGCTGAAAGTGAAAACACAAATGTTAGAACTTGCAGCTGGGGGCTTGTGATGAAAGTTGACTATGAGAGATGGAGGTAAACAATGTGGACACTTAGTTTGGCCCTGCAATAAATGAGTGGCAAATACAAAATTTAAGAAAACGTAGAACTGAGTTCCATTATATGAACACAGCACAATTTATCCATTATCGATGAGCATTTGGGTAGTTTCTAGTTTGGAGCTAGAATTGTTGTTATGAATGTTCTAGCACTTTTTTTTGAACCTACAAATGCACTTCTGTTGAGTATATGCCTAGAAGTTGAGCTGTTGGATGATACAGTTTTCATACAATCTGCTTCAGTGGATACTTCCAGTTTTCTATTGTGGTTTATACAGTGGAAGTGGAGAGCTTCCTTTACCTAATATATAATTTATTTATTCATTTATTTTTTCCTAATATATAATTTAGACGTCAAACGTACTGTTTAATTTTCATTTCCTTGATGACTACTCAAGCGTAGGACTTTTTTGGACATTTGAATGCCTCCTCTTTTGAAATGTCTGTTCACTTTCTTTTGCCTATTTTTCTGTCGTATGTTCTGACTTTTTCTTATTAATTTCTAGGAATTCTTTAAATATTCTGGATATAGGTCTTTTGTCAGATATATGTACTGTAAGATATATGTACTTCTCCAATTTTGTGGGTTATTTTTCACTTTCTTAATGACGTCTTTTGATGAGCAGACGTTCTTTATTTTATGTATCAATGTATTTATTTATCAATGTATTATCAATGTATTTATTCAATGTATCATTGTTCCCTCTATGTTGAGTTCTTATGTGTCCTGTTTAAGAAATTTTTGCCTACTACAGGGTCACATAGATGTCCTCCAAGGGCTGCTTAATAGTTTATTTATTTATTATTAATTAATTTATTTTAATTGGAGGCTAATTACCTTACAGTACTGCAGTGGTTTTTGCCATACATCGACATGAATCAGCCATGGGTGTACATGTATCCCACCATCCCGAACCCACCTCCTATCTCCCTCCCCACCCCACCGCTTAATAGTTTAAAGTGACGCCTCAGGGTTGCTTTGGAGGAGAGAAGACAGGGAAGTATGTTCAAGGTGGGTGGGCAGGGGAGATGGGTCTGCTGGCCAAGTTGTACCCTATCTTGCCCTTATAGACATAAAACCTTTCTTTTTCTTGCCCTGATAGACATAAAACCTTTATCTTTAATTGCCTAATGAGGAAACTCAGGACTCCAAGGTTAAGTGCCTAAGGTCACACAGCTAGTGACAGAGCTGGGACTTGAACTTGGGTTTTCTGACTTCTGGTCTAGTTCATTATCCATAAACTAGAGCCCAAGAGGATCTTGAAATCCCTTCTTCCCCTTCTACGTGTCTGAGCAGCTTTGCAGGAGAATGATGGGAAGGTGCTGCCTGGGGAGGGGACGTTTGTTCTCCTGGTGGCCCTTCCTGACAGCGTCACTACTGATGCACGTAGTCCTTTTGGTCCCCAGTGACCTCTGTAGCCTGATGCCCAAATGTGACCACCTCTGCTTTGTCATTTCTAGGCTCGACTACCAGGGACTCATCAACCTCGGGGCGCTGGGCTTCACCATCGTCATGAGTGTGATCTCTGGTCTCTTGACAGGTCAGTGTGAGACCACCCTTCTTCCACCATTGTCCAGGGCACAGGGTCTGGGCCGAGATTGCACCTGCCCCGTGGTTGGACATTATGTGCCCATCTCCTTCCCCATGAACCCACCCCGCTCAGCTCCAGCCAAATGGGGTGAAGGGCTCAGATCTTGATTTAAAAAAACAAATGAACACAGAATCACAAAATTTCAGAATTGGGAAGGCCCTCAGAGGTGACCTGGACACTGTAGCCTCTTGAGCCCAGGACTGGTGATTTCACTGAATTTTGTACCAAAGACTAAGGAAACCCTGATGCTTACAGTACTTACCTTTTATTCCCTGATCACACCTACACTGCTATTTTGTTCAGCAAATAAACCAGGTACTAGGGACACAGCAGTGAACAAACTAAATTCCCTGGTCACACTGAGTTGATATTCTAGGTGGGGAGGGAGCTTTCACCATAAACAGAAAAATATATGGTACATCAGATGGTGATAAGCACTATGAAGATAAATAAATCAGGGTAGGGAAATGCAGAGTCACGGTGAGGGTGGGGTGCTCTTTAGGAAGGGTGCTAAGGAAGGCCTAACTAAGAAGTTGACCTTTAAGCAAGGACTTGACTGCAAAGAAGGAGGGAGACATACCGTGTATTTATTTGGGAGAAGAACTTTCCATGAAAAGGAACAGCAAGGCCAGAGGCACTGAGGCAGGAGCATCCTTTGCCTGTTCGGGGAATAGCAAGGATGTCAGTGTAGCTGATGTGGCTGGAGAGATGGGAGAGGGGAAGGGGTTGGAGACAGAGTGGTAGCAAGGAGCCAGATCATTCTGAAGATGGGAGGCCATTAGAGATCTGTAGGCAGAGGACTGAAGTATGTTTTTACTTCTGCAATGTGACAGAAGAGCAGAGAATCTTGTGAGTGTGAGTGGGAAAGTCGCTCAGTCATGTCCAAATCTTTGCAACCCCGTGGACTATAGCCCACCAGGCTCCTCTGTCCATGGAATTCTCCAGGCAAGAACACTGGAGTGGGTTGCCATTCCCTTCTCCAGGGGATCTTCCTGACCTAGGGATTGAACCCGGGTCTCCCACATTCCAGGCAGGTTCTTTATCATCTGAGCCACCAGGGAAGCCCCCAAAACACCGGTGGCATGTGGGATCTAGTTCCCTGACCAGGGATCAAACTGGAAGTGCAGAGTCTTAGCCACTGGACCACCAGGGAACTCCCAAAAGAATCTTAGGGAGACATCAATTTGCCTGTCTTACTTATACATAAGAGGAAAACATGCATTCTGCCCAGAATTGTTCACTGTTACTCTACAGGTAAATACCTTTTATTGGTTAGACTCTCACATATTGTGTCTCTAAGCAGGGAGTGAATGCCAAATCAGAGACAAAATGGCCAAAGCAGACACTAAAGAATGGTGTGACCTTGGGTGAATGGTATGACCATGTCACTTCACTCTTTCTGGGCATTGGCTGGCTTTCTGTAAAGAGGATGGATTATAGTAACTAATCACTTGGCATCCTTTCAGCTCTAAAACATGTGTGATAGTACTTTTTTGGGCCGCATGACATGGTTGGATGGCATCACCGACTCAATGGACATGAGTTTGGGCAAACTTCGGGAAATAGTGAAGGAGAGGAAAGCCTGGCATACTGCAGTCCGTGGGGTCACAAACAGTCAGACACAACTTAGTGACTGAACAACAATGGCATGGGGAAGCTTAGTTCCCTGACCAGGGATTGAAGCCACATCCCGTGCGTTGGAAGCACAGAGTCTTAACCATTGGACTACCAGGAAAGTCCCGAAAGTACTTTCTGGAGTTTTCGAGAATGAGATTGGCTAGAATTGCTTTAATGTACCAGTGGGCCTCAGCTTTCAACAGAGTCTGAGATGACTGATTAAATGCAGATGAGAACAAGGCCTCCTGCCGTAAGTTTACATTCTATTGGTGGTTGGACCGCAGTCCAACCCTAAAGAGAGTTGCCAGATTTAACAAGTGAAAACACAAGGCACCCAACTCAGAATTCGGAATTAACTGAGCATCCTGCATTGTATTTGGCAGCCTTACACCTGGGCTCTCATGCCATTTACCACTGTCGCCAGTGTAGACAAAATGACACTGAGTTGTGCTGTCTTGTAAAGCAGCTGGGAAGGCTTCCCATGCCTCACTGAGATCAAGAAAGAGCATAGAGACACTCCTTTTATCCCTTTAAGAGTTAAGAACAATGAGCTTTCATCTTTACGTGTTGCTTTCTACTTGAGGAAACTGGTGATTAAAAAGTACTTGGACGGGATTTCCCTGGTGGTCCAGTGGTTAGGACTCCACACTTCCACTTCAGCATCACAGGTTCAGTCCCTGGTCGGGGAATTAAGATCCTGCTTGCCACTTGGCCAAAAACAGAAAAAGAAACACAGCCTTCCATGTGCTGTGCACCACAGAGACCTTCCCTAATATCTTCCCAAATTAAAAAAAAAATTTACTTGGACAATGTAAGGGGAAAGAGGCCTCCAGGAAGCCAAAGATGACACCAAATTGACCCCCTAAAATCAAGCATTTTTACCCATGAAGAGACCCCTTTCTGTGAAGCCCTCCTATAGGCACTTAGGTAAGAAACAATCTTGGTGACTTCCCTGGTGGTCCAACGGTTAAGACTCTGTGCCCCCACTCCAGGGGGGCACAGGTTCCATCCCTGGTCAGGGAAGTAGGATCTCACATGCTGTGTGGTACAACCAAAAGAGAGAGAGAGAGAGAAAATAAAAAGAAACAATTTTATCAAGCATGGTTAAGGGTTTTCCCAGTTCAGGCAGATTAAAAATAGCAGATTAGAGGTAGATTTCCAGAGGTAAGACACACTGGTAGAAGTCAGCAGTGAAAGCAAAGAGCCTAACAGGAGAAAATAAATTCTTAAAACCAGACACAAGAACATGAGAAGCTTGGGCTGCCAGAGAACAGGCCAGTAACTTTCAGCAGCTGTGGCCCTTCTCCACGTTATACAGCACCTTTGATAAATGGATATTCCTATCAACAGCTCTAATTTTTTTTTAAAGTCTAAATGTGTTCAGTGTTGTCTCACAAGGCAAGAAAATATATTTTAGATGGATTTTCATCAGTGATGAGTAAGCCTCAACTATCTGAAAAATATATGTAGGCAACAGAGGTTCATTTATGAGTAATTCTAGCTAAATGAGGTGTGTCGATTACACTCGCCATGCCAATATCAGTTAAAGGCACATACTGTGAGAGCCAAGTGTGAATGAGCACACGCCTACTCTTGTTAATCTTACTATTTAATACATTGGGATGGATCATCATCAAAAACACACAGATAAGTCTATCAGTGGCATTTCCGTGCTTCACATGAAAGGTAAGCACGATTTTTTAATTGGAAATTCCACTTTGAGCAACTGGGGCAATGCATAGGGCCCTAGCTCTCTGGGCAGAGGTGGGATGGCTGACAAGAACAAGCACAGAAGCACATGTTATTACCTGCTTTCCTAACCAGTGGAATCTGGAGCTGAGGTCACTGGGACTTTATTAGAACTGGGGAGGATGAACCTGCAAGGGTGGCTGTTTGAGTCGCTCTCCATGGTAGCTCTTGTGTTTAAATGAATCAGCCTTTAAGTGGGGCTTTGTCCAACAGGCTCCTTCTTCTGTCTTGGGAAGCGTGTTAGATCCATGACTATCATATACCTCTCAGTGTAATCTAATCCTTTGGATATAATTGTTCTTACCAGTTCCTTTTAAAAGATCTCTGTAGAATTAATTAAACAGGTCTGGGAAGGACAGTGCTTCTGTGTGTCTATCTCCCGGTTGTGCAAGATAAAAGGATTTCTGTTGAGTTATCATTGGTGAGATATGATAGTCTGATTAACTTTGAGATAAATGCAATCCTGTAAATGTGTAACATTTATTTATGAACTTAAACAGGCTTGCTCTTAAACCTCAACATATGGAAATCAACTCACAAGAGTCACTATTTTGACGACCAATCTTTCTGGAAGGTAAGATTTTTAACCTATTAATGTCATAGGTTTGGAGTGAATGGACTTAAAAAGATACCTGGGGTATGTATGTTAACTTGGTGTTTATGGAGAGTAAAGTAAAAATGAAGTAAGGAGCACTGGAGGAAAAGCAAATCCATGATGTGTGTGTGTGTGTGTGTGTGTGTGTGTGTGTTGGTCGGGGGTGGGGAGGTAGTAGATGTTCCCATTTCCCTGATGCTTCAAAATCACTGAGGGTCAGGGATGTGAGAACTGACACTGGCCCCGTCTCCTCCCCATCTGGAGTCACTGAAGTGGGCTAATAGTTCAACATGAAGGTGATAGAATCCTGCAGTGCAAAAGCCAAAAGGCCAACAGGGGCCAGCAAGTCCCGTCCCCGCATTTGCTAGACTTCTGAGTGGAGTCATGACTGTCTAAGTTCTGAGAGGAAGAGCGGGATAAATTACAGCTAGCGGACACGAGAAAACGTGCAGTATAGGGACCTGGGGTCAGTGAGTCAAGAGATATAAAACTCAAATAACTCAGCGGCCACTGACAGTCTAGGTGACATTGTAGGGTTTGTTGTCATGACTGGGCTAGGGAGAAGGTCGGGGCTCATTCCCTGAGACCCCACTGCCTTCCTCCCTTTGACCTGCACTCGCAGTTCACAAAGTACTCTGGTGTGTGTTAGGTAATCTTCCAACTGATGCTGAGGTTGGCTAGGCAAGCAGGGACCCATATGGCCAAGTTATAAATGGGAAGCAGGGGCCAACAGAGGGCAGATTAATGCACAACTGATGCCTTTGTGAATGAAAGTGGGCCTTCTGAGTCCCAGGCCAATCCTTTCTCCACCTAGCAGGCCCAGACACTGACCACCAGGGGGACACAGAACCAGCCTTATTACGGACCTTGGTATTCAGGTCTGTAGGGGCAAAACGGAGAGAACCTACCACCTCCTCTCCTTTTCCTTTATCTCTGTGCTCCTCTTCCTCTTGAAACAGCTTTCTGGAGGTATACTTGACAAATAAATGCACACATTATTAAGTATATAATTTGGTATCTTTAAACATATTTATATACCCCTGAAACCATGACCACATCAAGGTAGAACATATGTATCGGTACTCCCCTGGTGATTCAGTTGTTAAGAATCTACCTTTCAATGCAGCGCGTGCTGGTTCACTCATTGGTCAGGGAACTAAGATCCCACATGTCCCGGGGCAACTAAGCCCATGTGCTGCAACTACTGAGCCCTCCTGCCACAACCACAGTGGAATGTGTTAAGTCTCACAGCTATCGCTTATTGCAAGCCTACTGTTTCTGAGTCCGTGCTGGATGCTTTTCAACAATATCCGACTTTAAGTTCAGTTCAGTCGCTCAGTCGTGTCCAACTCTTTGCGAACCCATGAATTGCAGCACGCCAGGCCTCCCTGTCCATAACCAACTCCCGGAGTTTACTCAAGCTGACTTTATCCTCACAAAAACCCTGCATAAGAATAAGTCTCCCCATCTAAAGAAGAGTCACTCATCCAAAATGACAGAGCTAGTAAATGGTACAGGAGGAAGCTGAATCGCTGTCTGTCTGGCTTCAGAGACACATATGTGTATGTGTGTATGTGTTATGGTCAGCTACTAGAGAATGGCTATTTTCCCCCAAATCTTTTTTTTTTTTCGTTTTTTTTTTTACAGCTGAGTAGAACCATTTTTTCAGCAGGGTAATGCTTTACAGCTTGCATTTGAAATGCAAGAATATAAACTTCCCAAGCTGATAAATCCAGGAATGATTTTTTTTTTGTAAAACCATCCAAAAGGACATCGTAAACATTATGAAATGCCCTTATTGTATGTCATAGAAGCAGACTACTAGAGGTTACTAGACATTCCATCACTGATTGCGCAGACCATGCTCAGCACTTCCTAGGGTGGGACACTCACCAACCCCAAGGATACCCATCTCATCCCTGGATGACAGATGACACTATTGGGTTGGCCAATTAAGTTCATTCAGGTTTTTCCATAAGATGTTATGGAAAGAACTACTTCAAATGGTAATGAGTCATTCACTGGAGTTATACAAACAAAAGCCAGGTGACCATGAATGATCCATGTAAAGAGCTGTATGAAATGAGATTTACCTAAGAGGTCTTCCAATTCAGATTTTTTGAAAGAACTTTGTGATAAAGGTTCTTTATTTGTGATAAGGCCTTTGTGACTAAGTAACATTTTGGGCAACATAAGTTTCAAAAGATCAAATCAGAATCAATATGTGTGCAATATTGAGTGTGTAAGGGTTCATCTATAGTAAAAAAAGTTTGCTTTCCTTTTACAGTTTCCACGTTTGGCTGTTGGATATTAAGGGAAAGCATCCAAGAGAAACAAGGCCTGTTTGAAAACAAGACAACTTTTCACCATTGCCCATTTGTGTGTGTGTGTGTGTGTGCAACAACCACTTGTTATAGGCAAAGTCTCCTTATGTACAATGAGACAGGTCAGATAGATTTGATACTAAAAATAAAAGACTAAAAACTTAATAATCTTATAAAGATTTTAAATAATTATGTTTAGTTTCATGAAAGATGATGCTCTCAATACTGTCTTGGGTACAGACACATGGTGGTGGTGGTTTAGTTGCTAAGTCATGTCCGACTCCTGCGATCCCACGGACTGTAGCCTGTCAGGCTCATCTATCCATGGGATTCTCCAGGCGACAACACGGGAGTGAGTTGCCACTTCTTTCTCCAGAGGATCTTCCCGACCCAGGAATCGAACCCAGTTCTCCTACATTGCAGGCAGATTCTTTACTGATTAAACTATGAGGGAAGACATTAAGGTTTTGGTTCAATTTTATTGACAACTCCTAGATTCTTTCTTGTGCTTAATAAAGTATTAAGCTACACCACTAACTCACCTATATCAGCAGAGCAGCTGATATAAAACAGGGGAAAACTGAAGACTCAGATTTAATCCTTGCTGACATTATGCTTTTTATTCCAGTGGTTTTACAAGGAGTTCTTATTCCCTGAGCACATCCTGAATTTAACTGTAGGGAAAACATCTGTGATCCAACGTGGAGACAGACTGCCTCAAGATTTAAAAACTAGTCCTATGACCCTGAGGATATTTAAATCACCATGGTCTGGGTTCCCTTATCTGTAAAAAGAGAAGGTAAACTTCAATCCCCAAGATCTCCTCCAATTCTCATACCTGTGGATCTAAAAAACAGTGATTTGATGGTGAAATGACAGTGATACAGTCATTTCCCTGAGTAGCCGATGACCAGGCAACATTCAAAACATACACAGTAGGGACTTCCCTGGCGGTCCAGTGGTTAAGACTCGGTGCTTCCAATGCAGGGGGGTGCAGGTTTGATCCCCGTTCAGGGAACTAAGATCCCACATGCCACACAGTGTAACCAAAAACTAAAATTTAAAAACAAACAAAATAAAACATACACACTGGGAGAAAACTGTGGCTGACATAGAAAGGGTACCACAATCTAAATCATCTGAGAGGTATTTGGTGGTTAACGAATAGCTAATTGTTGCAAGCTTTATTAATATGACAATATTTCAAGCTTTAGTTCTGAAGAACATGTACCCACATTGTTAGCTAGCTCATCAAAGTAAAAAAATTCCCATTATGTCAAAGTGGGGAGCCTGGAGGATAAAAGAATTCCAAAAAGGAATAGACTAAGAGTTCCCAGTAGCTGAACACTTGTCATTATAACTGACCTCACTTGGTCTATTTTGAGCTTAGTGGTTCAGTAGAGATACAACAAAATGGAATTCAATTTATTATCAAACCAACAAGAGAGTCAGTCACCGGAGTAAAGACCAAGTCCCTCTCCGCTTCCTCTTTCCCTCCACGGTGGCTTGGGGTGACTGTCAGCGTCCCACCAGGCCCAGGGTCACAGCCGAGTCATCACCACTGCCCTTCCCGCCATCAGTGGCTCTGAAGGGACACTTCTGAGGAAACTGGTGGCTAGATTACGGGGCTTCTCTCTTTCAACATATTCACTCACCCCTTGGGAGACCCTCAATAACTACTTACACTGAAATATTTACAGAATTTTTGGCAAAACCATACATTAATAAAGCAAACACAAAGGATAGTGAGAAAGAATTCTGACCACTGAATAGTTTTTAAAAACAAGAACGTGTTTATATTTCATCTAGTATTTGACACAGAACAGGCCACATTTAAATAAACACATTAAATCTTCAGAGCATTTTCATTGCAGCTTTGGACCTTGGATATGACAAATACTCATATAAGATGCTTCCATGACTTCTTTTGTGATTTATTTTTATAAACATGATAAAATGTAATAAAAATTTCTCACGTGAAATACTTTTCTTCAACATTTTACAAGTTAATCAAATGTAATCAAATGTATATCACAATAGATTTTGCTGTGGTTGTTGATTAAAGAGAGAGTTCTCATGATTTTAGTATTATACAAATTTGAGACTATACTCAGAAAGGAGTTTAGAAAATGGCATTACAAAAGACTGGGAGTGAGTAGTAAAAAAAAAAACCAACCAAACAAAAAGAAACCCCATGCAGGGCTGCTGGGCAGTAACGAACCAGAAGCTTTCACTGCCATAAGTCTTCAGTGCGGCCGAACTTAAAAACGAGTCCTCTGTGAAAAGAACAAGAAATATCACATGACTGGCTGAGTTTGGGGAAAAAAGACGAGAGATTTAGAATTGTGGGAAACTAGCGACAAAGAATAACTGATGAGCTGTATGGAAAAAACCCAGGGGATGGATCAGAACAGAAACTGATCATTCCAGGGTAGTAAGCTCGGCCAATGTCTGCGACTCTGCTTTTTACCACAAGCTAGCCTGCAACCCGAACTTCTGAGTTTGGAGATGTATGTCCCTCTTAAGAAGTTAACCAGTGTTTAGTGTGTAACCATTATATGTCTGACATTATCTGATTCCCTTAACATGCCTTTTCTGAGTCAAGATGCAGTGCGAGAAGCTAGGGTTATGAAGGTAAAGAGACAAAGATGCAGTGCGAGAAGCTAGGGTTATGAAGGTAAAGAGACAAAGATGCAGTGCGAGAAGCTAGGGTTATGAAGGTAAAGAGACAAAGATGCAGTGCGAGAAGCTAGGGTTATGAAGGTAAAGAGACAAAGATGCAGTGCGAGAAGCTAGGGTTATGAAGGTAAAGAGACAAAGATGCAGTGCGAGAAGCTAGGGTTATGAAGGTAAAGAGACAAAGATGCAGTGCGAGAAGCTAGGGTTATGAAGGTAAAGAGACAAAGATGCAGTGCGAGAAGCTAGGGTTATGAAGGTAAAGAGACAGCCCCGACCTTCAAGTTGCTCATGCGCTTGATGACACGCGTGGTAAGGACAGAGGGCCGGGGGTGGGGAGAGGCATATACACCACATGTTAAGGGAGCAGAGAACATACGGGGATTTTTTTTTTTTTCTTTTTAATATTTATTTATTTGGTTGTGCCAGGTCTTAGCTGTGATGTGGGATCTGGGATCTAGTTCTCAGACCAGGGATCGAATCCAGGTCGAACTCTGCATTGCAAGCACAGAGTCTTAGCCACTGGACCACTAGGAAGTCCCATATGGGGATTTATTTTGCCTGAATGTGTCAGGAAAGGACTTACAGAGGTGGTGATATTAGAAGAACGTGGAAGGATAAGCAGGAGTTTGAATGGCAGGGTGGGAGAAGCGGGAGCTGGTGCGATGGTGAAGATGTTTCAGGGGAGGAAATGGCAGATCAAAAGGCAAAGAGGAGAAAAATAAAAAAGGCAAAGAGGAATAAAAGATCACAGGTCAATAAAAAAGACCACGGGTCCTCAGGCAAAGCCCCAGAGACGGACATGTCAGGAAATGCCCTCACAGAGCCTATCCTCTAGGTTTTATTTTGGGAAGTGTCTACAGCTTTTAAGGCTTCAATTTAAGAGGGCAGATGCATAAGATCACACACACACACGTTCGTTAGGGTTTTCCTGTAAGATCTTATGGAAAAACCTGAACAAAGTTTTTGGCTAATTGATATATACCTCGATATAAATACCTGTGGTGTAGTAGAGCAGGGGAGAGTCCAATATGGCTAGAGTACAGTTTAAGAGACAAGGAGGATGAGAAATGGCAGTGGTCAGGATTTGGCAAGCCAATTGACCAGAGTGGCAAATTGCCCACAGGGGCCTTCGGAAGCCTCAGATGAGTCAAGCGGGCGGGCACCAGCCTGTGATCTACTAAAGGCAGCTTGGGCCCAGACAACGCAGAAGCTGGGACTACGCAGAGATGCATCTCCGAGTAAAAGAAACAACTTCAGCTCTAGATGACTGTTGCTGAGCCAGGGCCCAGGGTTGGCGGATCCTCTACATTTTCAAGAATTCAGATTTTTAGGTAAAATACCCTCATTTTTAAATGTCAGCTCAATAAAACAAAACAATACTGTCCTGAATTTTGCTGGATGGCCCCTAGTGGCAATCTCTTCTGTGAAAGTGTTAGTCACTCAGCGGCGTCAGACTTTTTGTGACCCAGTAGACTGCAGCCCACCGGGCTCCTCTGACCATGGAATTTCCCAGGCAAGAATACTGGAGTGGGCTGCCATTTTCTAGTGTTTTAGAAGGAACACTGATACAGGAAAACTGGACCCAAGAGAGACATCAGTCAAGAGTGTGAAGTGCTCAGGAAGGGATGAGAATGACCGAACCTAACGAAGGAAATGAACACAAAGAGAAGAGGGTTAAGACAACTGAGAAGCAAACTCATCAGGGCTTGGATGTCGGGGGGCTAAGGCAAGGGAGAAGTGAAAAGTAAACACTACAATGGCATCTGCTGGTTTTCATTTGTTTTCTCATCTATTTTCTAATTTCCAGTGTACACTCAAAGATATACCCTCAATCAAAATGGTCAATTTTAAAAGGTTTCATAGGAAATTTCCTAGTGGTCCAGTGGGTAGGACTCTGTACTTCCAGTGCAGGGGGCCTGGGTTTGCTCCCTGGTTGGGGAACTAATATCCTGTGAGCTGCTCAGCACAGCCAAAACAAAATAGGTTTCACGGGCCTTTATAAAGGTAAGCACTTGAGTGTTTTTTAATGAAAAAAAAAAAAAAAAAATGCAACCAGGAAGTCGTCTATACCCTCTCATGGAATTTTCCTTTATAAAGGATTTCATAAACCTCCAAAAAGCGATTGATCTGTGCTCTTTCAGGTAATTTCAAAACTACTGCTACAAAAAAAGAAAAACCAGAGCCTCTACTCCACAGATAGCTTAAAAGAGGCATGGCTTAACTTTACACCCTAATCACCAGATGCAAACTGCAACCTCAAGAGTTTCTCAGACAAAAGCCAGTCCCTCTTGTATTGTCAGATGGTTACCTTTGGTACTGATTTCTGTTTTTGATGTCTGAAACAACAGTTTCTAAGTTTGCTGCTGAGAACTGTTCTGTTATAAATTCAAAAACGGTAGGCAATCTGCTACAACTATCCTGACAATGGTGTCTATTAGTTGGATTTAACTGCTATTTGCCTACAGTATTTTCACAAAACCAAATCAGTTTTTGGATTTAATGAGTACAACAGCAATACATGAGAAATTAACCAAACTTGTTGCATGGAAAAATAACATATTATAACTAACTTGAGACAAGTCAGCAATGGGTTTTTAAGGTTCTGTGAAAATGTGGTAACTACTGTATGAACACACGTGTTTCTTCCCTCATTGAAAAAAGATAAAATTTTCCCACAAATCTCTCAATCCTCTGGCTCCTCCTCCCTGCTCTGACAGAGGAACTTCTCTGCCAGAAACAGCATCTGAAGGTGGAACTTACTTTATCCTCCACCTCTGCTAGAGTAAACAATGATTAGAACCCAGAAGGCTGCTGTTTAGCCTTCCCTGGCTGGTTCTTGGTAAATCCCCTCCCCACCACTCCATCCTGAAGCTTTTCTGACCCTTGCCTCTGATCCTGTTACGCTACCTTCCATTGGCTGAAGTTGTGGGACACTGACTTCCCACGAGCACCTCTAACCCTGTGGAGATTCTGGAGTACTGAGCTCAGATGCCTGGTCCTTCTTTAAAGATGTTCAAGCCTCAGCATTATAGCTTGAAAGGAAAAGAAAGTCTAAACATCAACACTGTCCCTCTAATAAACACATGCTATAATACACCACCCTACAAAATAACAAATCTACCCATATTTACCAAATTTACAAAACTTGGGGAGTGAGGTTGGTTCACTTCCTATTTTATCAAGTACAGTGTTACATTCTTTAAAAAAAGGAGGGGGGGCGGGCAGGAAGGAAACAGAACTAATATTAAGCAACTGGTTGAAGACTCAACAAAGGAGAAAATGCTAATTAAACTCATTCCAAATTCCATCCTCCTGGAACCTCAACTTCAGAGTCAGATAGCCTGAATTTTAGCCACACAATCTGGAACATGATCTCTGTGCCTATTGCTCACATATAAAATGATGGTAACACTGGAGCCACCTTTAGAGTTGTAGGAATCAACTGGGAGCACACATGTAACACACTAAGAATGGTGCCTTGCACATAAAAAGTGCTCAAGAAACTTCGGGCATTATTTTCTGCACACAAATCAATGGCTTAACATTAGAAAAAACAAAAAAACTCTTGGATTTTCCCCACTAGTTTCAAGATGCAAGGTATGACCCAAAGAGGCTGTATATCTTGCCACATGTAAATTCACATTTTTCTTATTTCTAAACTGATTTTATAAAATTGCAAAAATGCTTTGTGGTGGAATGGAAAAAGTATGAATACCAACTGCTGGCTATTGTTAAAGGGCAACTATTAGCATTCCATGAGTGGTTCAAGTAGACAGGAGTTATCTACTTCGTTTCAAGAGGTGGGTGGGAAAGGACAAGGAAGGGAAGGGAAAGTCCTAGAATAGACTGTCCTAGAATATACAGCAGTTTTGTTTTGTTTTTTTAAAAAAACCTTTTCTGGATTGAGGACATCTTTGAAAATTTGATGAAAGCCATAGGCTCTCTTCCCAGAAATAAACAGAAAAACCAGTGTCTTGCATGCAGACATGTCTGGTGGTTCCCAGTCTTTAGAAGCCTACCCATGCAATGGGAATTAAGAACTCCTGATACATAGGATAAAGAGAAGTTTCTGTTGTTTTTTTGGGAGGTGGGGTGAAGAGGGAGGCTAGGGAAAGGGGATAGGGCATGCCCTGTATGTCCAGGAAAGAGTGAACATTAGAAAAGATTAGTGATAAAAGTATTAAGGTGTTTAGGGTCTAAGTAATCTTTTGTCATTGCATCAGAAGGATAAAAAAAAGGTCAAGGCTTTACACCTCAAATATCACACATAAATTCTAGTGACACCAAGGACAGAAAAGAACCATAAAACGCATCCAGAAACAAAATTTTAAGAAGAAATGGTTTTAAGCAGGCTTCCACTAAAAGCAACTGTTAGAGACATAAATTTTAAATGAACAGTGCCAGTGCCAGATAACTAAATCTACATGAATCACAATTCTTCATTAAAGGAGAGGTGGTGGCATTTAAAAAAAATCAATGTATGTTTCCAAGGTTGGCAGTAAACCAACCCATGTATTAAAAGTATCTGTCTCAGTCTCATTCTTATTTTATGACAATAACATGGGGGAGAGGCATTAGACAGGAGGAAATTAAGCAACTAAATATAGTCAATGACATAAAATAAAGTATCACTTTAAAAAAAGAAAAAAAAGATAGGATGAAGAATGCAAAACAAACTTACCCAAAAAAGATGAAGGCATTTTGGAAAAATACAGCAATCCCAGGGTATACTACGGCTTTTTCTATAAAAGTAATTGTAACAGTTAGAGGTGCATGATCTCAAAACATTCAGTTTCTGATAAACTGGTGAATGTCAGTTTTCCTGCCTAACATAATTGATTTTTCTGGCAACTATGATTGGTGTGGGTATTAAATGACACAGTACATATCAGAGTGTAGTTCTGGTTTAGTAAACGGTAGCTTCCTTCATTTATTTACTAAATACCGAGCACATACTGCGTACCAGCACTGTTGAATGTGCTGAGGATAACACAGTAAACAAAACAGGGGAAATGTTCGCCTTTGTGGAGCTAAACACTGTTGAGAATAAGTAAGAAGAAAAAGTAAAGCAGGAAAGGTATGGGAAGTGTACTGAATGATGACATACTATACAGATGGCCAGAAGGACCTCATGGGAAGGTGATGCAAGGAAAAGTATAAGGACACAAAGAAAGTGAGGGCAGAAGCCATGCAGAAGCAGCAGAACAAGTGCAAAAGCCCTGGGGTGGTAGCATGCTAGTACAGTGGAGGAATAGTCTCAAGGGCCAAAGAGAGGAAAGCAGGAGACAGATCAAAGAAGGACGAGCGGCAGGTAGGGGTGCAGGGCAGATCCTTCACAGCCTCACAGTAGTGGTGAGGACTCTGATTTTCAATCCGGGTGAGAGGGAAAAAATCACTGGAAGGTTTTGAGCAGAAAAGTGACTCGAGCTGACACACTTCAATAGGATCTTCTGGCTCCGGAGCTGACAGTAGACTAAAGGGGGGTGAGGGTGGGGAGGGGACACAAACAAGCTATTTTAGGAAATCAGGCCAGAGACTATCATGGATGGAACCAGGGTGGGAGCAACAGAGGAGATAAAAAGTGGTCATATTCAGGATATATTTTAATAGCAGAATCAACAGAATCTGGGGATGGATTAGGCTGTGGGATGTAAGAGAAAGAGGTGTCATCTTTGACAGGCCTTAACCATCCATGTTTTGGGCCTAAACACCTGGATGGAGAAAGTAGCCACTAAGATAGGAAAGACTGCCAAAGGACCATCTTGTCTCGATTTTGTCCTGGACTGAAGCTGAAATTCTCGAAGTGTTTACTATTGGAGCTGTCAATGATCACTCACTGACAAACCGAGGCGTGATGAATAGCAACTTTTCCGCCTAAGAGTTTTAAGTTAATCTGACTACCATAATAGCTGGTTTGTATAGGCCCTCTGTACTAGAAGGCCACATTAAATAACCATTACCACTAGAATGACTCATAAAAATTCTATATAAAGGCACTTCATAAAATTACAGATTTGCTGCTAATAATTCTCGAAGCATAACTTGGCTTCAGAAGCCTTTAGGAAAATAACTTCAAAGTCTATGAGATGAACACATTCCTACAAAAAGGGGCTCTGTTTTAATAGTTGTTATCTAGGAAAGAAGAATTATCAGTAATTTTACTTTCCTCTTTGAGCTCTTTTATATTCTCAGTTTTCTACAATGAATAAGCAATTCACATGATAAAAAAGTAACATTTTTGTTTTTAAATTATGATGGTGATAAATTTTGTAGCAGCAAGAGAATTTCGTATGATAGGCAAGAGGCTAGGTTCAAAATTATATTTATACTATGATTACAACTATTTAAGAAACAAAAGAAACCAAAGAAAATATACCAAAATATTTAAGAGCAGTAAGATTATTAGTTTTTCTTCTCTTTCTTTTCTATATTTTTAGCAACATGGTTTTATAAAAAATTACATAAATAAAAGAAGAACTATAAATATTTAAAACTGCCTATCATTCCTATCTGCAAGATTTAAACAATTTGAATAAAAAAATCAGGAAACCAATTATTTTAATCCAAGAATTACATCTTATCTATCAAAGTGAAGTGTTAAAATATGAGCTAGATTAGATTTCTGCTGGTCCAGTTTGGCAAATCATTAATATCTTATTTTTTACTATGATAAGCATAGTCAATTTTACCTAGAACACTGAATGAATTTCATATTTTTCTGGGGTCCCTCAAGGAAAAGATTCAACCAGGGACCTGAGAGTAGGTCTTTTCCTAGCTTGCCTCAAACTGGCCTTATATAGCAGATATGCATTAAGTGTTCATTTGCTTTTTTATCTAAAAGAAGACGATGATATATTATCAAGGAGGCTGAGCTCAATAAATTTCAATTCTAGGATGTTAAATCTTTGCCTGCATGTTATTCAGCAAGTCAAGACTTGCCAAATAGCTGGACAAGATATGTGTTCTGCTTCTGAGGTTTTTGGAAGCTAAAGAGAAACAAGGTATGGAGCTGTGTCCCATCCCTTCCAGGCTCTAGATGAGAAGAAAAAATACAGGAGAAAGGAATACTAAAAACATAGCAAACAGAACAAATACAAATACAGATTAGGGAGGGGGGTTCCTGGGCACAAATGCATTGCTAGTAGTTGGCTGAACTATACAAAGAAAACTTTATTCTAAAAAAAACAACTTTAATGCAAAATTTCAAAATTCCATTGAAGTAAAAGGTAAACTGTGTTTTCTCTTACCTTTAGCAACATATCCTCCAAAAAGAATCCACATCGATGCAATCAGAGAGCCAAAGGCCAACATGAAACCAATGAACAGCCAAATGCGAGCACCTTAAGAGAAATAATATTTTACGAGAATTGTTTCTTATATGGCAGCACTCAGTTCAATTAGCCTTTCAAAAAAAGACAAAAACCCAGAGAGAAAAACATGTGCAGTTGCCATCAGAGTCTAAAGCAAGAATAGTGGGAACTGTGCTAAGGATTGTTGGTATGGACGCTGGCCGTTTCCCTGTCGACTTTTGTCTTTACATTCTAAGTGCCTAGACAGCATTAAAATTACGTTAACAGGGAAAGATAATCAACTTACAAATCACGTTTATATAATATTTATGAAGATTTACTAACAGAGTCATGGCATCTGGTCCCATCACTTCATGGCAAATAGATGGGGAAACAATGGAAACAGTGACAGACCTTATGTCCTGAGCTCCAAAATCTCTGCAGATGGTGACTGCAGCCCATGAAATTAAAAGATGCTTGCTCCCTGGAAGAAAAGCTATGACCAATCTAGACAGCATATTAAAAAGCAGAGATGTTGTTTTACCCACAAAGGTCCGTCTAGTCAAAGCTATGGTTTTTCCAGTAGTCATGTATGGATGTGAGAGTTGGACTATAAAGAAAGCTGAGTGCAGAAGAATTGATGCTTTTGAACTGTGGTGTTGGAGAAGACTTATAAGAGTTCCTTGGACTGCAAGGAGCTCAAACCGGTCAATCCTAAAGGAAATCAGTCCTAAATATTCATTGGAAGGACTGATATTGAAGCTGAAACTCCAATACTTTGGCCACCTGATCCGAAGAACTGAGTCGCTGGAAAAGATCCCGATTCTGGGAAAGATTGAAGGCGGGGGGGAGGGGATGACAGAGGATGAGATGCTTGGATGGCATCACCGACTCGATGGACATGAGTTTGAGTAAGCTCTGGGAGTTGGTAATGGACAGGGAAGCCTGGGGTGCTGCAGTCCATGTGGTCGCAAAGAGTTAGACACGACTGAACAACTGAACTGACTGATTGAAACAGTCATTAGCTTGCCTAAAGTGAATTCTGAGATGAGTTTATTTAATTAGCACAAATGCATTTTAATAAAAACCCTGCCTTCCTCAATAAAGCACAGCAAATAATGTTATATGTAAATTTCTGATTTCATACCCAAGATATAAAACAATAGTTCTGAAATAATAAGCTCTTACTTATAGATGTGATATGATACACAAATACAACCAGCTCTGGACCCCCAGAGCTGTGCTAACATTTATCTCTTCATTTAGATTTTACAAGGTCACAGTATATCAGTATATCTGTATTGCGTCTATTTAAGTTCATCTATTGATAACAGAGAGTGAACCAGAGGGAGTCTGAAAACACAGACCAGAATTGACCACTGCAGTTCTTTTTATTTCATTAGGGCGGGGGGAGAAAAGTCACCTAAAACTTGCCTATATTCAGGTTTATTTTTGTATGGATATTAGTTTACCATTTAAAATGCTCAATAAGTATCTGTCTCCTCAAATCTTTGACTAAATTGGACCCTACAGGAAGTTGTGCTACACACATCCTGTGCCCTGCCTACCTTGGGCACATGGCCATGGGTCCAGGGGATGTGAGTTCCTTGGTGGGAGGCAGGCCTGGGTGAATCTAACCTGGGTGAATCTAATAGCACTACAACTCTATTGCCTATTCAGTTTTGCAAGATTAAAAGAGTTCTAGAGACTGGCTGCACAATAAAAATGAATGTACCTACTACTGAACTGTACACTTAAGAATAGTTAAGATAGTAAATTTTATGTTGTGTATTTTGAAACATCCCAAAAACTATGAATCTAAGCTGTATCAAAATGCTAATTCAATCAAGTAAGGTTGGGAAAAAAGGGAAGAAAATAATTTATATAGTAAAGTTTCAAGTACTAGAAAGTCTATTTTGCACTTTGCATAATGTATTCTTTATTATATAGTGTTTTCTACTATACACTGTATACATTTATATCTATATAGGACTATTATTGGACAGGGTTATATACTCAAAACTTTGTATTCTGAACTATTTGGCAACCATTGACCAAATGCAACTTTTCTACAACCTCTCCTTAGATACATCTCCATCCTATTCCCGATCTGAAGAAGTCAGACAAGTGGCTCTTACATGTATAATTCTTATTTTAAGAGTGTACAGTAAGATGTTGTTTGCATCTATTTACCTGTTTGACCCAGGCAACCTTCACTGTAACTATCACCTCGGACTTGTCCATTTGATACTGCATTAATCCTGTGTGAACAAAATAAAACCAAGAGATCAGGGTCTCTGACTCTACGAGGAAATTATCCATGACATCAAACTGCCAGGTACAACAAGCTGTTGTTGTTATTGTTCAGTCGCTAAGTCAGGTCCAACTCTTTGCCACCCCAATGGACTGCAGCATGCCAGGCTTCCCTGTCCTTCACTATCTCCTGGAGTTTGCTCAAATTCACGTCCATTGAGTTGGTGATGCTATCTAACCATAAGAGTTCCGCAAATTTAAGTCTTCAGGAGTCTTGAGTAATGGGTTCATACAACAATAGGCAAGGCCCCTCAATCAGTATCCCGTGAAGCACTGGATATAGTCCCCAGACCAGCAGAATCAATACCACCTGGACATGCTTTAAAATGAGAATTCCCTGGTTCTACCCCAAGTTTATTGAAGCAGAAATTCTGGGTGTATGGCTCAGCAATCTGAATTTGAACAAATCCTTTAGATGATTCTGATTCTTGTTAAAATTTGAGAGTGAAATTCTTAGAGTTATATCTTGCCAAGATTGGAGTGATCTTTAGCTTGGTCCTATCTAGTTTTCTTTTTGTACCCATCAGACATACGCAGCACGAAGAGATGCAAGCGGTAAAATCTGACTCTGTCCATCCTTGACACACGTTCCAAACAGAAAACGTCTTTCACTGAGCTTCACAGAATACCACTCTAAATTGAGACAGCCTTGCTTTCTTTAGAAGTTTGCCCTGGGGACTTCCCTGCTGGTTCAGTGGCTAAGCCCCACACTCTCAGTGTGTGTGTGTGTGTGTTGGGCGGGGGGGGGGGGCTGGGTTCAATCCCTGGTCAGGGAACTAGATCCCACATGCTGCAACTAGAGTTCCCTTACTGCAACTAAAGACCCAGCTCAGCCAAATAAATAAATATTAAAATAAGAAGAACAGAAAAGAGGATCACTGTTTTTCTTCCTAAGTCCTTCTCTATGATTTGACTTTTAAATCACAACCCATATGTTAATTTGGTAACATTTAAAAACCTTAACTCTACTCAACTGTACGTAAAACATATTTCTCTTGGGACAATCTGTGCAAGTCGCCTCACTCGCGATGACACTTACATTAAGAAGGCTATGGTCGCTATCACACCGCACGCGTGGTAGGAGTGGTTGAATTCGTCCATGCGGGGGTAAATGACAGCTGCATCTATGATGATCCACCAGCCTGTAAAAAACTACAACAAACCACGGGAGGAGAAATGACGGTCATTTCTTGTCTTACTGGCTAAAAAGCAAAGAATCTAAGTGAAGAGATCCCTTCTAATAAAGTCCACAATTTTCTTAAATCTTCCAGCAGTTTCTTGCATACAATTAGCACTTTGCTTAGTATCTGATGAAAGATTCGATCCCCTGAAATCCCACAGCTATTATTTATTAACACAAACTTCTTTTCTAAGATGATTACAATCATTCTTTTATACTGTCATTTAAAAAGTCTGTGATCTAATTTTTGTGAACTAGAAATAAATTATATTTCATGGCAGGAGAAAGGAAAAGAGTCATTTAGACTTGAACTGACAAGAGGAGTGGCCTGTTGCTGATGATAAAAGCCTCCAGAAAGATATTATTGAAAATGAAAAAAACAGTACTCAAAATAATATGGGGAATAATTATTGTTGATAGAACTTTAGCTAGTCTCTTGGTGCTGTGAAATAAACAATGTGCTGTGCAGTACTGCTTTCTCTTTTGATGAACTACAGTGCAGTCTACAGATGGTTTCAGGGGTGATGCTACATTCAATTAAAACACAAAATTATAATTTATCTTAATTGAATTTGGCTTTGGACATTATCAAGGACAAACATAAAATGAAAAAAGACATTAAAACTGCATAAATATTTTTTATCACTTGAGCAGACACTTACAAAAGATGATATTAACCAAATTCTGACATGTAGTTTAGCAGATTTGGAAAGTAACCCCCTTCTCTATCCCCACTTCCAACCTTGACCTAGTTAGCTCTATTTATTTATAAATAACTATTTTAGGTTAATCAAATTATTTTTATCAGGTTATAGACAGATTTATACTCTATTAATGACATTTTTACTGGGTAGCACAAGTATTCTTTTGCCTTTTTTTTTTTCAAACACTTTGAACCCAACATACTCAAGATATTTTCCTCAGAGACTAAAATTCAAAGCTTTTTTTTAAATATAAGAGCAGAATTTCTATAGTAGTTTTATATTTCGACATTACTCTGGAAAAATTTAGGACAATTATTTTTCATAGATTATAACTGTCAAGAGGCTAGGCAAAGAGACATATTTAAACTTAGATTTTTGCTTGTTTACTTAAAATTCATTCTTTAGAGTATATGTCAACATTAGAGCACAAAAAAATATCACATGCCTTGAGGATTTGTAATATAAATAAGAATTTTATTCTATAAATTACTTCTAAACAATATATTTTAATGAGCTCTTTATTTATCTAATGACACTGAAAAGTTAAGTTATGGAGAAATGCAGTCGTATCTTTTGAATGGTTTTGACCTCATTGTTCTTGGTAACTTCACGTACTCACTAAGAGGAGGCATAATCCATGTTGTAAATAAATATATAAAATATACTGTCTCACTATACTATGTTTTATGCAGTAAAAGAAAAATGATATCAAATTTTAAGCCATAATGTCAACTCTTTAAATGGAATACATAAATCCTCTCATAAACAAAAATATCAACATTTATTTTTAAAAATTCAGTGGTCAAAGATAAAATAAATAGTACATACTTAAAGAAATCACACAGAATTCAAAATACATAAAAACAAACACATCAAATTAAGGAAGGCCCAAATGATCAAGGACACTTACTAGAACACCGGCAGCAATGGAAGCAATAGTATTGCGCTTTTCCCCCCAATCAATGCACTCTGAGCACCTCAAGCCTTCCAGAAATCCAGACATTTTTTCAGGTCACTTAAACAAACAAACAAAACCAACTTAATACAGTACTTCTAGTGAATTTCTTCAAATCTGACTTACGTTTCTAGAAAATATCAGTTTAGGAATAATTTAATAAAAATGAAGTTATATATACTTTATTTGCTACATATACTTCAGAACATTTGAGATTCAGCTTTTGATGAATTTCCACAAAACTCTGGAAAACAAAGTGTGGACTCATTTAGTTGTTGTTGTTTTTTTTTTTAATTTAAAAGATGATTTTAAGCAAAAGTGGGTGTCCAAATACTAAAAAAAATTTATAATGATTATTAACTTTAATTCCAAACGAAGTTACTATGTTCTTTAGATATTTAGAGTCCAGGAGCACTAGCACAGTGAAGAGACAAACGATAAAATTTTGGCTGAGTTAAAGTATGGACTCAGATGAAAAATATTTCTCTTAACAATTTACACATTTTATCTATAACATGTTTCTTCACATCAAGTCCTTTCACTTCATTATTTTTTTTCCAAGCCTGTCTTGTGGCTTCATTTCTGTGTAAAAGCGAAAGTGAAAATCGCTCAGTCGTCTCCGACTCTTCGAAACCCCATGGACTATACAGTCCATGGAATTCTCCAGGCCAGAATACTCAAGTAGGTAGTCTTTCCCTTCGCCAGGGGATCTTCCCAACCCAGGGATCAAACCCAAGTCTCCCCGCATTGCAGGCAGAATCTTTACCAGCTGAACCATAAGGGAAGCCCTCTATGTAAAGAACAGCCATTTCATTTTAATAATCTCTACCTCTGATTCTAACATGTTTTCCAGCCAAAAGAAAGCACAAAATTGAAGTCAGTATTAATTCAGACCATTAAAAAAGGAAAAGGGGAACAAAGAAAGAACAGGAAGGAGGGCTTTCACGATGCAGGGTAAAGAATCAGCCTGCAATGCGGGAGACCACAGGCGACGCGGCTTGGAGCCCTGGGTCGGGAAGATCCCCTGGAGGAGGAGGGCACTGCAACCCACTCCGGGATTCTTGCCTGGAGAATCCCATGGACAGAGGAGCCTGGTGGGACACAGTCCAAAAGGTCGCAGAGTCAGACACGACTGAGCGACTAAGCACGCGCGCGCGCACACACACACACACGGAAGGAAGGAAGAAACGAAAGAAAGAAAAAGGAATCCATTGCTAAATTACCACGGATAAATTACCATAGACAATTACACAAAACATTCCTTTGAGCTGGGCTATACAGACCCAGTGTAAGACACATCCATATTATCTCTGTCTCAGAAGATGAAAAAGCCTCCCTTAAGTGTAAATTGTTAATAAGCAAACATCCAAATTCCTACAGTGAATCTTAACCCTATGAAGCTCCTCTGTAGTTGACAACCAGGGTTGTTACAAAAGTAACGAATCCAGTTGGAAACTCACTTTTAAAAATTAAATTAAAAGCTGTGCTAATAGGCCTTGAGGACAATTTTGAAAATTAACTTAAAAAAAAAATTCTTCCCTGGGCGGAATAGCAATCCAGTATCTTTTGCTTTCGATCTACCCCGATGACGCCAACCCGAATCCTCCGTTTTTCTTTGGTTTACGACCCGCACACTCAACCCCAAACTCCGCCCCTCCAGACTCCGGGGATGTGAGGTGTAGAGGGTGGCCAGCGACTGGGAAGACGTGGGAACTAGATCTAGCTCTTCTAGCTCGGCCATGTCCCTCGCCGAGGGGACCAGCCGGCTTAAACTCCTTCCCGGGTGCCTGCTTCCCCAGATCTAAAGTAGCGGGGGCGGGGTGGGAGGAGCATGGTGATTTTCGATTTTCAGGGATCCTGCGACGTCCAGGGGAGGGCACTGTCCGGAGCGCGGAGGTGGTCGCCCTCTCCCGCCCCCGGCCGAACAAAGGTCAGCAGTAAGTGGGCAGGAAAGAAGGGTCCAGCAAGGCGCTGGCTTGAGCCTGCAGCTTCCCCAAGAGGATGGACGCAAAGACCCAGGCAGCATCAGCCGGGCAGACGGTTCCAGCCTCAATCGGCCGGCAGCGGACGGCCCCTCCCCTTCCCCTACTCCCGCCTGGTACTTACAGTTTTAAGTCCAGCCTGGCCGGTGCAGTATGTCCGGATCCCGGTGTCGCGCCGGGGCCGGGCCTCCTACCTACCGCTCAAGTTCCAGCCAAGAAAACAAAACACCCACAGGCCGCTGGATACCCGGATGGAGCAGCCCCGCCCCCAGGGCTCGGTCGCGCATGCGGAGACCGGACAGAGAGAGCGGGGCGTGGGGAGAAGAGGAGGACCGGCTGGAGGAGGGCCGGAGAGAGCCACGCCCACCGCGCGGCGAGTCTGCTCACGCCCGCCCGGGGCGGGCTAGCTGTTCACGTAAGTTCAGGTCAGTTCAGTCGCTCAGTCGTCTCCGACTCTTTGCGACCGCATGGACTGCAGCACGCCAGGCCTCCCTGTCCATCACCAACTCCCGGAGCTTACTCAAACTCATGTCCATCGAGTCGGTGATGCCATCCAACCATCTCATTCTCTGTCGTCCCCTTCTCCTCCTGCCCTCAATCTTTCCCAGCATCAGGGTCTTTTCCAGTGAGTCATTTCTTCGCATCAGGTGGCCAAAGTATTGGAGCTTCAGCATCAGTCCTTCCAATGAATATTCAGGACTGACTTCCTTTACGATTGACCGGATTGATCTCCTTGCAGTCCAAGGGACTCTCAAGAGTCTTCTCCAACACCACAGTTGGAAATCATCAATTCTTGGAATGATTCCAGCCTTCTTTATGGTTCAACTCTCACATCCAAAATGGCTACTGGAAAAACCATAGCTTCGGCTATACAGACATTTGCCGGCAAAGTAATGTCTTTGCTTTTTAACATGCTGTCTAGGTTTGTCTTCCAAGGAGCAAGCATTTTTTAATTTCATGGCTGCGGTCACCTTCTGCAGTGATTTTTGAACCCAAGGAAATAAAGTCTTTCACTGTTTCCATTGTTTCCACATCTATTTGCCATGAAGTGATGGGACCGGATCCCATGATCTTCGTTTTTGGTAGCCGTTCCCTTCTCCAGGAGATCTCCCCAATCCAGGGATTGAGTCCAGGTCTCCCACAGTGCAAGTGGATTCTTGACCAGCTGAGCCACCAAGGAAGCCCAAGAATACTGAAGTGGGTAGCCTATCCCTTCTCCAGTGGATCTTCCCGACCAAGGAATTGAACCAGGGTCTCCTGCATTACAGGTGGATTCTTTACCTGCTGAGCTAGTTTGTTAACATGATACTGAATCCAGGAAATGCTCAAAATTGGCTTTAAGAAATATATTGAAAAGACCCTGCTTTGCAGAAAGTTTTCACTTTCCTCTCAAGTTCAAAGGATTTGTTAACAAAATAAGCCCCTCTTTCTATACAAATAGATAATACTAATTAGAGAATTACCTAGCTTACTTTCAGTATACTAACATTAAAAGAGAAGAGAACTAATAGAGGATACATCACCAAATAAGGTTTTGACCAACATACAGACTTAAACAGTGCTGGGAAGTCCCATGACACAGCACATCTGGAGTCCCAGTTGGGAAAAGGTACTAGGCAGCACTCCTTGGGGTGAGACTTGAAAAACTGCATTTTGGAGTTCTCACTTATAATCCCAGGGCAGAAATTGATATTATCATCAATTTGTAAGCAAATTGCAGCAGTGGTTTCTTGTTAATGCTGTTTGTTTTGTCATGTAAAACTTGGAATGTTGTTAAGCCTGGGGCTTGGTTTACCAGACTCGCTCTGAGGGCTCAACAATCTCAAGATTCATCCCGTTTTATCTATGATGCTACAAGGCTTGCCCCCACCTCAGGCAGTCCAGGAAGGTTAACAAACAAGGTCAGAGGCCTGCTCTGCTTTGTCTTTGAAGTCTAAGCAAGATTGTCTATTTCAGTTCAATCCCTGGGTTGGGAAGATCCCCTGGAGGAGGGCAGGGCAACCCACCCCAGTATTCTTGCCTGGAGAATCCCTTGGACAGAGGAGCCTGGGGAGCTATATCCAGAGGGTTACAAAGAGTCAGAAACGACTATAGTGACCTAGCACACAGAGACAATACTCTGGTCTCAAAGATCTGGGGACTAGTTTTCCCTTGTGTGCCCATTTTGTTAATAGGCTTCACCCAGAGCTCCATGGTTTGTTATGGAGCTCTTATTTATTCCGATAAATAAGAATTGGAAGTCACTTCCCTCCCAGAGCTTCAACATTTTGCTGAACATTTTGAAAGAACAGTAGAACAGAAAAAGGCTATCAGGCAAATAAATTCAAGGTAACAATCCTGACCCAACTTCAAGAGGTACATTCCTACTTCATATTTTGACCCTATTGGTAGAGATACTTGTAATCAAAAGGGATAGTGGTAGATTAGCCCACTTTTAACAATCCAGTTGCCCTGTAAGAGAGCCCACAACTCCCAGATTCTTGTGATGACTGTCAACAATGATAAGCCTCCAAGAAGTTGCCCAGTAAGCTACTTTCAATGATTCCTTTAACTCAAGAATGAAAATTAAAGTAAACTCAAATAGAGAATTTCTACCATATTGGTAGATACCAGAGCAGCTCTATTTACTTATTTCTTTTCTTTCTTTTTATTTTTTTGGCTGTTCCACATGACTGGTGGGATCTCAGTTCCCCATGAGGGGCTGAACCCAGGCCATGGCAGTGAAAGCCCGGAATCCTAACCACCAGGCCCCCAGGGAGCGCCTTCCCGCCACCCCCCCGCCCCAACTCTATTTACTTTAAAACTGTCATGGGGGCTTCCCTGGTGGTTCAGCAGTAAAGAATCTACCTGCCAGTGCAGAAGACATGGGTTAGATCTCTGGTCTGGGAGGAAGATCCCACATGCTGCAGAGCAGCTAAGCCCATGTGCCACAACTATTAAGCCTGAGCTCTGGAGCCTGGGAACCATAACTACTGAAGCCTGTACCGCCATGAGAGGCCCACAAACTGCAACCTCAGAGTAGCCCCCACTTGCCACAACTAGAGATAAGCCCATGCAGCAGTGAAGACCCAGCACAGCTAATACATAAATAAAAAAATTTTAAATATTAAAATAAAAAGAAATAAAGCCACATGATACATGAAGAACTACCTCGGAGTAATGTCAAGTTCAAATAATTCCTTTATTGGAACCCATAACTGTTGGCTCTTTCTCTGAAAGTGATATTTTGCTATTATATGATACTACCCCTCTGAATTTCCTAGATATAGCTATTCACTATTTATTTATTTATACAGCTACTTACTATTTACAGTAGTCAAGATGTGGGAGCAACCTAAATGTCCATCAACAGTTGAATGGATAAAGATGTGGTATGTGTACACACAGCACATAAACGCACCCACCCCAATGGAATATTACTCATCTGTAAAGAAGAATGGAATTATGCCATTTGCAGCAACATGGATGGACCTAGAGATTATCATACTCAGTGAAGTAAGTCAGACAAAGACAAATATCATATGATATCACTTATATATGGAACCTTAAAAACTGATACAAATGAACTTATTTACAAAACAGACATGGGCTTCCCTGATAGGTCAGTTGGTAAAGAATCCACCTGAAATGTAGGAGACCCCGGTTCGATTCCTGGGTCAGGAAGATCCCCTGGAGAAAGGATAGGCTACCTACTCCACTGTTCTTGGGCTTCTCTTGTGGCTCAGCTGATAAACAATCTGCCTGCAATATGGAAGACCTGGGTTGGGAAGATCCCCTGGAGAAGCGAGAGGCTACCCACTCCAGTATTCTGGCCTGGAGAATTCCATGGACAGTCCTTGGGGTTGCAAAGAGTCAGACATGACTGAGTTACTTTTACTTTCATTTTCACTTTCACAAAACAGAAATAGATTCACAGACAGAAAACAAATTTAAGGTTAGCGAAGGGGAAAGGAAGAGAGAAGAAATCATTTAGGAATTTGGTATTAAGTGATACATAGTACTATACGCAAATAGATAAACAATAGGACCTACTATGACACAGGGAACTACATTCAATGTCTTGTAATAACCTATAAAGGGCTTCCCTGGTGGCTCAGATGGTAAAGCGTCTGCCTACAATGAGGGAGACCCGGGTTTGATCCCTAGGTCTGGAAGATCCTCTGGAGAAGGAAATGGCAACCCACTCCAGTACTCTTGCCTGGAAAATCCCATGGATGAAGGAGCATGGTAGGCTACAGTCCATGGGGTCGCAAAGAGTCAGACACAACTGAGCGACTTCACTCTTCACTCAATAACCTATAATGGAAAATAATCTGAAAAAGTATGAATCTATAAGGGAATCACTTTGCTGTATACCTGAGACTAACACAACATTGTAAATGAACTTTACTTCAATGAAAAGTTTGTTTTGGGTGGAGGGAAGACCGGCTTTCTGCATTATAAAACCTAGTAAAATTTTCATCGGTAGAAATAATCTTAGAATTTCCAGACTCATCTGACACTGAGGCATTATGTATTCTCCAAGCCCAAACTGATTGTCCTGGGGAGACTATTAAATTCCATAAAGTAAGGATGCTATTTGGCCACCTGATGAGAAGAACTGACACGTTGGAAAAAACCCTAATGCTGGGAAAGATTGAAGGCAGGAGAAGAAGGGGACAACAGAGGATGAGGTGGTTGAAAGGCATCACCGACTCGATTGTCACGAGTTTGAGCAAGCACTGGTAGTTGGTGATGGACAGGGAAACCTGGCATGCTGCAGTCCATGGGGTTGCAAAGAGTTGGACAGGACTGAAAGGCTGAACTGAACTGAACTGATAGATCTCTCTGAAATCCCTGATACTCTATGGGCCTCTTCCACGGATGTGGAAACAATAAAAAGTCCCAAACTCATTAAAATTCAGAATGATCCTTCTAAACCACTTCCTAATTCACCTCAGTACTCCTTGAAGCCTGAAGCAGGTTCACCTCTATATCAGAAGATGTACTAAGTCAGAGGCTTATTATCCCCTGTATCAGTTCTTGCACTGTTCTTATCTTGCCTTTAAAGAAACCCTGTAGACTGGGATGGAGATTTTGTTTTGTTTTGTTTTGGATGGAGATTTGTATAAGACCTTAGAGCCATAAGCAAAAGCCATTGTGATACTGAAGTTTCTAGGGGTACCAAATCTAATAACTTTGTTGGCAAATGTACTAGCCGAGTCCAAATGCTTTAGTAGTTGTAGACCTATGCTCTGCTTTCCTCAGCATCCTTGTGGACAAAGTAAGTCAATGTTTGCTTTTACTGGACGCAGTGCATCAGGGGTTTACTGAGGCTCCCTCATACTTTTCACAAATTTAACATCGGGATTTAAATACTCTTCCGGAAGTTCTCAGAGACTCTGCCTTGATTTGATGTGTAAATGATGTGCTTCTTTGTTCCTCTTCCCTGGAGAACTCAGGAATCAATTCAACATATCTGTTACAATGATTCCTTATAAAAGCTGTAGTGAAGTCGCTCAGTTGTGTCCGACTCTTTGCGACCCCATGGACTGTAGCCTACCAGGCTCCTCCATCTACGGAATATTCCAGGCAAGAGTACTGGAGTGGGTTGCCATTTCCTACTCCAGGGGATCTTCCTGACACAGGGCTAGAACCCAGGTCTCCCGCACTGCAGGCAGACTCTTTACCAGCTGAGCCACCAGGGGCTCCTATAAAAAGCTGTAAGACCTCAAGATAAGCCTCAGTTCTCAAAAGAGGTAGTTCATTATCTAGGTCATGAATTCTCTGCAAAAGGAATCTTTCTGTCTTTAGAAAGTATAAATACCATTCAAAATTATCCTAGACCTGGAAGGATTCCTTTGTCTTGCAGGATATTGTAGGTCCTGAGTCTCATATGTCTTGATTGGCTTCCCCACTCTGCGAACTAAAATAGCACTTGGAAGTCTCTTCCTTGGGAAATAAAGCCTGAAGAAACCTTTCCTGAATTCAAATGGGCTTTGTAAAATCCTCCCACATTATTGCTCCCTGAATAATCTGGACCTTTTGTATTGTTCATCCATGAATGGAACGATTGGGTTTAGGAGTCCTCAAGAACATGAAGGAAAAAAATAGACCTATAGTCTATTATAGCCTGCCCATTAACCAGGCCAGACCCAAACTGTTTGAAAGCAGTAGTTGCAGGGACTTCCCTGGAGGTTCAGTGGTTGGGACTTCACCTTCCAATACAGAGGGTGTGAGTTTAATCCCTAGTCCAGGAGCTGGGATCCCACATGCCTGGTGGCCACAAAACCAAAATATAAAACACAAGCAATATTGTAACAAATTCAATGTGGTTTAGCCACTAAGTCCTGTCTGACTCTTGCAACCCCATGGACTAGCCTGCCAGGCTCCTCTGTCCATGGAATTTTCCAGGCAAGAATACTGGAGTGGATTGCCATTCCCTTCTCCAGGGGATCTTCCTGACCCAGGAGTAGAACCCAGGTCTCCTGCTTTGCAGGCAGATTCTTTACCAACTGAGCTGTGTTGGGAAGATAAAAATGGTCCACATCCAAAAAAAAAAAAGAAGTCTTAAGAAAAAAAATTCGCAGCTGCAGTCACTAAAACTGTAGAGTCCTCGGAACTTTTTCAGGGAAATGATTCATATCTACAGGTTCCTCATGCTGTGGAAAGCTTACTACAAACCAAGCATTCACTGAATTTCTCAATCAGGAGACTAACATTTTGTGAGATTCTGTTCCTTCTCTCTGTCAAGCCTGTGCATTCTTTGCTGTAACTCTTTAAACCCTACTACTCTCCTACATTTACCCAACAAAAGAGAGATATATAACTGTGTCAAATTAGTTCCTCAAAATTTGACTCCTAGATTAGGTTTACAGGAAACCCATCAGCCAATCCAGAATTAATACTCTATGTTGATGGTTCCTATGCCAAAAATTCTGCAAGAAAATATCAGACTCTTATGCTTTTAATGCCCAAAGTGAATTATAATACCCAAAATTAAAAAGGAAAGTTCTCTCCCAACTTAATGCAGCCCAAGTTTCAGAATTGGTTACCCTGACTCAAGCCTGTGAGTTAACCAAAGATAAACTGTAAATAAGTATACCAATCAGGTATGATTTTGGAGTAATCCATGCTTTTGGTATACTACAGAAACAGAAGGAATTCCTAACATCAATGGCATGCCTATAAAAAATGGACCACAGATTGCTGAGCGCCTGTCTGTATTATTACTGCCTTTGTAAGTTGCTATCATAAAAGTTGAAGCTCATACAAATCAGACTGTGAATATCAAGGAAATGTTATAGACGATTCTGATACTAAGGCTGTGACTCATGAGATTCCTAATATACCAAAACTCTGTAACGAATGAACTCCACAAAGGTGATCCAAACCAAATCGCTCATGATAACTTATTTAACAGACAAGCAAATGTATCTGTTTTAGGAAACAAGAGTGGCACCAAGAATAGATGCAAATTTAATATAAAAAGAAGATTTGGGAAGCCCCTGGATGGTCAACTGGTGCTTCCTGAATCCCTCAGATTGCTATTATTATAAGCACTCCAACTGTTCACTGTGGGATTGACCAAATGAATCAAATTAGGAAAAAATATTGCTGGGGTAACTGTTCTAAGATGGTGTGAAACACAATGTTTAACTAGCCAATCCCAGCACCTGGATGAGTTCAGGAAAGGGGTTCCAGAACTTCTGCCTCACCATCTGGACCACTTGAACATTTGCATTTAGATTTCATTCCTTTGCCTCCTTCTGTGGGCCATCAATATGTACTTAATAACAGTATGTCTATTTTCTGGATGAGTAGAAGCTTTTCTATGTTGGAAAGCTGATGCTACCACTGTAGTAAAGAAATGACTAGAAAATGTTTTTCCCCTTCAGGGAATCCCAAACTTAATTTCAGGTGATAGAGGGATTCACTTTACTGGACAAATTATGAAACAACTAGACAGAGTTATTAAAGGGTAATGGCACTACTACCATCATCCTCAATCTTCAGGAATGGTTGAAGGTACTGATGGCATTCTAAAATAAAAATTGGCAAAACTAACTGAAACCACGGGATTACCTTGGCCTAAAGTGTCACGTTTTAACTCAGGACAATAAGATCAGCACCTTTTGGGAAATAGAAGTTGATGTCTGATGAAATCATTACCAGGCAACCCATGCCCTTAATGATAGAACGACACGTGCTCAACCAGCTCTTGTGAACTCTGATATGACCCCGTACTGTAAGACTCCAGTGCAGTATTAGAAGCTTATTTCCAGCAGGTCAAAGAGACCTTTAGAGACCCTCCACCTGATGAATCTGCCCCACACATTGGAACCCAGTGACAGTATTCAAGAAAAGACAGCAACCAAAAACTGTACTTGAACCTTAATGGGAAGAGCCCCATCAGGTTCTTTTAATCTCTCAGATGGTAGTCAAATTAGAGTGTTGAATCGTGGGTTCATATCTTTCGACTAAAAAGAGCTCCCTCTTGGGACTTGGCTAAGCCTCTGCAGTCCCAATGCAGAGTTAGATCCCAGGTTTGATCCCTGGTCGGGGAACTAGATCCCACATGTCATGCCACAATGAGAGTTTGTGTATCACTCAGCCCCCCCCCCCCCAAAAAAAAGAGCGAATGGTTCTATTAAAAGATTAATGGAAGAGATTTAAAGGTATCGTATGGACCTTTTCACACACCATCGATTCCCTTAACTTTCCTCTACGTTTAAACTGAGGACCTGTAGCATCACGTGCCTCCCCGATATAAACAGGGTTCTAGTCCTGGCTCCCCTGAGTAGCTGGGTGATCTCATATTTGAGAAATAACTCCTGAGAGGACAGAGGCTTGGGAAAGAACATTCAGTTTCCTAGCTTCAGATGCTGGGGTGCAGAGGTAAAAAAGAAATTCCCCGAATATGGAGCTCAGATCTTCTGGGGGAGAAAAGACATAAACAGGAGAAACCTTAACCAGAGTAATCTGTCAGGTGTAGACAGGGAATAAGGGTGACTCAAGCTACCAACAGTGTGGATGTGACCTTGCCCTCATGGTAAACACAATGCCAGAAGTAAGAAGAACAATACTCTTGTCTCCAATGAACAAAAGAGGTCATGAAAAGCTTTGTCTCCAGAGCTAGGCGTACCTGAATTTAGTGCCTGCCTTGGTTACCAACTAGGCCTGTACTACTGAACATATGATGTAACCTCTCCAAGCTGCAGTTTTCTCAGGTCTAAGCACTACCCCTTTCACTGTGGGCTGTGATGAGACTTACATGAGTATGGAAAAGGTATTTTCATAGTTCCTGGTACCTAGGAAAAGCTCAGTGGTTATTTGTTGAATGAGTGAATGTGAGCTAGTAATCTCAAGAGCTCTCTGAGGAAGATAAGACCTTGGAATATGTGAAATGCAAGGGGCGGGGGGGTCCTAGGGACTCTAATGGAGGGATAGTAAAGCAGGGTGGTTAAGGTATGGGCTTTGGAGGCAGTCAGATCTAGGCTCAGATATCAGCTCTGTAACCTATAATACTATGAGCATATCATCTAGTTCTAAACTTTGTGAGCAGTAAAAAAAATTGAAGCAAAAGTGGCAAACATCTTTTTTTTTTAATTGCAGTAAAATATGTACAGCAGCATGCCTGTATTCTCAGTCACTCAGTCACGTCTGACTCTCTGCAACCCCACGGACTGCAGCACTCCAGGCTCCTCTGTCCTCTGCTCTCTCCCAGGGTTTGCTCAAAATTCATGCCCATTAGATCAGTGATGCTATCTAACCATCTCATCCTCTGCTGTCCCCTTCTCTTTTTGCCTTCAATCTTTCCCAGCATCAGGGTCTTTTCCAAGGAGTCAGCTCTTTTGCATCAGCTAGTCAAAGTACTGGAGCTTCAGCACCAGTCTTTCCAATAAATATTCAGGGTTGATTTAAGATTGACTGGCTTGTACTCCTTGCAGTCCAAGAGACTTTCAAGTGTTTTCTCCAGCACCACAATTGAAAAGCATCAATTCTTCGGCACTCAGCCTTCTTTATGGTCCAACTCTTACATCCATATATGACTACTGGAAAAACTATAGCTTTGACTATTCGGATCTCTGTCGGCAAAGTGGTGTCTCTACTTTTTAATATGCTGTCTAGGTTTGTCATGTCTTTCCTTCCAAGGAACAAACATCTTTTAACCTCATGGCTTAAGTTATTGTCCGCAAGCCCAAGAAAAGAAAAGAAGCTCCCCCCGAAAGAAAATGTGTCACTGCTTCCACTTTCCACTCTTCTGGGATGGGACTGGTTGCCATGATCTTTGTTTTTTTGATGTTGAGTTTCAAGCCAGCTTTTTTGTTCTCCTCTTTCACTCTCTCTGGACTTCCCTGGTGGCTCAGCTGGTAAAGAATCTGCCTGCAATGTGGGAGACCTGGGTTCGATCCCTGGGTTGGGAAGATCCCCTGGAGAAGCAAACAGCTATCCACTCCAGTATTCTAGCCTGGAGAAATCTGTGGACTGTGTAGTCCATGGAGTCACTAAGAGTTGGACGTGACTGAGATGACTTTCACTTCACTCTCATCAAGAGGCTCTTTAGTTTCTCTTCGCTTTCTGCCATTAGAGTGGTATCATCTGTGTTCTGCCCGTAGTCCGAGTCCCCAGTCGGGAAAGAAGACACCTCGAAACAATGCAACTCGCAATAGGGGAATTTATTACTAACTCAAGCCAGGGCCTCCCGCCCTCACCAGGTGTGTGAGGATGAAAGGCCCCGAGCCCCAGTTCTCTCGGGTATTTATTAGGTCAAAATAAGCAGCAGGTAGTTGGCGCAATCGGATTGGTTACACAGTGGGTAGTTGGCACAAGCTGATTGGTTACACAGTTGCAAGGTAATTTTTGTTGGCCCAACGTGGGGCTTTCAGCTTTCCCCTGATAGGTTCCCTTTTTTCTGGCTAGGCATATGTTGATTGGCTGGCTCCAGGAGGCCTGATTATTATGTTACCCCGGGAAACCAGGCCTACTCCTAATCTAGGCTGCCTGCCATGGCGTTAGCCATGACAGCCTCACAACCTGTATGTCTGAGGTGGTTGATATTTCTCCCAGCGATCTTGATTCCAGCTTGTGATTCATCCAGCCGGGCATTGGGCCAGTTGTCTTTCTGCTCCATATTGGGTCTCCACTCCCTCATTTTTCTCCATACAGCAGCCAGAGAGGCTTTAAAATATAAATCAGTTTCTATTTCTTCTGTTCTCCATAGGCTTCAGTGGCTTCTTCTCTTGTAGACTAGAATGCTATGAGATCCTTCATGCTCTTATCACTTATCACTCGCTCCCAGCTCGTTCTACTCCGTTACACTGGCTTCCTCGCGCACCCTGAAACACACTGCCCTACTGCCCTAGAACCTTTGGACCTGTCTTTTACCTAGAATGTCCCTCCTCTGCACAGCCACAGGCTCACTCCTTCACTCCTTTCTAGTCTCTGCTCAGATGATTCCCCTTAAGAGAGGCCTTACCGCTACCCTGTCTTGTATAGCAGCCCTCCCTACACACACAAGTTGTCTGCTTCTTCCTTTGCTTTTTTTTTTAAAATTCAAAATATGTATCACTACCTGACATTATATTCTACATCTTTTTTTTCCCATTTATTTTTCTTCGTTGGAGGCTAGTTACTTTACAATATTGTAGTGGTTTTTGCCATACATTGACATGAATCAGCCATGGATTTACATGTGTTCCCCATCCCGATCCCCCCTCCTGCCTCCCTCCTCATCCCATCCCTCTGGGTCATCCCAGTGCACCAGCACTGAGCACTTGTCTCATGCATCCAACCTGGGCTGGTGATCTATTTCACCCTTGATGGTATACTTGTTTCAATGCTATTCTCTCAGAGCATCCCACCCTTGCCTTCTCCCACTGAGTCCCAAAGTCTGTCCTGTACATCTGTGTCTCTTTTTCTGTTTTGCATATAGGGTTATCGTTACCATCTTTTTAAATCCCATATATATGCGTTAGTATGCTGTATTGGTCTTTATCTTTCTGGCTTACTTCACTCTGTATAATGGGCTCCAGTTTCATCCGTCTCATTAGAACTACATCTTAGTATGTTTATTGTCTGTCTCTACAATTAGAAAACAAACTTCATGAGGTCAAGCACATAGTACAGTTTGTTTATTGCTGTATCTAAGGCTCAAAGTTAGCACTCAATAAACATTGGTTAAATTAATTACTGAATAAAATACTTTTTTTTTTTACAAGGAAGTTAAATGTTAGGTAAGGTGGGTTAGTTAAGGTTAGGTAAGATGGGTTCACATTCTGGGACTCCTGAACTCCTAGATATCTTTTAATATATACGATTTTATTTATTTATTTTTGGCTGCACTGCATCTTCATTTCTCTGCAAGGGCTTTCTCTAGTTGTGGCAAGCAGAGGCTACTCTCCATTGCTGTGTGCAGGTTCTAGAGCACTCTGGCTCAGTACCTGTGGCTCACATGCTTAGTTGCCCCATGGGCATGTGGAATCTTCCTGGACCAGGAGTTGAACTCATGTCCCCTGCATTCGCAGGTGGACTCTTAACCACTGTAATCAGGGGAAGTCCACTGATATCTAATCCATTAAAATTTTATAATGTTTGTTAATAACTATTGTTATGGACTGAATTGTGTCTCTATGCCCACCCCCTGTGTAGCCCTAACCCCCATTATGACTATATTTGGAAACAGAGCCTCTAGGGAAATTATTAAGTTTAAGTGAGGTCATAACAGTGGGACTCTAATAGGACTGATGTCATTATTAAAAAGAGGAAGAGACAGATGTGCACAGAGAAAAAGCCATGTGAATACACAGTGAGAAGGCAACAATCTGCAAGCTAGGAAGAGATGTCTCACAAAACCAATCCAGCTAGCACCATGATCTTGGACGCCCACCCTCCAGAACTGTGAACAAATACATTTCTGTGGTTTAAGCCACCCAGTCTGATTTCAATCACTATGAGTGGTATCATCTTAGAAAGTGAAGGGTAGTGAGGAAGACACCCCCACCATGTTTTGTGGGTGGCTTCATATTGTTTTATGTACTGAAAAAAATCCATAAAATAAAATTATATTATCAGTTGTAAATAATCAATAGATTGGTTCTCTTTCATTCAAATAATGTTCATCATTTAAAAATCTTGGAAAAATAAATTTACACTCAAATTTCATATGTGCAACTACATTAATATAAGTGAAATCTTGGTAACTGGGTAGCTCATTTGTTTTGAATTTTTTTTAAGTGTTATGGAAACATTAAAGACCTTGGTCTGTCAGAGTTTTTCACAAAAGCAATACTTTGGCCAAACCAAGTTTCCCTGCAGTAATAACCTATATACAGCCATATTCAGTGACTAAATTTTTTATGCTTTTATTAAGGAATGGAGTTCATTTTGACCATCTTTCTAAACAAAATGAGACAAACAGAGCAATAGAAAAGAAAAATGTAACGCTGGGGTGCATTTGCAGCCAATGCACAGAGCTGGGGCATTAGCTTACAGAGGAGCATTTAAACTCTGCCACCCAGTATCCATACCTGTGTCCTGCAATCAAGCGACTACAGGGTTCTGCCCTCGGTCTCAAAGTCCGACCACAAGCACTGCCAGGCTTATAGGGTTGATAATTCTGCCGAAACGCCAAATAGACTTCAAAAAGGGAAGTATAAAAGTCTTGAGACTAGTAGTGTATCCTAGCTAAAATTTCATGAAGCACATAACTGTGGATGTGACAAGCAGTCTTTATGAGAACATATTTACTGTTAAAAAAGAAAAAGTAGAAGTTCTGCCGGAAAGACTTTATATAGTTTATTAAACTTATTAATGTTTGAGCTTTTTATTTTATAAATTTCATAATATTCTCTCATTATCCATGCTAATTTTTTTATCCATGCTAATTTTATGCAGTGCTCCATAGGACCTAGTTCTCTAAAATAAATGGTTCAAATAAAAGTATATCTGCCTTGGGAATTCCTTGGCCATCCAGTGTTTAGGAGTTGTCACATTCATTGCTGAGGCCGGGTTCAATTCCTGGTCAGGGAACTAAGATCCCACATGCCCCTAGGTACGGCCCTCCGCCCCCCCAAAAAATTCTGGCATAAAGCATTTCTCTTTGGGCACGCGACATAAATTCAATACTAACTCACTTTATTTTTCATTCATTTAAATACTGAAAACCTCTATGGTAAGAGATCAGATGTTGGAGAAAAAAAGTAATAAATACTAACTGGTCTCCTTTTGAATTCATGTTCACTAATTTCAAGTAATACCTAGCTGTCCTACTCTATCTAGTCATTTCAACGTAAAAGATTGCATTGGACCTTTTTCTTCCTCTTCAAATCTTTAATATCTTCTGACCCTCCTCAATCTACCTGTTTCTGACAAACTAGGCCCCTGTTGCTTGACAATTTTCACATTCATGATTCCCCATAATGTACCCTAAATCTATATCTCCAGCTTTATCTTCTGGAATTCCCCACCACAAACTCTCTGCTCTAGACATGCTGGTTTATTTTCTGTCCCCAGATTACAAAATGGGCAATTCTGTTTCCAACATTTTGCTAAGAACTTTGTTCATGTCTAAAATGTTCCTGGTAAAAAAATAAAAAAAATAAAATGTTCCTGGTACTTCCTGGCAGTCCAGTGGTTAAGACACCCAAAAAAATAAAAAAAATAAAATGTTCCTGGTACTTCCTGGCAGTCCAGTGGTTAAGACCCCATACTGGGGTGCGTGTGTGTGTGTGTGCGTGCGTGCGTGCGTGCATGCGTGCGTGTGTGTGTGTGACTCAGTCGTATCTGACTCTGTGACTCAATGAACTGTAGACCACCAGGCTTCCCTGTCCATGGAATTCTCCAGGCAAGAATACTGGAATGGATTGCCACTCCCTTCTCCAGAGGATCTCCCTGACCCAGGGACTGAACCCTGGTCTCCTGCATTGCAGGCAGCTTCTTTACCACTTGAGCTACAGGGAAGTCCTTATTAATAACAATTAGTAAGCCTTAAATGGTCATCTGAGTTAAATTCACCCATTCCAGTTCATTTTAGTTCGCTGATTCCTAAAATGTCGACGTTCACTCTTGCTATCTCCTGTTTCATCACTTCCAATTTACCTTGATTCATGGACCCAACATTCCAGGTTCCTATGAAATATTGCTCTTTTCAGCATCAGACCTTGCTTCCATCACCAGTCATATCCACAAATGGGTGTCGTTTTTGCTTTGGCTCTGTCTCTTCATTCTTTCTGGAGTTATTTCTCCACTGATCTCCAGTAGCGTATTGGGCACCTACCAACCTGGGGAGTTCATGTTTCAGTGTCCTATCTTTTTGCCTTTTCATACTGTTCATGGGGTTCTCAAGGCAAGAATGCTGAAGTGATTTGCCATTCCCTTCTCCAGTGGACCACATTTTGTCAGAACTCTCTACCATGACCTGTCCGTCTTGGGTGGCCCTACACGGCATGGCTCATAGTTTCATTGAGCTAGACAAGGCTGTGGTCCATGTGATCAGACTGGTTAGTTTTCTGTGATTGTGGTTTTCGGTCTGTCTGGCCTCTGATGGAGAAGGATAAGAGGCTTATGGAAGCTTCCTGATGGGAGAGACTGACTGAGGGGGAAACTGGGTCTTGTTCTGATGGGCGGGGCTGTGCTCAGTAAAACTTTAATCCAATTTTCCACTGATGAGTAGAGCTGTGTTCCCTCCCTATTTACCTGGGGTCAAACTATGGTGGAGGTAATGAAGATAATGGTGACCTCCTTCAAAACATCCCGAGTATGTACTTCTACACTCAGTGCCCCCCAACCCTGCAGGAGGCCATCGCCGACCCACGCCTCCACTGTAGAATCCTGGACACTCACAGGCAAGTCTGGGTCAGTCTGTTGCACTCAATATGCCAACAAATTTGGAAAACTCAGCAGTGGCCACAGGACTGGAAAAGGTCAGTTTTCATTCCATCCCAAAGAAAGCCAATGCCAAAGAATGCTCAAACTACCACACAACTGCACTCATCTCACGCGCTAGTAAAGTAATGCTCAAAATTCTCCAAGCCAGGTTTCAACAATACATGAACCATGAACTTCCAGATGTTCAAGCCGGTTTTCAAAAAGGCAGAGGAACCAGAGATCAAATTGCCAATATAAGTTGGATCATCGAAAAAGCAAGAGTTCCAGAAAAACATCTATTTCTGCTTTATTGACTATGCTAAAGCCTTTGACTATGGATCACAATAAACTGTGGAAAATTCTTAAACAGATGGGAATACCAGACCACCTAACCTGCCTCTTGAGAAATCTGTATGCAGGTCAGGAAGCAACAGTTAGAACTGGACATGGAACAACAGACTGGTTCCAAATCGGGAAAGGAGTATGTCAAGGCTGTATATTGTCACCCTACTTAATTAACTTATATGCAGAGTACATCATGAGAAATGCTGGACTGGATGAAGCTCAAGCTGGAATCAAGATTGCCAGGAGAAATATCAATAACCTCAGATATGCAGATGACACCACCCTTATGGCAGAAAGTGAAGAAGAACTAAAGAGCCTCTTGATGAAAGTGAAAGAGGAGAGTGAAGAAGTTGGCTTAAAGCTCAACATTCAGAAAACTAAGATCATGGCATCTGGTCCCATCACTTCATGGCAAATAGATGGGGAAACAGTGGCTGACTTTTATTTTCTGGGGCTCCAAAATCACCACAGATGGTGACTGCAGCCATGAAATGAAGATGCTTACTCCTTGAAAGGAAAGCTATGACTAACCTATACAGCATAGTAAAAAGCAGAGACATTACTTTGCCAACAAAGGTCCGTCTCATCAAAGCTATGGTTTTTCTAGTAGTCATGTATGTATGCGAGAGTTGGACTATAAAGAAAGCAGAGAGCCAAAGAATTGATGCTTTTGAACTGCGGTGTTGGAGGAGACTCTTGAGAGTCCCTTGGACTGCGAGGAGACCCAACCAGTCCACCCTAAAGGAGATCAGTCCTCAATAATGCTGAAGCTGAAGCTCCAGTACTTTGGCCACCTGATGCAAAGAGTTGACTCATTGGAAAAGACCCTGATACTGGGAAAGATTGAAGGTGGGTGGAGAAGGGGACGACAGAAGATGAGATGGATGGATGGCATCCCCGACTGAATGGAAATGACTTTGAGTGGACTTCAGGAGTTAGTGATGGACAGGGACGCCTGGTGTGCTGCAATCCAAGGGGTTGCAAGTCGGATACGACTGAGCGACTGAACTAAACTGATGCCTAACATGTATCCTACTTATACATCCTTGGAAATAAGAGTCATCAGTGTTTAATCCGTAGCACCAAAATAATAATTTGAATTATCTCAGACGTCATTCTGAACCTTCAGTAAATTAAAGGTCAGCTATGCGATCCGCAGAGTCGGGCACGACTGAGCGACTGAACTGAACTAAACTGATGAATGTCTCTGCATTCTGTCTTTACCTTTCTTACTTTTCCTAGCCAAGACACATTTTCTAATATAAAGCACGCAACGACACGCTTTCTGTGACGTCTCAAGAGGGCGGCCCACCTTCCGGACACCGGTCAGGAGGAAGTGGCCAATAAGGGTCCCGGGAGGCACACCCCGAGCCTGCAGCTTCCCAGAAGAGGAGACCACGTCCCAGTCAACAGTGGCCGGGCATAAAGCCCCAGCAACTAGTGTAACCCGCGCGTTGCTGCCTCATTTTCCCCCACTTACAGCCGAAAACGCAAACAGCCAGAGGCTGATAACCGGATGGAGCGAATGCGTGTCCGCGCCCGCCTTCCTTGCTTGGGCGCGCATGCCCATCCCAGAGGCCAATGGGCGAGGCGGAGGGTGGGGCTGGAGGGGCAGAGAGAAGAGCGGCAGTTGGACGAGAAGAGCCACGCCCACCACGCAACGTCTCTGCGCAGGCGCCGACCGCCAGCTCATGGTGTTTTAGACGCGTCTGCTGTCGCTCTGTTCAAATCGTGTCAGCACGTCCGACGTGGAGATTGTGAGTCTTCGTTTGGGGAAGAATAGTGAAAACCTCTTCGTCCTTAGCTTCTGCAGGAAGGCGTGCGTTGGGCCTTTCTCTCATTGAGTGAGTCGTCGACCGCTTGTGGTGGGTCTTCTGGTGACGGGTTGCCCCCGCGAGTACCTCAAGACGTGTGTATACCCGGGCCTCTGTGAGCCCCGCGGGTGGGGGAAGGAAGGTGGCAGGGCGGGAAGGCCGGCCGCAGGCGGCGCCGCTGCCTGGAAGCCAGGATGCTAGTTTTCTCCTCGACCCGGGGCCGCCTTCGGGACTCACTTCCGGAACTTAACTTTTGTTTTTTTTTTCTCGTTTGTTTTTAGGAACTGAGTTTCTGGGAAGGGGTATTCCTAGAAAGGTTAGCTGCCGGCCGAGATGTCCAGCTACGTGAACGACCTGTGGCCGAGTTCGCCGCCCAAGGCCTCGCCCTCGTCCTTGCGGTCGGGCCCGTGCAGCCGACCATCGTCGGCCTCCGGGAGCCGCTCTCCGTCCCGTTCCAGCGTCTCGAGCCGGTCGTGGTCCCGGAGCCGCAGCCCGCCCGGGCGGAGGAGCCGCTCCAGGTCTCGCTCCCGAAGGCGCCATCAGAGGAGGTACCGGCGCTACTCGCGCTCCTACTCGCGGAGCCACTCGCGTTCCCGCAGCCGCCGGTACCGGGAGAGGCACTCAGGCTCCACCCGGAGGTCCTACCGGTCTCGCAGCCGCTCCCGCGGCCGCTTGTATTACCGGAGGGCCTACGCCATCGCGCGTGGCCGGCGCTACTACGGCTTCGGCCGCACCGTCTACCCCGAGGAGCGCAGAAGCTGGAGGGGGCTATCCCGGAGCAGGTCGCGGAGCCCAACCCCCTTTCGTTTGAGCGAGAAAGGTGAGTCGTTGGAGAGGCCTTCGGGGAAAGAGGAAGGACCCCAGCGGGTTAATAGTTAAAACTCCGATATGGTTGGCGCCCAGTTTTATTTTTTTTTTTGGCGCCCAGTTTTAAAATGGACAACTTTTTTTCCCCCCTAGGGCTTAACACCGTGCGTGTTAAATGGGTCGGTGGAGGGCAGTTCTGGGTGGACCAGCTCTCAAAATGCTACTGATTTATTGACCAAGCTTTGATTATTGAGAGATGCTTACTTTGCTAAACAAAAGAGGTAGAATTCTCTTTCCATAAATAGAAGTATATTTTATACGTGGAGATACTGTTTAAATATCTTTATATTACTAGTGTAAAAACACTTTGTGATTTTGAGTTTTTTTTGGAGAAATGCTATCGGATAAATGAACATTTTGTGTTTCCTTTTGTAGATCGAATGGAGTTGTTAGAAATAGCCAAAGCCAATGCAGCAAAAGCATTAGGAACAGCCAACTTTGACTTGCCAGCTAGTCTCAGAAGTGTTCCTGTGTCTAAAGAAAGAAACCAGGAAACAGCTGTACTGAATAATGGTGAAAAGTCTGAGGTAAGTATTTTAAGTTTATTTTAAAAATAGTAATCTTCAAACTTCATCTTTAAACTTAGTATTAAAATAAATAAGATCTTCAGAAAACTACTTACCAGAAAGAGCTGATTATCCATTTTTATTTCATTTACCCTAGACTGTTTCTTGGACTGGCTAGCTAGATATAATTTAAAATAACAGACCTGACAATATTAGATAGGGTCTTTCCCATAAAAGTGGGAGACTAATGACCTTTATTTTCAGTTGACATAATCGTGATTACTTCCATAATTGTAGCTGGTACTTTGGTGATTTCTGTGTAGTTACCAAGTTTTTCTAGCTAGTTTTTTACAGAGTATCTGTAATTTTCCTTTGCAGGGTTATGTTCCCACAGATTCTGTACTCAACATACAGTATAGTTTATCTGCTTTATTTCTGTCTTATAGAAATCATGAATGTGGTCTCCAGACATTGATGAAGAAAGTCTGTTGGTAATTGATACATGCGCAAAAGCATCAGAGGTTAAACTAATTTGAAGTCTATGTGGACACACCGAAAGCTTAGTTTTTTGTTGGTAGATTCCGATGCATGCTAGAATTTGGGACAAGCACTATTTGGATAAGATACTAAAGACAATTTTTAAATGAAAGTGTACTTTGTAATGGTGGGGCGTCTGATACAGATGTCCCTTTCATAATATATGCAATATATTCCAGATATTTTGAGAGATTACAGAAGAAGAGGCCTGCTTCATTTGCAGATAAGTTTATTATAATTCTCCAGAAATGTGCAGCATAAAATGCATAGCTTTAAAGGTTTAAGATAATTAGGGATTGATACATTCAGTTAACATAGGAACGATGGGTTATCTCCTATCATGCAGACCCAGATGTGGGTTTGCCTAAGCATTAGTGGTGAACAAAGAAGAGTTGATTTTTCAGGTGATTAGGTACCCAACTGGATGGGCAAATGTCTTAGTTCTTTTGAAGCTAGGTATTTTTTGGTATGATTTTTCACAGTTACTTGAATTTATATCAGAGGAATATATACAATACTGCTTTATGGAGAATAGTGTCTTAAATCATTGAATCAATTTTGTTATGGGAAAAACTTAACAAAAGTACTATGTTATTTTAGTTTGACTGGTTAGATCAAACTTGATTTGTGTCTCTACAAGTAAATTTGTAATACAATTAGACCACTTTTTATACCTACAAGGGTATGACTTCTAAAATTTACTTTCTTTTATCTGTCTAGCTATTGGACAAGTTAACAGAAGATGGAATAAAAAATGCCAGTGAAAAGTCTTATCAGCAAAAAAGCATCGCTTTTAGCTCTAACGTAAGTATATCTAAGCACTGATCACTCAAAAGCTAGACTTGGAATGTATTTCTGTTAGGGGGCTTTATTTTTGTTAGCTTACTTGTGATGATATGAGGCCTACTAAGCCACTAAATAGAATTTTTAATACTTTTTTTGTGTGGTCCTCACAAGTGACCAATAGGTTCCTACTCTAATATGCACATTCTCAGTTTCAGTGTTTTCCCCTTTTAACTGTTCCCTTTGTCCTTTTTGATTGTTGCAATATTTTAAAATAAAATCTCAGAGTATCCTGTGATTAGAATAATCAGCTAAAGGCTTAATAAAATTTCAAAACTATCTTAATATCTCCGTATTGCAGTATGCCTTGCACGTATCTAATTTCCCCCACTAGTGTCTTGGCTTTACAGTTTGATGGAATCAAGTTGCAAGTGAGGTCCATGGCTTTGTACTTGGTTGGTGTCTTTTATTTAATGTATTCTTTTATAATGTATGTGTTTGGGAAGCTGACTTAAGAATTTGTTCTTTTTCAGAATTCTGTAGCAAAGCCTATGCTTCAGAAATCAGTTAAAGCTACTGCTGAAGAGAATTCTTCAGGATCCCCAAAAATAGATAAGAAGAAAAGTCCATATGGACTGTGGATACCTGTCTAAAAAAAGCCAATAGCTAAGGTTGCCTGAAATGCACTTTTTTTTGCAAGTTTGTGTTTCTAGCATTATTCCATTCTTGTGAACCATTTAGTGGTGGTGGTGCAATAACAAATGACAACACAAAAATATGTAAATACTTAATTTAAATAATGTTTTAGATTTCTCTTACAGATGGGAGATAGCACAGATGGACCACAGGTTACACACAGGTGGGATTCTTGTATATTTACACTTGGTAAATGTTTTATATAATATGGATCTGTTATGTAGAAGTGAACTTTTTAAAAGCAAACAGTAATTGAACTGTTCATGTTGTAAATATTTTCTTAATAAATTTAAAAAAAAAATTATTTTAGTCTCTCTTGATTGTGTATATTTTACATAATGTGTTTTTATTTAATGAAGAAGAATGGGGCAATATCTCCTTTAAAACCTTCCTGCTTCCAGATCCAAATCCATGGATTGATACCATAGGGCTCAGTGACCTTACCTGGGAGTTTATGAGAAATGATGAACCTCAAGTCTCTACCCCAAATCTGAATTAGAAACTGAATCACAACCGTGTTCCCCATTGATGAAGATACTCATTAAAATCTGAGAAGTTTGGCCTTGAAGACTTAGTATTAGCATAGTGTTGTCCTGAACTGAGCCATCAGGGCAGGAAACTCAAGAGAGTGAAGTGGAATGGCTCAATGAGCTAGAAAATCAGAGGCTTAACTAAGCATGTAAAAAATTTAAAATGAGTGTTACACTAAAGATCTGGACAGTTGATTTAAACATTAGCTACAGACTTGTGGAGAAGGCAATGGCACCCCTCTCCAGTACTCTTGCCTGGAAAATCCTATGGATGGAGGAGCCTGGTAGGCTGCAGTCCATGGGGTCGCTAAGAGTCGGACACGACTGAAGCGACTTAGCAGCACAGACTTTTGTAATTTTGCCTGTTAATATAGTAGTGGATACCAGAACTAGAAAGATTTAAGTCATTTTTAGATGGTCTCTCCAAGCATTTGACTAATTGCATAAAATGTTTGAATATAAATGTAAGATGTCAGCTTAAAAAGATAGTGAAGATCCTCAAGTGGGATGTAATACTGTATTAACTAAAGCTGTGCTATCCAGTATTTTACATGCACATCCCACTAAGAGAGCCACTAGCCCCGTGTGTGCTTTTGACTGCTTTTGAAGTTGGCTAGAATGACTGAGGAACTGAATTTTTTTCCTTGAAGTATATTTTATTGAAATACAATTGAGTTAATGTTTCAGGTGCACAGCAAGTTGATTCAGTTGTACATATACACATATATTATTTTTGGAGTTATTTTCCATTATAGGTTGTTATATTGACTATAGTTTCCTGTGCTATACAGTGAGCCTCAAATTCCAGGATAATTCTGATATGCACCTGGATTTTAAAAAGGGATTACAGGTTTTTCTATTAAATGGAGTTTTGGTGATACAATGTATTAGAGAATAATAGTTACATAATCACCATAATAAAAGGTTTATCAGTTTCACAATCAATAGCCAGACAAAAAGTAAAAGATAATTACAATTGTAAGCCATAATGGTAACGTGATTAACAATATAAAATAATTACATACAGTTTGAGGGAGTCAAAGTGATGAGATAAATGAAAGCGCATACATGTGTTTTCATCCAGCCAGCCAGAGCCAGCCAGTTGTGTTGGTTCATGTGTTTAGTCTGTTTACATTTAAGGTAATTATTGATATATATGATCCAATTACCAATTTCTTAATTGTTTTGGGTTTATTTTCTGTAAGTCTTTTTTTGTTTTGTTTTGTTTGCTGCCTAGAGAAGTTCCTTTAGCATTTGTTATAAAGATGGTTTGGTGGTTCTGAATTCTCTTAACTTTTGCTTGCCTGGAAAGCTCCGTCAAATCTGAATGAGAGTCTTGCCAGGTAGAAGTATTCTTGGTTGTAGGTTCTACCCTTTCATTACTTGATAAATATATCTTGCCATTCCCTTTTGGCTTGTAGAGTGTCTGTTGAGAAATCAGCTGATAACCTGATGGGAGTTCCGTTGTATGTTATTTGTTTTCCCTTGTTTTTAATATTTTATCTCTGTCATTAAGTTTTGTCCATTTGATTACTATGTCTTGGTGTTGGTGTGCTCCTCCTCGGGTTTATCCTATCTGGGACTCTGTGCTTCCTGGACTTGGTTGACTATTCCCTTTCCCTTGTTTGGGAAGTTTTCAGTTATATTTTCTCAGGTACTTTCTCTCCTTCTGGAACCCCTGTAATGCAAATGTTGGTGCATTTAAGTTGCCAGAGGTCTCTTAGGCTGTCTTCATTCTTTTTCATTCTTTTTTTCTATATTCTGTTGTGTGTCAGTGATTTTCACCATTCTGTCCTCCAGGTCATTTATCCGTTCTTCTGCCTCAGTTATTCTGCTATTGATTCCTTTTAGCATATTATTCATCTGTTTGTTCTTTAATTCTTTTTGGTCCTTGGTAAATGATTTTTGCATCTTCTCCATTGTTTTCTTGAGATCCTGGGTCATCTTCAGTATCATTATTCTTAATCTTTTTTTTTTTTTGGAAGGTTGCCTGTCCACTTTAGTGGTTTTTCTAGGGTTTTATCTTGTCCCTTCCTCTGGGATATAACTTTGTGCTTTTTCATGCTGACTAGCTTTCAATAATGTGGCTTTGTTCTGGTTCTTGTGAAACTGTGGTTCTTGCTTCTGTCTGCCCGCTGGAGGAGGCGAAGAAGCTTGAACAAGCTTCCTGATGAGAGGGACTGGCGTGGGAAAAATGGTCTTATTGTGGTGGGCAGGGCCTTCTTGCTCAGGAAAGCTTTAATACAGTTATTGGCTGATGGGTGGGGTTGGGCTTGCTCCCTGTTAGGGCTCTTTGGATGAATGGCGACCTCCAAGAGGCCTTATGCCGAGGGGTAACTTCTGGACTGCTGCCGCCAGTGCCCCTGTTGTGTGGTGAGCCCCTGCTGACTCGCATCTCCCCAGGACACCCTCCCAACACTTGAAAGGTAGTTTTGGTTCAGCTCTCCTTTTGGGTCACTGCTCCTTTTCTCTGGGTCTTGGTGCATGCAACGTTTTGTTTGTGTCCTCCAAGATTGCAGTCTGTTTCCCCCAGTCCTGTGGAAATCCTATAATCAAATCCCGCTGGCCTTCAAGGCCAGATTTCCTGGGGATTCTCAGTCCGTTTGTCGGACCCCCAGCCTGGAAAGTCTGAGGTGTGGTCCATGAGAACTAATTCAGTATTACTGTTCTCCAGTTTGTGGGTCACCACCTGGCAGGTATGGAATTCTATCGTGATTGCGCCCCTCCTACCGTCTTGCTGTGGCTCCTTTGTTTTTGATGTGGGGTATCTTTTTGGTGGGTTCCAGCATCCTCCTGTCAGTGGTTGGTCAACAACTAGTTGTGATTTTGATGTTCTTGCAGAAGGAGATGCGCGTACATCCTAGTCTGCCATCTTGAGCCGGAAGCCTAGAACTGAATTTTAAGTAACCATTTGCTGGAAAGTGCAGATAATAAATACATCTGTGCAGAATATTGTATTGGATAAGAGTTGCTCTTAAATTTGACCCTATTAAAAATGTAAATGTGCAAAGACTTGAGTATATATGTCCCTGGACATCAAATTTGTTACTATCTTTACCATGGTCACATTCTCATCCTTTAAGCTAGCAGCACTTGATATGAACAAGGAATTTCCTGGGAGAAAGGGTTTTTTTGGATAAAATAAAATATTTTTTTCCCACTTAGTTTAACAGTGGTTATTGGGAGGGTAGTTTGCTTCTAATCCATGAGAGTTTAAATAGTAGGTTCATTTTTATTCTAAGGAGACCTGAGAATATCGATAGACTGGCCTAGTTACGTCAGAGTGCAAGAAAACAGGATTGGTTTTAGGGTTTGTAATTTTTTGAAAATGTGGATAACTTGAACATCCTGTTAGTATAATTTGTTGGTATATCCTTAGCAAGGTTACAGAACTCTTCAAGGTATTCTTTGTAAGGGAGACTTTGGCAATGAACTGATGACAAAATGCTAAGATAATTTTCACCTTCACTTAGCTGGTGACAGAAAAGCACCTGCTTTGTGATTTGTGTTCAAATACAGCCTTTAATAGCTAAGTATACAAGTCATGTAACCTCTTTAACCAATCCTCCTATATAACAGATTAGCCAAATCTGTTGATATGGACATGTGCCACTTCTGAGTTTCCCTTCTGCAGTGATCTTGCCTTTCAGCCTCGTTCAGTCGCTTATTCATGTCCGACTTTTTGCAACCCCATGGGCTGCAGCATGCCAGGCTTCCCTGTCCTTCACCATCTCCCAGAACTTGCTCAAACTCATGTTCATTGAGTCGGTGATATTATCCAACTATCTCGTCCTCTGTTGTCCCCTTCTACCTTCAATCTTTCCCAGCATCAGGGTCTTTTCCGGTCAGTTGTTCACATCAGGTGGCCACTATTGGAGATTCAGCTTCAGCATCAGTGCTTCCAATGAATATTCAGAATTGATTTCCTTTAGGATGGACTGGGTGGATCTCCTTGCAGTCCAAGGGACTCTCAAGAGTCCTCTCCAACACCGCAGTTCAAAAGCATCAATTCTTCGGTGCTGAGCCTTTATAGCCCAACCCTCACATCCATACATGACCACTGGAAAAGCCATAGCTTTGACTAGACGGACCTTTGTTGGCAAAGGAATGTCTCGGCTTTTTAATATGCTGTCTAGGTTGGTCACAACTTTTCTTCCAAGGAGCAAGTGTCTTAATTTCATGGCTGCAGTCACCATCTGCAGTGATTTTGGAGCCCAAGAAAAAGTCTGTCACTATTTCCTTTGTTCACCCACCTGCTTGCCACGAAGTGATGGGACGGGATGCCATGGTCCTGGGCTGTGCTCAGCTGCTTCAGTCATGTCCTACTCTTTGCGACCTATGGACCATCGCCCACCAGGCCCCTCTGTCCATGGGATTATCCAGGCAAGAGTACTGGAGTGGCTTGCCATGCCCTCCTTCAGGGGATCTTCCCAACCCATGATCTTAGGTTTTTGAATGTTGAATTTTAAGCCAGCTTTTTCACTCTTTCACCTTCATCAAGAGGCTCTTTAGTTCTTCATCACTGTCTTAAGGATGGTGTCATTTGCACATCTGAGGTTATTGATATTTCTCCTGGCAATCTTGATTCCAACTTGTGCTTCATCCACCCTGGCATTTCACATGATGTACTCTGCATATAAGTTAAATAGGGTGACAATATACAGCCTTGATGTAGTACTTTGCCAATTTTCAATCAGTCTGTTGTTCCATGTCTGATTCTATTTGATGCTTCTTGACCTGCCTACAGATTTCTCAGGAGGCAGGTAAGGTGGGAATACCAGAGAATGGTATTCCCATCTCTTTTAAGAATTTTCCACAGTTTGTTGTGATCCACACAGTCAAAGTCTTTTTGGCTTAGCCAATGAAACAGATATAGATCTTTGGAATTCTTTTGCTGCTTCTATGATCCATTGGATGTTGGCCATTTGATCTCTGGTTCCTCTGCCTTTTCTAAATCCAGCTTGAACACCTGGAAGTTCTCGGCTCATGTACTTAGCATGGAGAATTCTAAGTGTTACTTTGCTAGCATGTGAAATGAGTGCAATTGTGTGGTAGTTTGAATAATCTTTGGCATTGCCTTTCTTTGGGTTTAGAATGAAAACTGACCTTTTCCAGTCCTGTGGCCACTGCTGAGTTTTCCAAATTTGCTGGCATATTGAGTACAGCACTTTAACAGCATCATCTTTTAGGACCCGAAATAGCTCAGCTGGAATTCCATCAGCTCCATTAGCTTTGTTCATCATGACGCTTCTTCAGGCCTACTTGACTTTACACTCCAGGATGTCTGGCTCTAGGTGAATGATCACACCATCGTAGTTATCTGGGTCATGAAGATCTTTTTTGTATAGTTCTGTGTATTCTGTGTATTGTTCACTTAGGAAGGCTTTCTTGTCTCTCCTTGGTATTCTTTGGAACTCTGCATCCAAATGGGTATATCTTTCCTTTTCTCCTTTGCCTTTAGCTTCTCTTCTTAACTATTTTTAAGGCCTCCTCAGACAACCATCGTGCCTTTTTTCATTTCTTTTTCTTGGGGATGGTTTTGATCACCACCATCTGTACAATGTTATGAACCTCCGTCCATAGTTCTTCAGGCACTCTATCAGATCTAATCTATCTGTCACTTCCACTATATAATCTGAGGGATTTGATTTAGGTCATACCTGAATGGTCTAGTGGTTTTCCCTACTTTCTTCAATTTAAGTCTGAATTTTGCAATAAAGAGTTCATGATCTGAGCTACGTCAGCTCCCGGTCTTGTTTTTGCTGATTGTACAGAGCTTCTCCATGTTCGACTGCAAAGAATATAATCAATCTGATTTCAGTATTGACTATCTGGTGATGTCCATGTATAGAGTCATCTCTTGTGTTGTTGGAAGAGTGTGTTTGCTATGACCAGTGTGTTCTCTCGGCAAAACTCTGTTAGCCTTTGCCCTGCTTCATTCTGTACTCCGAGGCCAAACTTGCCTGTTACTCCAGGTATTTCTTGACTTCCTGCTTTTGCATTCTAGTTCCCTATGATGAAAAGGACATGTTTGTTTGGTGCTAGTTCTAGAAGGTCTTGTAGAAGCTCTAGAAGTTCTTGTAGATCTTCATAGAACTGTTCAGCTTCTTTGGCATTAATGGTTGGGCCATAGATTTGGGTTACTGTGATATTGAATGGTTTGCTTTGGAAATGAACAGAGATCATTCTGTCATTTTTGAGATTGTACCCAAGTACTGCATTTCAGACTTCTGTTTGCTTTGAGGGCTACTCCATTTCTTTTAAGGGATTCTTGCCCACAGTAATAGATACAGTGATCATCTGAATTAAATTTGCCCATTCCAGTCCATTTTAGTTCACTGATGGCTAAAATGTTGGTCTTCGCTCTTGCCATTTCCTTTTGACCACTTCCAATGTGCCTTGATTCATGGACCTAACATTCCAGGTTCCTATGCAATGTTGTTCTTTACAACATCGGACTTGACTTCCACCACCAGAGCCATCCACAACTGGGCATTGTTTTCACTTTGGCTCAGCCTCTTCATTCCTTCTGGAGCTATTTCTCTGCTCTTCTCCAGTAGCATCTTGGGCACTTTTGGACCTGGGGAGTTCATCTTTCAGTGTGCTATCTTTTTGCCTTTTCATACTGTTTGTGGGGTTCTCAAGGCAAGAATACTTAAGTGGATTGCCATTCTCTTCTCCAGTGGACCACATTTTGTCAGAACTCTCCACCATGACCCAAATATCTTGGTTTATTTTCTTTTTATTATCCAGTATGCTGAAAAGAGGGCTTTCCTGGTGGCTCAGATGGTAATTCTCCTGTAATTCAGGAGACCTGGGTTGGATCCCTGGGTAGGGAAGATCTCATAGAGAAGGATATGGCTATCCACTCCAGTATTCTTGCTTGGAGAATTCTGTGGACAGAAAAGCCTGGTGGGCTACAGTCCATGGGGTCACAAAGAGTTAGACACTACTGAGTGACTAATACTCCTAACTCCTAATGCTGAAAATAATATACTTTCTCCATTTTTTCATAATCATCCCATGAAATTGTCAGTCTTTAACTTGACCTTGTCTGGGTGTGGCCATGACTACTGTGTTCAGTCTAAGTTTTATAACAAAAGATAACTGCATATTCCCAGACTGTCATTGCATAAGTGGTATGCAGTTGCCTAGGTGTGATAAACCATGTCATTATAACCTGTGGACAAATAGCAAGCAGGTGCTGACAGTGAGAAATTGTACTAAGAGACTAGATTCAGTGCTGTCCAATATAAAGGAGAGCCTCAATGAAAAAGATTAAAGAGGTCAATTCATTTTTTATCCCAATATATTTAAAACGAACCTTTCCTATACTGAGCTTATTACAGTGTTGCCTGTTTGAATTAGTGGCTTTCATCATGCACCCAGTCACCTTCAAAGAGAAGTCTTCAGATCATACTAACATCTGATTTTTGGTTGGCTATTGGGAGTGCTTTTTCCCTCTGTAGAAATCCTATTTGTCTTTTAAACCCAGGTCAGTATCATGTCTATGAAACCTATTAATTTTTTCCTCACCTCCTTTTCCCTTAATTGAAATGTATTAAATGTTTCTTTGAAAATACTGGAGAACAAAAAACTGTCATTTCATTACTCTTGATAAGATTGGGCTGCATGGGTGTGCATTTGTGTCAAATTAAGTTAAAAAATAAGTCTAAGTAAAATTATGACTTCTGTTCCCATTCTCCAGAGGCAATCACTGTAAATAGTATGATGTACATCCTGGATTTTTTTTTATGCCTGGACAAACCCCTTTTTATATAGATAAGAGCATCTCTTCAATGTAGATCTATCTCATTCTTTTTTTATCTCATTCTTTAATTGTATGAATGTACCATAGTGTTACAATTTCCCTATTCACAGTACATTGAATATACCTTTATTAATAGCACTTATATAGCCATCTATATAAGTCCATCATTAGCTAAATCATATTTTCCTACTCGTTTATCCATAAGCATTGCCCAATTTACTGATCTCAATCCTAGTTAATGTTTTTATTCACATGACATGGAATAAATAATCTTCACTTTCATGGGATACTCCTGACTTAAGTCTTCTGTCCTCTGTTTCCCATGTGTGTGTATGTATAATTACTACTAAAATCAAATATCCTAAAACCAGTTGAAATAAGGTTAGAATTCCAGTTAACCTTTAAAAAAATGGATTGTATTATATATATTTTAATAATTCTTTGACCAAGTATTTTAACTTACATTCTTCCAAGGAATATTTGTTTTTTGAAGGATGGTTTATTTACAAAATGCCATTGGAGAATCAGTCTCCTACCCTCTATGCTTGCCCCATACATGCACCTGGGCCATGGGGTAGAATATGAGACAGGCAAGAGCTTGTTAACTGACTGCTCTGGGCAGATGAGGGGATGGGGAAAGTTAAGGTGAATTTCCAGTAGGAATTTCCATTGCCTTTCTTTCACTACCTACTATAGCTTACAAGAAGAATTAGTGCCAATTTAGCATCTGAAGCTCCTAAGTTGAACTTTAGGTCAAGTCAAACAAGACAAATTTCATCATGATGATGACTTGGGTTTGTATCTAAGAATTTTAAGCCTAGCAGAGTACACACATTAAGTACACACCTAAAACACAGAAATGCAAGACAGATTTTTCTGAAACAAGTGAATAGTCATTTGTAGAACACATTATTACAAGTTATAAAAGGGAAGTGTTCTGATTTTCTGGTACAATTTGGCAGTCAAAACAGTTCCTGAAGGAGATTAGACAGCTGTTCCCTCTTTCTAAGTTAATTTCAGCTATGTATTTCCCATAGAATCTTTCTGCCTTGTTGAATTTAGCATTCCTTTCATTAATGTACAATGATGTCTCACCAGCTATATTTGTTTCATTTTTCAGTTCTGTAGAAACATATACAGAATCCAAAGCTGCTTGCTTTTTTGTTCTGAGTTAAGACTGAAAGCAATATATTTAGAAAAGTACCCTGGCAAGGATATAGGTCCAGTGAGCATTGTTCTTGCAGTTTACTTTAAGTTAACAGTACCATCAAATGTGAAAGAGGAGAGTGAAAAAGTTGGCTTAAAGCTCAACATTCAGAAAACAAAGATCATGACATCTGGTCCCATCACTTCATGGTAAAGAGATGGAGAAACAGTGGAAACACTGGCAGACTTTAATTTTTTGGGCTCCAAAATCATTGCAGATGGTAATTGCAGCCATGAAATTAAAAGTTACTTACTCTTTGGGAGAAAAGTTATGACCAACCTAGACAGCATATTAAAAAGCAAAGACATTACTTTGCCAACAAATGCCCATCTAGTCAAGGCTATGGTTTTTCCAGTAGTCATGTATGAATGTGAGAACTGGACTATAAAGAAAGCTGAGCATGGAAGAATTGATGCTTTTGAATTGTGGTGTTAGAGAAGACTCCTGAGAGTCCCTTGGACTGCAAGGAGATCCAACCAGTCCATCCTAAAGGGAATCAGTCCTGGGTGTTCATTGGAAGGACTGATATTGAAGCTGAAGCTCCAATACTTTGGCCACCTCTTGTGAAGAGCTGACTCATTTGAAAAGACCCTGATGCTGGGAAAGATTGAAGGCAGGAGGAGAAGGGGATGACAAAGGATGAGATGGTTGGATGGCATCACTGACTCAATGGACATGAATTTGAGTAAACTCCAGGAGTTGGTGATGGACAGAGAGGCCTGGTGTGCTGTGATTCATGGGGTCGCAAAGAGTTGGACACGACTGAGCGAGTGAACTGAACTGAACCATCAAATGACCTGATCTGAAATTTGGGAACCCAGGTTCAGGTTGAAATATGGGAGCAGTGATACATTATTTTAGAATTTTTATGCATATGCTATAGATTCTGCCTAATAATTACACCATTCAAAACACATAAATGTGGTAGAGGATGGGACAATTCTTCAAACTAATAATTCAAATGTTATTTCTTAATTCAAATGTTCTTTGATTTCTAGCCAATTAATTTTATTAGGCATGAAATCAGTACTAAAACTTCAGGCTACATTTGTAGTACTTGCTGCTTTTCCAAGTCTATGACCATCCTATCAATTTCTTCTGTGGAAGGCACATATGTTCTATGAAGAAGCCTACTAGAAGTTGGGTGGAATGCCTCTCCACTGAAAAAGTGAATTGCTGAGTAACATGAAAAAAGATTCTGTACCATAGCACATGGAACTCTTTTTAATGTTATGTGGCAGCCTGGATGGGAGAGGAGTTTAGGGGAGAATGGTTACATGTATATTTATGGTAAAATCCTTTCGTTGTTCACCTGAAATTATCACAACGTATTTGTTAATTGTCTATATTCAAATACAAAATAAAGTTAAAAAAGATCCTATACCTTTTGAACTGGACAGTTGTCAGTGGTCAAAAGTGGAAAGCTTAGGGATTATATTTGATTTCAAAGAAATAGAATTCAGACTTAAGAAATTCCTATTCCAGAGCCCAAATGAGTTAGCTGAGGACCACGGGTTAATGGACTTAACCAAGTTCATATGGTGAGAGATCTTGAGTAAGATGCTCTGCTTAGCGCAATTTACAGCCCTCTCCACTCTACTGCACTATCTCTATTAAAACAGGTTTGATCTTCAGCACGTGCATGCGTGCTAAGCTGCTTCAGTCGTGTCCAACTCTGCAACCCTATGGGCTGTAGCCCACCAGAAGCCTCTGTGGGATTCTCCAGGCAAGAATACTGTAGTGGGTTGCCATGCCTTCCTCCAGGGGATCTTCCAACCCAGGGATTGAACTCACATCTCTTACATTTCCTGCTTTGGCAGGCAGGTTCTTTATCACTAGACCCACCTCAGAAGTACCTGCCTTACATAATTAAGGAGTGCAGTTTAGCATTGCTTACTGCACATAATAGAAAGTATTACTGTGTCCCTTGCCTTTGGAATGTGTAAGAGCAACAGTAATAATCATGATAATAAATAATAGCCAGTACATATACAGTGCCTTCTGTATGCCAAGCACTGATCTAATGTGTTGTATGAATTTATTTTTTATAATTTATTTAATCTCTCTTTGCTCAGCCTATGAAGTGAGAGAGCACTGTTGTAATTCCCTGTATACAGATGAGGAAAGAGAAAAATCTTGTGACACAGCTAGTAAGTGGTGGAGACACGACTCAAGGCCAGGAAGCAAAGCTCCAGGATCAGTACTCTTAAATTCAAGGCCTTCCAGTAACATACAAAACGTACGCTTTTAAGACACATTGACTTACTGCTTTTCTCTCAAGTCTCTCATATGTTTCTATGTCAGGTCTGATCTGTTTAGTCAACCTATGATACTGGTGTAACTGGGCAGCAGCATAATCTGAAGAAAATGGGATGCAGACTATTTTAGATGTTGGATATTATTAGACTTCTTAAATGGGCTGTTAATAGGCCCAATCAGTAAAGTTAAAGTCATTTTTATCTGAAAATCCGAGATCAGGATTTTCCTCCTCTTTTTCCTCTTCCATCTTTCTACATCTTCTGCACTGATCTCTAGCAACTTTACTTCCTCATAATCTTCCCCTCTTGCTGCACATTCCTAAAATGAGGGGGAAAAACATTAACTTTATTGCCTATTATATTTCCTTGATTCATATGAAAAACCTGAAGACTGCTATCAAGCCAGTAAAATGGCCAATTTACAAAAATTGTGGACTTTGCTGTGCGATGATCTGAAAGAAGTAATATAACACTGACACCAAAAATAACTATGGGGGGAACATTAAGTGTCCATCAAAATCCTTTTTCTCCTCCTTTCTGACCTCATGGCCTCCCAGTTCTCAACGTCCCTTGCAGCTGGATCAGGCCATGTGACTTAGGCTGCTCAACTGGGAACTGATACCTGAAAGCCTCATGGGCTTTGTCTTTGTTGTTGTTTAGTTGTTAAGTCGTGTCCAACTCTTTTGTGACCCTGTGGACTGTGGTCTGCCAGTCTCTTCTGTCCATGGGCTTTCCAGGCAAGAATACTGGAGTGGGTTGTCATTTCCTTCTTGAGGGGATCTGCCCAACCCAGGGGTTGAACCCGAGTCTCCTGCAATGGCAGGCGGATTCTTTACTGCTGAGCCACCAGGGAAGTCTGAGCTTTATCTTTTCTTATCATTGGAGCTTTTGTTACTGTAGCTTAACCTTTTGCCAATATCCATTATGTGGCTCTAACTATGTGCCAGCAGTGTTGTAAATGTTTTACATATTTTATTCTAACAACTCTGAGGTAGAGGTGAGGAAACCAGAGCTGGAATACTTAATGCTTAACTATGATACCATTCTCTACACTGCTGCAACATAGCACTAATATTTGAATCCGCAGCTAATGTAGATGGCAGAAGTGCGCTTAGTTTTTCCTTTTCTTCTTTCTGCAACTGCCATTCCAAACAAACTTTTTTAACTTCCCAGTTTGCAGGTTATTTAAGTCTTTTATGTCCTCCACAACTTCCTGGTGATTTAATTTTCAAGCTTCATTCTACTACAGGACACAAAATTTTCAGCAGAGGTATGGAAACAAATCCAAATAGATGTTACCTCTCTTTTGTATGGTTCAGTTCAGTTCAGTCACTCAGTCATGTCCGACTCTTTGCGACCCCATGAATCACAGCACGCCAGTCCTCCCTGTCCATCACAAACTCCCGGAGTTTACTCAAACTCATGTCCATCGAGTTGGTGATGCCATCCAGCCATCTCATCCTCTGTCGTCCCCTTCTCCTCCTGCCCCCAATCCCTCCCAGCATCAGGATCTTTTCCAATGAGTCAACTTTTCGCATGAGGTGGCCAAAGTACTGGAGTTTCAGCTTCAGCATCAGTCCTTCCAATGAACACCCAGGACTGATCTCCTTTAGGATGGACTGGTTGGATCTCCTTGCAGTCCAAGGGACTCTCAAGAGTCTCCTCCAACACCACAGTTCAAAAGCATCAATTTTTTGGCGCTCAGCTTTCTTCACACTTCAACTCTCACATCCATACATGACCACTGGAAAAACCATGGCCTTGACCAGATGGACCTTTGTTGGCAAAGTAATGTCTCTGCTTTTTATTATGCTGTCTAGGTTGGTCATAACTTTCCTTCCAAGGAGTAAGCGTCTTTTAATTTCATGGCTGCAATCACCATCTGCAGTGATTTTGGAGCTCCCCAAAATAAAGTCTGACACTGTTTCCACTGCTTCCCCACCTATTTCCCATGAAGTGATGGAACCAGATGCCATGATCTTAGTTTTCTGAATGTTGAGCTTTAAGCCAACTTTTTCACTCTCTTCTTTCACTTTCATCAAGAGGCTTTTTATTTCCTCTTCACTTTCTGCCTTAAGGGTGGTGTCATCTGCATATCTGAGGTTATTGATATTTCTCCTGGCAATCTTGATTCCAGCTAGTGCTTCTTCCAGCCTAGCGTTTCTCATGATGTACTCTGCATATAAGTTAAATAAGCAGGGTGACAATATACAGCCTTGACATACTCCTTTTTCTATTTGGGACCAGTCTGTTGTTCCATGTCCGGTTCTAACTGTTGCTTCCTGACCTGCATATAGGTTTCTCAAGAGGCAGGTCAGGTGGTCTGGTATTCCCATCTCTTTCCCAAAAGGAGGGGCGCCCCAGGAGAATTGTGTATGTGTGCACCCTAGAAGAATTGTGTGTGTGTGTGTGTGTGTGTGTAATGGGGAGATTTCATGTAAGGAGAAGAGATCAGGTAAACACCCATACCTATACTGTGAAGTATTGTTTTACTGCCTTCAAGGAACCACATGGTAAAGATGGAAAGAGCAGTAATTTGGGAATAAGAAAGTCTGAGAAATATACTGATTTGACTACTCCCTTTCATACTGTTCATGGGGTTCTCAAGGCAAGAATACTGAAGTGGTTTGCCAGTCCCTTCTCCAGTGGACCACATTTTGTCAGAACTCTCCACCATGACCCGTCCCTCTTGGGTGGCCCTACATGGCATGGCTCAGAGTTTCATTGAATTAGACAAGGCTGTGGCCCATGTGATCAGACTGGTTAGTTTTCTGTGATTATGGTTTTCAGTCTGTCTGCCCTCTGATGGAGAAGGATAAGAGGCTTATGGAAGCTTCCTGATGGGAGAGACTGACTGAGGGGGAAACTGGGTCTTGTTCTGATAGGCAGGGCCATGCTCAGTACATCTTTAATCCAATTTTCTGTTGATGGGCGGGGCTGTGCTCCCTCCCTGTTTTTTGACCTGTGGCCAAACTATGGTGGAAGTAAGGAAGATAATGGCGACCTCCTTCAAAAGGCCCCATGCAGGCACTGCTGCACTCAGTGCCCCCAACCCTGCAGCAGGCCATCACCAACCCACGCCTCTGCCAGAGACCCCTGGACACTCAAGGGCAAGTCTGGGTCAGTCTCTCGTAGGGTCACTGCTCCTTTCTCCTGGGTCCTGGTGCACACAAGGTTTTGTTTGTGCCCTCCAAGAGTCTGTTTTCCAGTCCTGTGTAAGTTCTGGTGGCTCTCTGGTGGGGTTAATAGTAAACTCCTCCAAGAGGAAGAACCAGAGATCAAATTGCCAACATCCGCTGGATCATCAAAAAAGCAAGAGAGTTCCAGCAAAAGACCTACTTCTGCTTTATTGGCTAACACCAAAGCCTTTGATTGTGTGGACCACAACAAACTGGAAAACTCTTAAAAAGATGGGAATACCAAACCACCTGACCTGCCTCCCATCGATTTACAACACCGTTGGGGGGAAAAGAAAAATTAAACGGACTTGAAAAATCTCTTACATACATTGAAGAGAATGAAAACGGTGCCATACAACAGTATAAGGGTGTACGCGAGACAAGGTAGTCAGGGGAAGACCTGCCTTGGAGGAGGTGACACAGTCTAAGCGCGGCAGGGAAAACACTTTCCGCTTAAGGGTGAGGTACACAGTTGAGGTAACTTTCCACAAGGTTCCCCTACCTTGGCCAAGCTCCCCGACCCACCGGATACCGAAACCCTCCTGGCCCGTCCCCGCCGCGTCCCTCCAGCCCCGCCTCCCGCCTCTAGGCCTTTTGCGGCTGCGCAATACTCTGACCAATTGAAAATGTCTCACTGCCAAAAAGGGCAGGGATTGGTCCTAAATTCCTGAGGCTGCCGGAAGAGGCGGGGTTTATGGTAGGCTATTATTATATATTACCCGGCAGTCCAAAGGTCGGCGGAAGTGCTGGGTGTTGTTTCCGGAAGTGAGCAAGGAAAGCTTGAGATGGCGGCTGCGACTCTTGCCGAGAAGGTACGTGTTGGGTTCTACCCAGGGTTCTTAGTTGGGGAAGGTTCTGAGGGCAGCAGGGACGAAAAGTGGAGGAAGTGCTTGTGTGCCGCGTCAGGAAGGCGCAGATAATGTGGGGCCCGGATCGGCAATGAGCGCCTGGCCCAGCGCGCGGGGGCTCACCTGGGCTGACCGGGGAGAAGCCGAACCGGCCCTTACTTCAGCCTCTCCTCCGCCATATAGGTTCCGGTGGGTGGAGCAGAGGAGCCCCAGCCTCCCGCAGGAGCCGAGGAGCTGGCCGCCCAGAAGCGCGAACAGAGACTGCGCAAATTCCGGGAGCTGCACCTGAAGCGGGTGAGTTGTCCCGGAGGCCACCTGACACTTGTCACCTGGCCAGGCCCGTGCAAGTTTGTGGAGGGAAGAAGAAGGCGCACCTGTGCGTGTGACAGATCGGCAGAGCTGGATGAAAGTTCTGTCCCGGTTGTTCTCAACCTGGCAGCACATTGGAGTCACATTTGGAAACGGACATGCTTTCTCCAAACCTTTTTTCGAGTTTGCCGGGGGTGGGGTGGGGGGGTGGGGGTGGTGGTCTCTCACCAACAGCCTCTTTGCAGTATGACTCCAGTGAACTCTTCCAAACAGAGGGAACACATACAAAGGAAAGGAATTCATATCAGGGATAAGAGTCCAGCAAACAGCTGGCTGCAGTTGGAGCCAAGAAACAAAAAAGCAGCTCTTGACTGTTTCAACTCAAAGCGTCCTGACTGATAGCTTGGCCGTGGTTTCACAAAATCCTCACCCACACTCAGACTACCACAGTGTGACAAAAGCAAAGCTGTACAAACCACAGAAATGACCACACAGCACCGTCTTCTGCTAACACCAGTGATAAATGCAGCACTAGCCTCACTCCCTTACTCCTGTCTCCTGTATAAGAACTGAAGTATGTTCATAAAAACAGTCATAGTATGCTTGACTTTCTGACCCTGCCTAAGCCAGAGCATCCTTGAACCTCTCCCTCCAGTCACCTGATACAGACTCAAATTCTATAAGTAGCTCCTCCTAACACCTTTTCACTGAAAGTTTCTCCAGTTCCCCATGGTTTGCTGTTTCCTTCAGTGTAGCAGATTTAGCTTTGACCACATGTGTGTTCTTGGTGTCTGGATGGCAGGAATGACACGTTGAGAGAAGTCTGTTTCTTTACCCAGAAAAATTTGATACAGAATTAAACACACATATTTACTTGGAGGGCCTGTATAAAGAACATGGGGTTGGATATTAAGAGACACATCTTCCTGGACTAACTGCCTCCAGCCTGTGACCCAACAAACATCTAACTTAAGTTGTCCCTGAGATAGTGTGCTTGTTTTGGTTTATGTAGTTAAGTTTATTTTAAAACAGACTACTCTTCATTCAGTAATTTAAATGGGGAGTGCCTTTCATTTACCATAATGTAAACTGCTAAAATATGTAAAGAGTAGGAGTACTTTGGAAAGGTTAGAGATACTATGATAGGTATTAAAGCGCCAGCCTCAAATTGAGGCTTCTTCCTTGAATTAGTCAGGATTAAAAGGGAATTGAAAGTAGAATATTTTTTTCATAATGTGAGACATTAACCCCCAGGCATCTGGAATAGCACACCAGTACAGCTCAACACATTTCTTGACTGTATACAAATGTAAGACCTTGCTTAAAATCCTTTGATGGTTCTCTTGCTTTTAGGATAAATGGAGTCCCTTGTTAATGTGTCTACTTAGCCTTCTTTAAAGTGAAAGAAATTTGTTTGGATTTATTTTTATGTTTCAGCCAACAACCTTTTTGTGTTTATGGTTTTAGAATGAAGCTCGTAAATTAAATCACCAGGAAGTTGTTGAAGAAGATAAAAGACTTAAGTTACCTGCAAATTGGGAAGCCAAAAAAGCTCGTTTGGAATGGGAACTACAGGAAGAAGAAAAGAAAAAGGTTAGGAACTGCTTTGTTGTCTTCATAAGTGGTCTATTCTATTGTATTGAGACAGTAAAAAAAGCTGTTTATCAGCTGCAACACTTTGGGCAATTAATTTAATCTCCCTGTGATTGTGTTTTCTCATCTGTAAAATGGGATCTGTAATAATTAGTTGAGTTAATTATGAATTAAATGAGTCAGTGCATTTGGAACATTTAAAAGCAGGTCTGACACTGGATAAATGTTGAATAATTATTATTTTTTAGATTGATGTATTCACTTCTTATATACAATAGCAGATAACCAAATTTCTCCTTTACATAGTAATGGTTATTTTAAATATATTGCTTCATATTCACTTAAAATAGATCAAATAATTGTATCATAAGGGCAAGCATTAGCTTTTTTCCCTTTCTTTTTAGGAATGTGCAGCAAGAGGGGAAGACTATGAGAAAGTGAAGTTGCTAGAAATCAGTGCAGAAGATGCAGAAAGATGGGAGAGAAAAAAGAGGAGGAAAAACCCTGACCTGGGATTTTCAGGTAAGACTGACCTTTACAGGCCTCTGAGATAAGCATGCCTTCAGTGTTTCTGGCTTTAAGAAAGGATATGCCCCTTCGTGGAATATTCCCTAAGAGACTTACTCCTAAGAAAAATACAAATATATCACATATGGTAGAAGTGAAAAAGGCTCTACTTGAATCAGCAGGATACCTTTATTCAGTATGCTAAAATTAAAGCCTCTTTGGGCAGGATCTTCAGGATAGAGGCTATGCTAATAATTTTGATTTTTCTGTGAATAGTAATGACCAAATAAGGTAGTATATCATTTCCAATTCTTGTTTTATTTTTAGATTATGCTGCTGCCCAGCTTCGCCAGTATCATCGACTGACCAAACAGATCAAACCAGACATGGAAACATACGAGAGACTGAGAGAAAAGCAGTAAGCTGACAGGATTAATGCAAGTCCTGTTTTCATCCTGAAGTGATACTGATGTATTAAAACTTCTGTGTGTACATAAACATATATACATAAGTACAAACACACTGTAGTGCTTAGGTATGGATTATCAGTAGCAGTTTTTTTTGTTGTTGCTGTTTTTTGGCTGTGCCGGGTCTTTGTTGCACATGGGTTTTCTCTAGTTAGAGCAAGTGGGAGCTGCTCTCCATTGAAGCTACTTTCCATTGAGGTGCGTGGGCTTTTCTTGTGGATCACAGGCTCTAGGTGCACAGGCTTCATTCATTGCAACACTCAGGCTTAGTAGTTGCCGCACACAGGCCCTAGAGCATGTGGGCTTCAGTAGTTTCGGGGCATGCAGTTAGTTGCTCTGTGGCATGTGGAATCTTCCTGGACCAGGGATCAAACCTGTGTCCCCTGCATTGGCAGGTAGATTTTTAACCACTGGACCACCAGAGAAATCCTCAACACCTGTGTAAGGATAGTTTCAGGTCTTGATGACACTGTTTACTGCTCGTCCACAGCAGTTAGGCTAACCACATGATTATCTTTCTACCTGGGCATTCTGCAACTGGGTGTTGAGAGATTATCATAGTTACTCATATTTTGGGACATAGAATGCTTTAGTGCCAGGATAGGTGAACTGCTGTAAAGGACCAGAGAGTAAATATTTTAGGTTTATAGGCTGTCTGGGCTCTGTCACAACTACTCACTCTGCCCTTGTGGTGTGAAAGCAGCCATAGAGTAGTCACAGACAAATGGGTGGGCTGTGTCCCAGTAAGACTGTTTCCATAAGCAAGAGGCTGGAATTTGCTGGCCTGCTATAGTGGAAAGAGAACCTGAGGCTGGAAGCAAGTCCTTTAACCTCTGACCCTTGGCTCTTTCATCTGTAGAATGAAGGTGTTGGACTAGGTGATTTCTTAACTTTCATCCTTTACAATTCTGTATCCTCTTTTCTCTTGTTTTTTAAGAAAAGATGAGATAGGATCCCACAGTAAAGATATTTATGTATTTTATCTCTCTTCATGAATGGTAGTTTAGTTTGAAAATGTGGCACACTTGCAGTGTTACTTCAAGTCCATATTGCTGTCTTTTCAGTGGAGAAGAGTTTTTCCCAACATCCAACAGTCTTCTTCATGGGACACATGTGCCTTCCACGGAGGAAATTGACAGGATGGTCATAGACCTGGAAAAACAGTGAGTACTCCATGCAGCAGCCAGTTCACTAAATGTTTCATGACAAAATGGACATAGGTGCTTAGAATGAATTAAGATAGAGATTCTACATGCTCATTTCTGACCTTGCATCTCTAGTGGTATTGGGGACAGAGAGCAAGTATGAATTAAGTCCATTTGATTTGGAATGAAGATGTAAAATATTGATGGAATTGAGTTATTATAATTGAAAATATAATTATTCTCTTTAAAGAAATTGTTCTTACTTCTACTTTAACAACCATGGCACTCTGTGATTTAAAGAAAGATAAATGTTCTAGTAAATTTACCTAAGTATATATTTGTGTTTCTTAATACTGATAGGGTTGTTTTTCCTGATATTGATCAGGCAGAGCAAAATGAATTTAATTTATAGGCGGGCATACACTTCAGTATTAAGATTAGTGTCTAGTACATACTGTGTACTTTGTTCATATTAGCTGTGGTTATTAATATAATTATTAATTATAATTATTATTAATATAATTACTGTTATAAATCATTTCCTTTACTTCATGTATCCAGTTCTGGCAGTGTATCATTGTTCTTTTAGAAGCATTCTGAAGATTTGTTTGTATTTACTGAATTTCATGGTTCATACCCAGGGATGTGCTGTTAATTGGCAGTTTCAACTTCATCTTGATGAAAACTGGGCTCCCCCACCCCAAAGTGTGCTAGTTTAAGTGTACTAATTTCATTTTTTGCCATGTTTTATTAATACCAAAAAGGAAGGCAGTTTTGAAATTTATTTTCTTCTCCCAGAATTGAAAAACGAGACAAATACAGCCGGAGACGTCCTTATAATGATGATGCAGATATTGACTACATTAATGAAAGGAATGCTAAATTCAACAAGAAGGCAGAAAGATTCTATGGGAAGTACACAGCTGAAATTAAGCAGAATTTGGAAAGAGGAACAGCTGTCTAATCCCATCAGGAACTGTTTAGAAGCTTGAGACTAGAGTGAAAATTTCTGCTAGCAAATTGAAGTTCTCTTCAGAGTTATATTGTAAACCAGAACTCCGTTTGTGCCCTCCCACCCAGCATTTAAAAATAAATGTTTTTTCTTAAATGTATACTTCATGTATATTTCCACATTTTTTGTGCTTGGATATAAGATATATTTCTTGTACTTGTTTTGTAAAAATCTACTTTGTATAAATTCTATTATTTTTCTATGTATTTTAAATGTGTATGACTTGAATCTTTGAAGCATTTTGGGTTTAAGGAATGCTGGTAGCATATGTAAATGCCGTCGTTGTTACTTTGAGTATTTCAGTGACTTTGATGAAATCTACAGCTGGACTCGGGAACCATGTGGGGCGGTAGACTCCATAGCTGAGGATGGGGATGAGGAAGATGCCAGTGGCTACAGGAGGGCAGGAGCGGGCTGTCTCCATGCAGGGCTGCTGAGGACCAAGTTCACGAAGTAGAATTGTGCTCCCGTAAACAGTGACCAGGTACAGTCCCCTTTTCAAAAGGAGATATCTTGTGGAAGAGAATCCCTACTAAACATTTTATCATTTAAAATAAGTATTTGGGGACTTCCCTGGTGATCCAGTGGTTAAGAGCCTGCCTTCCTGGGTTTAATCCCTGGTTGGGGAACTAAGATCCCATATTCTCAGTCACTTCAGTCGTCCGACTCTTTGAGACTCTATATAGACTGTAGCCTGTGAGTCTCCCATGTCCATGGGATTTTCCAGGCGAGAACACTGGAGTGGGTTGCCATTTCCTTCTCCAAAATCCCATATGCCATGGGGCAACTAAGCCCATGCCCTGCAACCAGAGAAACCCACATGCCTCAGCAAAGACTTAAGCACAGTCAATAAATAAAATGAATATTTGTATTCATTTATATTAATGCAGATATACACACACGTGCTTCCATTGCAAACACGATCAAAATAATACAATGAGTCCTATAATAATTCAGTGCCTGTCTTTAATAATTACTAACTTATGTCAATCTTTGTTTCATTTCTATCCACTTTCTATAACTCTCATGTTATTTTGAAGCAAATACTAAATGTATAATTTCATCTATAAATATTTCACTATGTATTAAAGATAAAAAAAAGACTACAATGCTATTATCACAGTAATAGTCCTATTTTAATAAAACTAAAGCGTGAAAGATTGGTATAATTTTTTCTGTGTGTTGATAAAAATGCTAAGTACCTAAATAGGACATTCCAAATTAAGAAAAACCTGAAACTCAAGAAAATTTCATAAAAACTTCAGCTTTAATATTTATAATTAGTAACCACCGATGATTATCCCCTTTTAAAATTTATGTAGTACTTTGTATTTCTGCTCTTATTTTATCTTCTAGCATTTAATCTATGTGCAGTTAGGTCTGACCACAGCCTGGATGCTACCTCTGAAAATAAATACATATATTTTTCTTAATATGTATATTTTTTATTGAAGTATAGTTGACTTACAATGTTTCAGATACACAGCAAGATGATTGAGTTATACACATTTTTGAAATTATTTTCCATTATAGGTTATTACAAGATACTATAATTCTTGCGCTAGACAGTAAACCTTTGTTGCGTGTTGCATATCTATTTTTTAAATACATATATTATTGATACGTATACAAAAGCTTTTCTACTATGCTTAAGAAAGGCTTGAGAAAAAAATATAAAAAAAAAAAAGATGGAGAAATTGGAAAACTAAATGAAAAGGTAGTACTGAATATGAAATAGGTGAAACAAACTAAAAGATCATCATATAGTCCAGTTGTTTTTAAACATGACTGCTCATTAGAAACATCTGGCGCTCTGGAGGAAAAAAAAAGCAATACCTGGCTATTTGTATTTTTCAAAAACAAATTTCAAGATAATTCTGATATGCATCTGGATTTTAAAAAGTGATTACAGGTTTTCCTATTAAATCATAGAAGGTGATACAGAGTTCTATTTTTCTGTTGACCAATCATGATACAATGGTGTTAAAACAGTTAATAGCTACATAATCACATTAGTGAAGAATATTTATCAGTTTACACAATCAATAGCCACACGAATTAAAATTGCAAGCCATAATGAGAACACAATTAACAATATAAAATAATTACATACAATTTGGAGGGTCAAGCAGAGTGATAAGTGAAAGTGCATATGTGTACCTATTTTCATTTGCCCAGCCAGTCTTCATGGTTGGTGCACTTAAATCTATTTACTCTTAAGGCAATTATCGATATGTATAATCCTATTACTGTTTTCTTAATTGTTTTGAGTTTATTTTTTGTAGGTCTTTTCTTCTCTTGGGTTTCCTGTCTATAGAAGTTCCTTTAGCATTTGATGTAAAGCTGGTTTGGTGGTGCTGAATTCTCTTAACTTTTTCTTGTCTGGAAAACTTTTTGATTTCTTCAAATCTGGATGAGAGCCTTGTTGGGTAGAGTATTCTTGGTTGTAGGTTCTTCCCTTTCATCACTTTAAATATATCATGCCATTCCCTCCTGGCTTGTGGAGTTTATGTTGAGAAATCAGCTAATAGCCTGATGGGAGTTCCCTTGTATGTTATTTGTTTTTCCCTTGTTTTTAATTTTTTATCTTTGTCTTTAATTTTTGTCAGTCTGATTACTGTGTGTCTTGGTGTGTTCCTTCTTGGGTTTATCCTGCCTGGGATTCTCTGTGCTTCCTGGACTTGGTTGACTATTTTCTTTCCCATGTAGGGAAGTTTTTAGTTATTACCTCTTCAAATATTTTCTCAAGTCCTTTCTCTTTTCTCCTTCTGGGACCCCCTATAATGTGAATGTTGGTGCATTTAATGTTGGTGCAGAGGTCTCTTAGGCTGTCTTCCTTTTTTTTCCTTTTTTTTTCTATATTCTGTTCCACGGCAGTGGTTTTCACCATTCTGTCCTCCAGGTTATTTATCTGTTCTTCTTCCTCAGTTATTCTGCTATTGATTCCTTCTAGTGTATTCACCTCTGTTTGTTCTTTAGTTCTTCTAGGTCTTTGGTAAACATGTCTTGTATCTTCTCCATTGTTTTCCCAAGATCCTGGATTATCTTCACTATCATTATTCTGATTTTTTTTTTTTTTCTGTAAGGTTGCCTATCTCCACTTCATTTAGTGTTTTTCTGAGGTTTTGTGTTGCACTCATCTCCCATGCTAGGGCTTCCCTGGTGGCTCAGATGGTAGTGTCTGCCTGCAATGAGGGAGACCTGGGTTCAATCCCTGGGTTGGGAAGATCTCCCGGAGAAGGAAATAGCAACCCACTCCAGTACTCTTTCCTGGAAAATCCCATGGACAGAGGAGCCTGGTGGGCTACAGCCCATGGGGTTGCAAAGAGTCGGACACGACAGAGCGACTTCACGTCTTTCCCATGCTAGTAAGGCCATGTTTAAAATCTTGCATGCTAGGCTTCAGCCTTATGCACACCAAGAACTTCCAGATGTCCAAGCTGGATTTAGAAAAGGTGGAGGAACCAGAGATCAAATTGCCAACATTCACTGGGTCACAGGTTCAGTTCAGTTGCTCAGTCAGTCCTCAGTTCAGTCACTCAGTCGTATTCGACTCTTTGCAACCCCATGGACTGCAGCACGCCAGGCCTCCCTGTCCATCACAAACTCCCGGAGTTTACTCAAACTCATGTCCATTGAGTTGGTGATGCCATCCAACTATCTCATCTGCTGTCGTCCCCTTCTCCTCCCACCTTCAATCTTTCCCAGCATCAGGGTCTTATCAAATGAGTCAATTCTTTGCATCAGGTGGTCAAAGTATTGGAGTTTCAGCTTCAGCATCAGTCCTTCCAATGAATATTCAGGACTGATTCCCTTTAGGATGGACTGGTTGGATATCCTTGCAGTCCAAGAGACTCTCAAGAGTCTTCTCCAACACCACAGAGAAAGCAAGGGAATTCCAGAAAAACATCTACCTCTGTTTCATCAACTACACTAAAGCCTTTGACTGTGTGGATCATGACAAACTGTGGAAAGCTCTTGAAGAGATGGGAGTACCAGACCATCTTACCTGTCTCCTGAGAAACCTGTATGTGGGTCAAGAAGCAACATTTACAACTCTGTATGAAACAACTGATTGGTTCAAGATAGAGAAATGAGCATGACAGGGCTGTCTGCTGTCACCCTGTTTGTTTAACCTATATGCTGAGCACATCATGAGAAATGCCGGGCTGGAATCAAGATGGGGGAGAAACATCAACAATCTCAAAATATGTGGATGATACCATTCTAATGGCAGAAAGTGAAGAGGAAGTAAAGAGCCTCTTGATGAGGGTGAAGCAGGAGAGTGAAAGAGCAGGCTTAAAGCTCAACATTAAAAAACTAAGATCATGGCATCTGGCCCCATTACTTCATGGCAAATAGAAGGGGAAAAGTTCAGAGTAGTGACAGATTTCCTCTTCTTGGCTCTAAAATCACTGTGGATGATGACTGCAGCCATGAAATCAGAAGACAATTGCTTCTTGGCAGGAAAGCAATGACAAACCTAGACAGTGTGTTGAAAAGCAGAGACATTACTCTGCCAACAAAGGTCTGTATAGTCAAGGCTATGGTTTTCCCAGTGGTCATAATATGGTTGTGAGAGCTGGACTGTAAAGAAGGCAGAGTGCCAAAGAATTGATGCCTTTGAACTGTGGTGTTGGAGAAGACACCTGAAGGTCCCTTGGACAGCAAGGAGATCAAACCAGTCAATCTTTAGAGAAATCAACCCTGAATACTCATTGGAAGGACTGATGCTGAAACTCTAATATCTTGTTCATTTGATGTGAACAGCTGACCCATTGGAAAAGTCCCTAATGCTGGGAAAGATTGAGGGCAGAAGGAGAAGAGGGCGTCAGAGGATGAGATGGCTGGATGGCATCACTGATGCCATGAATATGAACTTGGGCAAACTTCAGGAGATGGTTGAGGGACAGAAAGGCCTGGCATGCTGCAGTCCATAGGGTCACAAAGTGTCGGACACTACTGGGTGACTGAGCAACAACATGCTGTCCCTTCATCTGGGACTCTGGGCCATAACTTTCTGCTTTTTCATCATCATGGATGATGATTTTGCTTTAGCCGCTGTGGGACTGTGGTTCTTGGCTTCTGTCTGCCCTCTGCTGGAGGAGGCTAAGAGGCTTGAGTAAGCTTCCTGATGGGAGGAGCTGGTGATGGGAAAAACTGGGTCTTGCTGTGGTGGGCAGGGCCTTGCTCAGTAACACTTTAATCCAATTATCTGCTGATAGGTGGGGTTGAACTTCCTGGTAGCTTTTTGTCCTGAGGTGACCCAGCCCTGGGGACTACAGGCTCTACGGTGGGGTTAATGGCAAACTCCAAGAGGGTTTAGGCCAAGGTGGACCTTCCCAGCCTGATGCTGCCAGTACCCCCGCCCCTGTGGTGAGCCCCTGCCCACCCACGCCTCCACAGGAGACCCTTCAACACTAGCAGGTAGTTTTGGTTCAGCCTTCTGTTGGGTCACTGCTCCTTTCCTCTGGGTCTTAGTGTGTGCAAGGTTTTGTTCATGCCTTCCAAGTCTGGAGTCTCTGTTTCCCCCAGTCCTGTGGAAGTCCTGTAATCAAATCCCGCTGACCTTCAAGGCCAGATTCCCTGGGGATTCCCAGTCCCTTTGTCAGATCCCCAGGCTGGGAAGCCTGAGGTGTGGTCCAGAACCTTCACAACAGTGGAGAACTTCTCTGGTATTACTGTTCTCCAGTTTGTGGGTCACCTACCCACAAACAGGTATGGGATTTGATTTTATGGTGATTATGCCCCTTCTACCATATTGCTTCTTCTTTGTCTTTGGATGTGGGGTATCTTTTTTGGTGGGTCCCAGCATCCTCCTATTGATGGTTGTTCAACAGTTAGTTGCAATTTTGGTGCTCTCGCAGGAGATGAGTGCACATCCTTTTACACCACTATCTTGAACAGGAAGCTCCCGAAAATAAATATATTTCATCTTCCATTTCCACTACCTTAGTTCAGGTCTTTAATCCTGAGTATTGCAATAGCCTTAAACAAAAAACACATCAAAACACATTGTCAAATAGAATCTGGCAAGGTATTTACAAGAATATATGAGCCAGCAGGGTTTATTCTAAGAATGCAAGAGTAGCTTGAAGGCCTGTTAATTGTCTGTCCAACATCAATTCTCTTCATAACCAACCAAACCCTGATTTTTGGGGCGAATTTGTGGTAAAATTTCCAGCTAAACGTTTGTTTCCCCAGACTGACCTGCTATTCCAGTTGCCAAATGTTACAGTTCTGGCTAAGATGACACAATCTAATCTGAGAAATCTTTTGCTTTCCTCCAAAGGGAGCCACTTCCTGCTTCCCCCTTTCTTCTTCCTGCTTGGATCATACATGAGGGGGCTGGAGTTCTATTAGCAGCCTTTTTGTGCCATGAGTTAACAAGCACAAGGACAAACTTAATGTGCTGAGGAGAGTGGAGCTTGCATTCCTGTTGGCAGCACTGAGCAGCTGCACCAGCCCTAGATGCCTGCCTCTCATCTTCCTGTTACCTGCTGCTGAATAAATGTATGAACAATTCATGGTTCGATTTCAGGACAAATGTGAAATATACAAAGATCAGTAGTTTTTCTCCACTCTAGAAATAAATACCTAGAAATGGAGATGAGAGGAAATAGTTACAATACAATAAAAATTAGTATATGTATATACATATGCATATATATTTATATATATTGGCCAAGCCTGTGGCATGTGGGATATAAGTTCCCCGACCAGGAGTGAATCCATGCCCCCTGAATCGGGGACAAAGAGTCTTAACCATCGGACTACCAGGGAAGTCTCTAGAATATATTTGTTGTGGAGTCTGCTCCCTGTGGGTGGGGTTGGACCAGTGGCTTGTGAGGGTTTCCTGGTTGGGGGAACTTGTGTCTGTGTTCTGGCGGATGGAGCTGGATCCTCTCTGGAGGGCAATTCAGTGTCTAGTAGTGAGTTCTGGGTGTCCATGGGCTTTCCAGGTGACACTAGTGGTAAAGAACCCACCTGCCAATGCAGGAGACACAAGAGATGCAGGTGCAATCCCTGGGTTGAGAGGATCCCCTGGAGAGGGGAATGGAACTCACTCCAGTAATCTCGCTTGGAGAATCCCATGGACAGAAGAGCCTAGTGGGCTATGGTCCATAGAATTGCACAGAGTCGGACATGATTGAAGCGACGTGTAGAAAAGCACGCATGTGGGTTTGGTATGGCTTCGGGCAGCCTGTCTTCTAATGTTCAGGGTTGTGTTCCTGTTTTGCTGGAGGATTAGCATGGAGTCTCTCGCACTGGAGCTTGCTGGCTCTTGGGTGGAGTTTGGCCTCAGTGTAGGTATAGATGTCCGTCAGCAGATGCATGGATACGGAAGTGTGGTACATATACACAATGGAATATTACTCAGATATAAAAAGGAATGTATTTGAGTCAGTTCTAATGAGGTGGATGAACCTGAAGCCTATTACACAGAGTGAAGTAAGTCAGAAAGAAAAAGACAAATACTGTATATTAACACACACACACACATATATATATATATATATATATATATATATGTATGTATGGAATTTAGAAAGATGATACCAATGATCCTACATGCAGGGTAGCAAAAGAGACACAGATGTTAAGAACAGACTTTTGGACTCAGTGGGAGAAGGCAAGGGTGGGAGGATTTGAGAGAATAGCATTGAAACATGTATATTACCATATGTAAAATAGATGACCAGTGCAAGTTCGATGCATGAAGCAGGACACCCAAAGAGGGTGCTCTGGGACAACCCAGAGGGATGGGGTGGGGAAGGAGGTGGGAGGGGGGTTCAGGATGGGCGGACACATGTATACCTGTGGCTGATTCATGTTGACGTGTGGCAAAAGCCATCACAGTATTGTAAAGTAATTATGCTCCAATCAAAACAAATTAATTAACTGAAAAAAAAATGTGTTGTTGTTTAGTTGCTAAGTTGTATCTGACTCTTTGTGACCCCATGGACTGTAGCCTGCCAGCTCTTCTGTCCGTGGGATTTCCCAGGCAAGAATACTGGAGTGGGTTGCCATTTCCTTCTCCAGTGGATCTTCCCGACCCAGGAATCAAACCCGTGTCTCCTGCACTTGCAGGAGGATTCTTCAGACACTGAGCCGCCTGGGTTAAGTGAGAAGGCACAGGACCTATGTGAAGAAAATTCTAAAATCTAACTGAAAGAGTTAACATGAGACTTCAACTTTCAGTCAAGATGGAGGGATGGGAGATGGATTTGCCTTGCCACTTGAAGCAAAAACAAACAAAAAAAGCTTATGTGAAACAGCAGTTTTCTCTCTTTCTTTCACTGCGTTGAGTCTTAGCTGCGGCACGCGGAATCTGCACTGCGTCACGTGTATCTTTGGTCTCAGAGGCTGGACTCTCTTCTTGTGGCACTCTGGCTCAGTAGCTGTGGGCACAGTTGCCCTGCAGCACGTGGGATCTTAGTTCCTGGACTAGGGATCTAACACACATCCCCTGCATTACAAGGCGGATTCTTAACCACCGGATCACTGGGGAAGTCCCAGCGGTTTTCAAGATCCTGGAAATAAAACCAGGAGGGCCGGTGGTTCCTAAGAGAGGAAACAAGGGTAGCCCTACGATCAATGAGCTCATTGTGTTTAAAGAATGTCCAGGCTATGGCGCATGGTGGGAGAAGCCAGGCAGAGCCCGGAGGTGTCCTTGGTTGAAGAGACAGAGCCGAAAGTCTGGGGACACCTCCGTGGCAAAGCTCGCAGTACAGAGTGCTGGGGAGAAGGGAGCTGCAGGCAGAACTGGGAAAGTCCGCAGAGGTCTCAGCAAGCATAAGGCAGGATATGTGTGTGAGGACATGACCGGAGGCTGATGGGAGAACAGCGCCTGGCACCCACGCACGGCCAGGAAGAGTGGGTCCCACCAGCTGAGCTGGAAAACTTCGTAATTCATGGCTGAGGTTTTGCCTCAGTGGTGGAGATTAATTAGCCCGAGACTAAACACTGCTTGGGTCTTGCCTAAAAATCTTAGAAGTTCAGACCTAAAAGAATCAAATGGTTTCCCTCAGACTTGCAGAGCAGGCTTGTGGACACAGTGGGGGAAAGGGAGGGAGGCATGAATGAAGCGAATAGCATGGAAACATATGTCTCACCACATGTCAAATAGCTAGCTAGTGGGAGTCTGCTTTATGACTCTGGAAGCTCAGACTGGTGCTCCTGACAACATAGAGGGGGGGATAGGGTGGGAGGTGGGAGGGAGGTAAAGAGGGAGGGGACACGTGCATATCTATGGCTGATTCACCTTAACATATGGCAGAAACCAACACAATATTGTAAAGCAATTATCCCCCAATGAAAAATAAATTAATTTAAAAAATCTAAAGAAAGAATCAAACTGCTTTCAAATAATTTAACTATATCCCAGGACAACGATTAAGAATCATTATAATAAACACAGAATTATTCAGTACCTAAAAAATCAAGTTCACAGTGTCTAGCATCTTCAGAGAAACAGGAAAATAGGACTCATAATGAGAAGAAAAGTAAATCAACCTGAACTTACCAAGAAGTGACACAGATGTTTGAAATAAGAGATAAGTCAGTTACTATAACTGTACTTCACATGTTCAAAAAGTTAAGAAGAGACATGAAAAGGCCTACATTGAACTTCTTGACATGAAAATTACATGTCTAAGATGAAAAATACACTGAATGGGCTTAACTGTAGATTAGACATCACAGCAGAAAGTAGTGGACTTGAAGACATAGCAACAGAAACCCTTCAAAAGGCAAGATAGAAAGTAAAAGAATTAAATAATAAGCAGGATATCAGTGAATTAGGGGACCCTGTATGTGTAATTTGGAATTTCCAGGAGGTAGGAGGGAAGACACTGCTGCCCATAAAAGGCTCTGAATCTGAAGTCTAGTCTTTCTTTGTCGAAAGACAAGAAAATATGAGAAATGTCATGAAAGACATATTAGCACCAAGCTGAGGTCTCTTCCTTGACTTTAGCCACAAAGGTGTGCTTACCTTCGAAACACATCTTGTCCGGAAAATGCTGTGCAGGGAGCATGGAGATGATTTATGTCAGTCTTTCCGAACACGTCCATGGGTCTGATGAAACTGAGTGCCTAGAAAAGGAAGTGAGGTCTATTTGGGGGGACATAGAGGATGCGGCTGGAAACGGAGGCAATGTTAGCAAGCCCCCTTTGACATCAACCTGACCTCTGCTGAGGCCCCATTGGTGGTCTAGTCATGAGACCCCATGGCCTATAGCCCACCAGGCTGCTCTGTCTATGGGATTTCCCAGGCAAGAATACTAGAATGGGTTGCCATTTCCTTCTCCAGGGGATCTTCCAAACCCAGGGATCAAACCTGGGTCTCCTGCATTGTAGGCAGGGTCTTTACCGACTGAGCCACCAGGGAAGCCCATTAGCCATGACTTATTCTAAGAGGGAGGGGGCAGCGGTCCTGTTTAATTTGCACTCCCCCACCCACTCACAGCAGTCTTGTCTGGGTAAGTCCCTCTGACAGTCTTCCTTCCTGCTGCTCCCCACTGACCCTTTTCTTCAACACTGTGACATCTCAGTGGGGACACCTTCCTCACTGGCTCATTGATTTCAGAGGCCTTCCCAGAGAAGTGGAGGCTTAATTCTCACTTGATTCAACTGTTCTCCCATTTGGGAGGCTGGTTGAACAGTTTTGGGCCAGGTGGTGAAGCTGCTCACAACAAAATGATCTCTCATAGTTACAACTAGTTGTATTTAGCACAGTGTTCCCAGCTGGTCTGGGGTGAGTTTGCCCCTGTTGGCTTCTTCTTAAGGCCTTGGTGAAATCGGGGGGGGTTGGCTACTACAAATAACCTCACAGGATGGTTGTTGGTATTAAAAGGATAATCCATGCAAAGCTCTTAGTGCCATGGGCTTTGCTGTTGTTGTTGTTCAGTGTCTGACTGAAGTCGTGTCTGACTCTTTGCAACCCCATGGACTATAGCACTCCAGGCTCCCCTGTCTAAAACTATGTCCTGGAGTTGGCTCAGATTCATGTCTATTGAATTGGTAATGCTATCTAACCATCTCATCCTCTGCTGCCCCCTTTCTCTGTTTGCCTTCAGTCTTTCCCAGCATCAGGGTCTTTTCCAAGGAGTCAGGTTTTTGCATCAGGTGGCCAAAGTACTGGAGCTTCAGCTTCAGCATCAGTCCTCCCAATGAATATTCACAGTTGATTTTCTTTAGGATTGACTGGTTTGATCTCCTTGTAGTCCAAGGGACTCTGAAGAGTTTTCTCCAGCACCACAATTTGAAAGCATCAGTTCTTTGGTGCTCAGCCTTCTTTATGGTCCAGCTCTCACATCTGTACATGACTTCTGGAAAAACCATAGCTTTGACTAGATGGACCTTTGTTGGCAAGATGATGTCTCTGCTTTTTAATATGTGGTCTAGATTTGTCATAGCTTTTCTTCCAAGGAACAGGTGTCTTTTAATTTCATGGCTGTACCATCCACATGGATTTTGGAGCCCGAAAAAACAAAATCTGTTACTGCTTCCACTTTTCCCTCTTCTCCTTGACATAAAGTGTGCAGAGTAAACGCTCCTGCCTCTTGGCAGTTCCTGTGGTCAGCCTCATGTTCCCAGACAGGACTCTCCTCTCTCCTTTTTCATGGCAAGAGACCCTGTGCATTAGCCATTAAAAGCACAGATTCAGGGGAGTTTCCTGGTGGTCCAGTGTGGATTTGGTGCTTCACTGCTGTGTCCCGGGTTCAATCCCTGGTCACAGAACTGAGATTCTGCAAGCCACATGGTGTGGCCAGGAATAAAGAAAGCAGACTCAGGGTCAAACAATCTAGATTCAAATCTCAGTTCTTCCATTTATCAGGCAAAAATTCTTGGGCAAGTCACCTGTACTGTTCACTAGGGCTTCCCTAACAGAATACTATAGACTAGGTGGCTTAAACTGTAAAAATTTCCTTGTTCAAAGTTTTGGAGGCTACAAGTCCAGGCTCAAGGTGCCAGCAGGGTTGGTTTCTGACAAGGGCCCACTCCTTGGCTTGCAAATGGCTACTGTGCTAACCTTACTTACTTACTCTGTGTTAGCCTTCTTGCTGTGCTAACATGTCCTTTTCTTTGTGCATGTGTATTCCTGGTATCTCTTCCTCTTCTTATAGAGACACTGATTCTATTGGATTAGGGCCCCACCCTTATGACCTCATTTAACCTTAATGACCACTTTAAAGGCCCCATCTCCAAATCTAGTCATATGGGGGGTTAGGGTTTCAGCATATGAATTTGGGGTGACATGATTCAGTCCATAATATAAGTCAGCTACTTTGTGCTTCAGTTTGTCCAGCTCTAAAATGTGTTAATAATGCCTACTTCTGAGGACTGTTGAGAGGATTTAATGAGTGTAATGCACTTAGACGCGTCTGGTTTATAGCAGATACCATGTGAGTTATAATAATAATAACAAAATGAATAAGTACTGTCCCTATGCAGATTTCCTATACTCTTCCAAATCAAGATAATGCCAATTTATTATTATGATTTGGCTATGTTACATGGCGTGTGGGATCTTAGTTCCCAGACCAGAGCTTGAACCTGCACCCCCTGTATTGGAAGCACAGAGTGTTAACCACTGGGCCATCAGGGAAGTCCCAATAATGCCAAGTTGAACGTTCAGAAATTTTTAAGGGAGGTAGGATTTCTGTGTGATTTTGCTCCCTGCCCCCAAAAGTCTAGATTTTTTTTTTTTTTTTAGGACCAGCAGAGACTTCCTCTTTCTGCTGATCTGAAGCTTTGAAGAGATGGGAAACCCAGGAGCTTTGATGTCCCCCTTCCCCCCAGCACCGAGAGGTGCTGCAGCAGTGGCCTTCCTCCTTCAGCAAAGCTCTCTCCAGAGCTCACTGCTTATCCGGGATTAACCTCATGCTCCCCAGGGCTGCTTCTCCAATCCAAGGCAGTTAGACTCAAAGTCTGGTCTCTGACAAATGACAACCACTTGCAGAGCCCAGAAATCTGAGAACAAGAGGTCTCACCTGGATTTTTGCTGTGGTTAGAACCAGCGTATGCTAAGTCACTTAAGTCATGTCCGACTCTTTGCGACCCCATGGACTGTAGCCCACCAGGCTCCTCTGTCCATGGGATTCTCCAGGCAGGAAGATTGGAGTGGGTTGCCATGAGGTCTCACCTGGATTTTTGCTGTGGTTAGAACCAGCGTATGCTAAGTCGCTTAAGTCATGTCTGACTCTTTGCGACCCCGTGGACTGTAGCCAACCAAGCTCCTCTGTCCATGGGATTCTCCAGGCAGGAAGACTGGAGTGGGTTGCCATGCCCTCCTCCTCCAGGGGATCTCCTCAACCCAGGGATCGAACCTACATATCTTATGTCTCCTGCATTGGCAGGCAGGTTCTTTACCACTAGCGCCACCTGGGAAGCCCCAGTGGAACCAGCACTTAAGATCAAATCATTAAAATAAAAACAAAAAAAATTCCATATCTATAAAATGTTCATGTTTTGAATGAATAGTTTAGCTTTGGATCCAGTCCTGTTTCTGTGGATGAGGTTGTCGGATTTTCGTTTAGAAATCTCCAGGCTGTTGGGAGCTCAACAGACTGGAGGGACCATGAAAAACTGGGAGATACAACATCTCAGGTGGCTGAAACCTGTATGTGTTCGTGCTAGTGCCTGGTGTGTATGTGCATGGTTTGTGCTGGGAGGGGCAGGTGTGCGTTTCTTTGGCTGGAAGTGACCCTTTGGGAAAGATGCAGAAAATAACTAACAATCTCAGAAATGCTCTACAATGTGTGGAGTGTTCTAAAATATCACTCACCACATGTATGTAAAAGTAAAACACCTAAAATATATCACCATTTTTACAAAATCCTGCTTCGGCATTTCTCATTCTTATTTATATAATAGAAGCCCTCAAAGAAGGAGCGGTCTCGCTCTCACCTGTTGCTTAGGCGCTTGTGTGGGGCCTTAAGGGACAGAGTCAGACGACAGGAAGTGGTGGGGAAGGAAAGCAGGGACCATTAAACAGCCTTTTGGAGAGGTAAAGGCCACTGTTTAGCGCCCTCTTGTGGGATTTGAGGAACATAGCTTCAAAATCAGTCGTATTTTTTTTTTTTTATTATTATTATTTTTTCCAGTGGGTTTTGTCATACATTGATATGAATCAGCCATGGATTTACGTATTTTTTTTTAAACCCAAGAAAAACATCCAGCCTTTCCCTAGATAGAACATTAATCCATAGTAATTTAGAAAATTAAATTCTCCCGTTATTCCAATTGGAAGGCTCAGAGGGAAGTATGGAATTTGATTAGTTTATGAAATCCCTGATTATGGAAGCCACAGAACTAACTTAAATATCTTTTAAAAAAAACTGAGCTATATCATGTATTTTTACGCACTTAAAAACCTGTGTAACCACTAAACAGATCAAGCCTAGAGGGATCCTTCATGATCTCTCACTGTCAAGCCATCCGCCAAAGTTAACCGTTATTCTGTCCTATATTTCCTCCGGTTAGTTTGCCAGTTTTGAGCTTCCCACAGACGGAATCATACAGTATCTAGTTTTCAGGGTCTGACTCTCTTAGGCCAACATCGTGCCTAGAATGAGATTTGTCCAGGCTGCGTGCAGGGCTGGCTTAAACTTTACATCCCCTTCCAACTCTGAGATCATCTAATTCTACAAGGGAAGAAAACAGTGTGAGAGAAATCTTTTTAAAATATCGATTTATTGGCTGTGTCGGATCTTAGCTGCGGCATGTGGTATCTTCCATGCACCACTCCGGGCCTTCTGTTGCTGCACACGGACTCTCTAGTTGTGGCTCACCAGCTTAGTTGCTCCGCAGCATGTGAGATCTCAGTTTCCCCGATCAGGGATCTAACCCACATCCCCTGCATTGGGAGGAGGATTCTTAACCATTGGCTCACCAGGGAAGTCCCTTAAGCGAGATCTCTGATGGTGTTTTAGAGCTGATGGTTTCAGGCTCTTCGGAGAATGGGGATGACTTTAAAAAGAGAAGATGTCCGTGAGCTGTTCCCCCACTGCATGTGGCCCCTGGGGGCGGGTAGATAACTGGTCTCTTTAATTGATGACTCTTCAGATCCAAAAGAGCTGTGCTCCTTGACTATACTCCAGAAGCCTCGGTTCCTTCTGAATCTGATTTAGATGATCAGTTCCTGGACTTTAAGCTGGTGCTGTAATGGGATGAGGTTTGGTGGTTTGTAGGAGGGGACCAGTACATTTTGCATGTGGGAAGGAGGTGAATTTTTGTTGGTGAGGGGATGGGCTGTGGCAGGTTGCAATTTCCAAAGATGGCCATACCCCTAACTACCCCTTCTGTGTGCTCTTCCTACAATTTGATGTTGTTGATCCTTCATCATCAGGCGGAGGTTAGTTTCCTAGCTCTGCTCTGATAAAGTACAGTTGCCCTTGGGTATCTGCAGGGGATTGATTTTAGGAGCCTCCATGATACCAAAATTCGAGGATATTCTCAAGTCCCAGACTTGGCCCTCCATATCTGTGCATTCTCCATCCGAGGATATGGGCTGACAGTACCACAAACCGGGTGACTTGAACCACAGACCCTTATGGTCTCTCAGTTCTGGAGGCTGGATGTCTGAGACCCACGGGTTGGCAGGCTTGTTGCCATCTGAGGTCTGTGGAGGAGAATCTCCTCCCTGTCTCTTTGCTAGCTCTGAGGGGTTTTCTGGCACTCTTTGGCATGTCTTGGCATGTAGCAACATCACTCTGATTTCTTCATCTTCATGTGGTGTTCTCCTGGTGTGAGTTAACTGTCTTCAAATTTCCCCAATTTATAAGGATACCACTTGTTTGAAAAAGGGCCCACCCAGTGCTCGCTTCGGCAGCACATATACTAAAATTGGAACGATACGGAGAAGATTAGCATGGCCCCTGCGCAAGGATGACACGCAAATTCGTGAAGCGTTCCATATTTTTGAAAAAAACAAACAAACAAAAACAAAACAAAACAAAACAAAACAAAAAAAAAAGAAAAAGGGCCCACCTTAATGACTTCATTTCAATTTGACTAGCTCTGTAAAGACCCCATTTCCAAATAAGGTCATAGGCTGAGGCATGGGGATTAAGACTTCCACACATGAATTTTGCTGGGGTATATGTATTAGAGAAACAGAGCCAACTTGTATATGTAGTTTTATGCACATGTATACAATCTCTATATAAATTTCTCCATATAGACGGATGTGTTATGAGAAACTGGCTCACATGAATTTGGAGACTGAGAAGTCCCACGATCTTCCATCTGCAAGCTGGAGACCCAGGAAGGTCAGTGGTAAAATTCAGTCTGAGTCTGAAGGCCTGGGAACCAGGGGAGCCGAAGGTGTGAGTTCTAGTCTAAGAGCAAGAAGAGACTGATGTCCCAGTTCAACAGGCAGGATGGAAGAGGACGGATCCTCCCTTCCTTCTCTTTCTGTTCTATTCAGGCCTCCAGCAGATTGCAGGCTGCATGATCCTACCCGCACTGAGGAGGGCAATCTGCTTTACTGAGTCCACTGATTCAAACATGAATCTCATCTGGAAACATCCTCACAGACACACTTAGAAAGAAAGTGGACCAGTCCAACCGACACATGAAAGAAAGCATCACGGTGTATACTGCAATCCATAACCAGGAGGGACTGTGTTTCTTCTCCTTGAACTTGGGTGGGTCTTTGTAACTGTGATGGAACTGAGTGACTTCAGAGGTTCAGTCACAGAGGCAATATGGCTTCCACCTGGTTCTCTCTCAGGAATCTAGCCACCATGTCTAGAAGAACATGCATAGGCCTGGTGAAGGTCTTAATCTATAGCCAGCATCAATTGCCAGACATTTGAGTGATATTTGCTGTTTCAATCCCCAGCCTTCGAGTCTTCCCATTGAGGCCCAGATGTTGTATAGCAGAGTCAAGCCACCCTGCCCATGTCTTATCCACAGAAACTGTGAGAGATAATTAATTGTGGCTGTGTTTTAAGCCACTAAGTTTTAGGATGATTTGTTACACAGCATAGCTAACTAATGCTGAAGCTGAAGCTCCAATACTTTGGCCACCTGATGCAAAGAACTGACTCATTAGAAAAAACCCTGATGCTGGGAAATGTTGAAGGCAGGAGGAGAAGGGGATGACAGAGGATGAGATGGTTGGATGGCATCACCGACTCGATGGACATGAGTTGAGGAAGCTCTGGGAGTTGGTGATGGACAGGGAGGCCTGGCATGCTGCAGTCCATGGGTCACAAAGAGTCAAACATGACTGAGCAAGTGAACTGAACTGAATAGCTATCTAATACATGCTACTTACCTCATAGGGTTCTGGTGAAGTTTAAATGAACAAGTGTAATGCTTGACATACAGCAGCTTCAGTTCAGTACAGCTACTCAGTCATGTCCAACTCTTTGCGACCTAATGGATTGCAGCACGCCAGGCCTCCCTGTCCATCACCAACTCCCGGAGTTTACTCAAACTCATGTCCATTGAGTTGGTGATGCCATCCAACCATCTCATCCTCTGTCGTCCCCTTCTTCTCCCACCTTCAATTGTTCCCAGCATCAGGGTCTTTTCAAATGAGTCAGCTCTTTGCATCAGGTGGCCAAAGCATTGGAGTTTCAGCTTCAAAATCACTCAGGACTGATCTCCTTTAGGATAGACTGGTTGATCCTTGCAGTCCAAGAGACTCTCAAGAGTCTTCTCCAACACCACAGTTCAAAAGCATCAATTCTTTGGCGCTCAGCTTTCTTTAGTCCAACTCTCACATCCACACGTGACTACTGAAAAACCATAGCCTTGACTAGATGGACCTTTGTTGGCAAAGTAATGTCTCTGCTTTTTAATATGCTGTCTAGGTTGGTCATAACTTTCCTTCCAAGGAGCAAGCGTCTTTTAATTTCATGACTGTAATCACCATCTCCAGTGATTTTGGAGCCCCCCCAAATAAAGTCTGCCACTGTTTCCACTGTTTCCCTGTCTATTTGCCATGAAGTGATGGGACCAGATGCCATGATCTTAGTTTTCTGAATGTTGAGCTTTAAGCTAACTTTTTCACTCTCCTCTTTCACTTTCATCAAGAGACTCTTTAGTTCTTCTTCACTTTCTGCCATAAGGGTGGTGTCATCTGTATATCTGAGGTTATTGATATTTCTCCTGGCAATCTTGATTCCAGCTTGTGCTTCCTCCAGTCCAGCGTTTCTCCTGATGTACTCTGCATATAAGTTAAATAAGCCGGGTGACAATATACAGTCTTGACGTACTCCTTTTCATATTTGGAACCAGTCTGTTGTTCCATGTCCAGTTCTAACTGTTGCTTCCTGACCTGCATACAGATTTCTTTCTTTTTTTTTTTTTTGCATTTTATTACAGATTTCTTAAGAGGCAGGTCAGGTGGTCTGGTATTCCCATCTCCTTCAGAATTTTCCAGTTTATTGTGATCCACACAGTCAAAGGCTTTGGCATAGTCAATAAAGCAGAAATAGATGTTTTTCTGGAACTCTCTTACTTTTTCGATGATCCAGTGGATGTTGGCAATTTGATCTCTGGTTCCTCTGCCTTTTCTAAAACCAGCTCGAAAATCTGGAAGTTCTTGGTTCACGTATTGTTGAAGCCTGGCTTGGAGAATTTTGAGCATTATTTTACTACTGTGTGAAATGAATGCAACTGTGCAGTAGTTTGAGCATTCTTTGGCATTGCCTTTCTTGGGATTGGAATGAAAACTGACCTTTTCCAGTCCTGTGGCCACTGCTGAGTTTTCCAAATTTGTTGGCATATTGAGTGCAGCACTTTCACAGCATCATCTTTTAGGATTTGAAATAGCTCAACTGGAATTCCATCACCTCCACTAGCTTTGTTCGTAGAATGAACTTATTAGTAGATAAATTAAAAAGTGGGAAAAGTTGTAATTTTAAAGTACTCAGTAAGCTAGTTTCTGTTAATACATGTAATTAAAAGAAGAAAAGGGAATTTTAAAAGCCATTTTGAATTTAAACATTTCACTAATTCTGATTGTAATTTTGCTCTACTAGACTGATTTTCTCGCTCTCTTTTTGTTTTTGCCAGACATACTAAGAGATGGGATTTTAGTGGCTGAGAAAACAATGATCTTTTCCTTTGTTGTAGATTCAGGTATTCTATATCAACGGCATGTGAGTTGATCAGTTTTTTGTAATACTTTGTTTATTATTAGGGAAAAAAGAATTTTGGTTCCATAATCCAGGCCTACAAAAATTTTCAGCAAAATTTTTACCCATTGAGCCACAAAGGAAGCCCAAGAATACTGGAATTGGTAGCCTATCCCTTCTCCAGTGGATCTTCCTGACCCAGGAATCGAACCGGGGTCTCTAGCCTTGCAGGTGGATTCTTTACCAAATGAGCTATCAGGGAAGACCCTGAGCAAAATTAGCCTATATAAATAAGATCAAATTTATGTCTGTACATTTTTCTAAAGGGGCTGTACCAATGGCCAATAAACACACAGAAAAGATGTTCAACACCATTAGCCCTCAGGGAAATGCGAAGTAAACTACAATGAAATATACTTCACAGTCACTAGCTATAATCAGAAAGACAGATAATGACAAGTTTTGGTGAGGACATGGAGAAATTGGAACTCTCCACACATCACATACTGGCAGGAATATAAAATGGGGCAGCTGCTTTGGGAAACAGTCTGGAAGTTCCTCAAAAGGTTAAACAGAGAGCTACCATATGACCCAACAATTCTTACCCCTGAGTATGTACCCCAAAGAAATGAAGATATCTTGCCACACAAAAACTTGTAAGCAAATGTTTGTAGCTGCATTCTTTATACTAGCCCCAAAGTGGAAGCAATCAAATGATGAATGTATAAAGAAAATGTGGCGTGTCCACACAATGGAATATTATTCAGCAATACAAAGGCACGAAGGGCTTCCCTGGTGGCTCAGTGGTAAAGAATTCACCTGTCAATGCAGGAGACACAGGTTTGATCCCTGATCTGGGAAGATCCCACATGCCACAGAGCAACCAAGCCCATGTGCCACAACTACTGAAGCCTGAGTACCCTAGAACCCATGCTCCACAACAAGAGAAGCCACTGCAATGAGAAGCCCGTGTACCACAACGAAAGAGTAGCCTGTGCAGCTATGAAGACCCAGCACAGTCAAAAATAATAACTATTAATAAACAAAAATTTTAAAAAGTAATGAAATACTGATACCAGCTGCAACATGGGTGAATCTTGAAAACATTTGCTAACTGACACAAGTCAGACACAAAAGACCATACACGTTATATGACTCCATTTATATGAAATGTCCAGAACAGGCAAATCCATAAAGCCAGAAAGTAGGTTAGTGGTTTTGCCAGGGGCTGGGTGGATGGGAGAGGGAGTGTTGGGGAATGACTGCTGATGGTTATGAGTCTCCTTTTGGGATGATGAAAATGTTCTAAAATTATATTATGGTTGATGGTTGCACAGTCCTGTGAGTATGCCAAAACCCACTAAACTGTGCCCTTTAAAAAGTGAATTTTATGGTATGAGAATTATATCCCAATAAGCTAGTATCATTTCTGATTGTAATCACATCATGACAAGACTTCCATTGAATTTGGAAGGTCTGTTTCATGTGCAGGCTTCACAACATTCGCTTTGGTGTGATTTCCAGGAGGCCTCTTAAGAAAACAAAGTAGTCAAATCAGACTCTTGGATTCCCAAAGACACATGTGAAGGCCCATCCAGAGAAATATCAACAACTCAGTTAGAAATTTCATTTAAAAAGCTATATTGAGCACCTACAATATGTTAGGGAGTGTTCTAGAAACTTGACTATGTCAACAAATAAAATTTAAGGACTGATTTTAGTCACGCTGCTTCTCATAAGCATTCGTGTGTGCTAAGTCACTTCAGTCATGTCTGACTCCGTGTGATCCTATGGACTGTAGCCCACCAGTTTCCTCTGTCCATGAGATTGTCCAGGCAAGAATGCTGGGGTGGGTTGCCATTTCCTTCTCCAGGGGATCTTTCTGACCCAAGGATTGAACCTGTGTCTCTTATGTCTCCTGTGTTGGTAGGCAGGTTCTTTACCATTAGTGCCACCTGGGAAGCAGAAGGTACTTCTAAACTCCAGGAAATCACTCCAGGAAAAGTAGCAGCAGGTATTATTGATTGATAGCAAGGATTTGTGACTTCCCTCCTGCTATTTTTTGGAGAGATTTGACCCACTTCAAGAAAAAAGGAGATGTGAAGATACAGCCTTTGAAACAGTTTTTTTTTTTTTTTTAAGCCCATACTTAAGAGAGTCAGTAGCAGTTAAGAATGGCTTTGGCTATAAATAATAGAAATCCCAACAGTGCTGGCTTGAACAAAGAGGATATTGTTTTTCTGAAAAAATGTAGAGGTGGGGAGTTGATCAGTGACTTGAAAGATCACCAAGAACCTAGGATCAGTCCTTTTTTTCCTACTCTGGCTTCTCAGTGTATTGGCCTTTTGTCTTTGTGTTTGTTACCTGTGGTCACCAGATGGTGCCCAGCACTGGGTACCATGTCCTCTTACCAGTGCCCAGGGAGGAAGAGAGGGGTAAAGTCCAAAAATTTTTCTCCTCTGGAGGTTCGATGTATTCTGGAAACCTTTCCCAGTATCATCGACTGGAACATGATCATGAGCTGTATCAGTGCAAGATGTACACAGCCAGTGAGGTGGCCATGGTTTGCTGATTAAGGCTGGGTGCAGTTGGGACTGGCTCTGGGTTTTCGGCCAAACTGGTTGGCACCATGAATCTCCTTCTGGGACCCATGAGGACAAGGGGGTACACCAATGGCACAAGCTCATTTCAAGCCCCAGCCTGAACCACATGGTGAGACATCCCCTTGGCTGAAGCAAGTCACACGGCTAAGCCCAAAGTCAGGGGACAGGGAGAGCCACTCAGTCCAATATGAGGTCACGGCAGGGGTGAGGTATACTCCTGCTTCTGGGGCGTGCAGGCCACACCTACCTTTCCTAGGCCAGTCAGCGGGGCCCGGATTGCCATGGATGGCTTAGACCAAGCCCGACTCATGAAGTCTTAAGGTGTAGTGGTGAAGAGCATGGTCTATCCTTTGTCGGTGGAATTCTCCAGGCAAGAATACTGGACTGGGTAACCATTCCCTCCTCTAGGGAATCTTCCCGACCCAGGGGTTCAACCTGGGTCTCCTGCATCGCAGGCAGATTCTTTATTGTCTGAGCCACCAGGGAAGCATGGAGAAGGACATAGAGGATCCAATTCCAGCTTCTCTATCTACCAGCTGTCTGACCTAAGGCAATCAGTTTCATGACTCAGAGTCCTCGTCTGTAAAATGAGGGGAATAATAGCACCTGTTGTGAAGACCACAAGTGCTTCTAAAAACGCTTAGCACACAGTGTTGTTTAGTCTCTAAGTCTTGTCTGACTCTTTTGCAACCCCTATAGCCCGCCAGGCTCCTCTGTCCAGGGGATTTTCCAGGCAAGAATACTGGAGTGTGTTGCCATTTCCTCCTCCAGAGGATCTTACCGACCCAGAGATCGAACCCACATCTCGTGCATTGGCAGGTAGATTCTTTACCACTGAGCCACGGAGGAAGCCCTTATCGGCACACAGTAGGGCTGTATAAATGTAGCTCTGATCCTCTGGGGCCAGGGGAGGGGAGGATCTTGCTGCTCCAGCTGTCCCCGAAACTGTAGCTCTGCACGTCTTTCTCATTCCTTCCAAACAGCTCACCAGCTAATGCTCTGCAGTTTCTTTTTCCTTAGTAGCCACAGAATTCCCATCCAGTAGCTCTTGACCACTGAGGTTTGCAGTTAATGGTGGCCTCATACTCAGAAACATGAAACTGAATGATCTACTCCAGCTTTGTTAGGCTGGAATTGGCCACTTGAATAAAAAGACAGCTCTTGCATTACCTGCTCTCAGGCCAAGCTGGAGAGAGAAAGACTGTCTTCACCAGATGGTCCACGTGCTGGGGCTCCAGACTTCTCGGGGATTCCAAGTGTGTTCATTCCAGAGAATTCTCAATCAAAGAGCAACCCCAGGCAGACACATTTTCACACTAGCATGCCCACAGCATGTGTGGAAAAAAAAAAAAGCGAAGATCTGTGTAGATCTAAGTCAAACTAATTAGCTGTCAGCTGTATTGCATCTGGAGATCAAATATAAACTGTTGGCATAAAAAACCGTTCCGGTCCCTGTCATTTCCGTTCTCCTGGTACCACGCCATCTTTTGTAGCACGGCCTCAATGTGTTTCTCCATGCTGACGACGATCCAGCAGCCCTCCAAGCGTGGAGTCCCAAGTCATCTGCTATCGGCAATTGCAGTGTCCCTTCATTTCGCGCCGGGTGGAGTTAGGTAGGACTGACTGGGATGAGTAGGTGGGAGTGGGTAATTGCATTGTCAGCATGTCAATTACCTGTTCACAGGATCCTTAACCACTGCTACTGTTCTGTGTGTGTAAAGGTCACAAAGTTCAGGGTCTGAAACAGGCTCATTCTGGCCAGTCTCCTGCTGAAGTTTGTCAGTTACACCAGGTTGAAGTGGTTTATCAAGAGTGGGTTGGAGAGCTGGGGTGTGTGGATTTTTCCTTTCAGGAGAGAGATGTGCATCTTGTGATGGGAGAGTGGCCAGAGAACAGAGCCAGCAGTGGTTTTTATGCTATTTAGGTATTTAAAGTGTTTTTCCCCTGGTGGAAAATAATCTGTTTTTGGTTTAAGTTGATTTAAAATTGCAGCCATGTTATCATAAATAATGTGACACCTCATCTCTTTAAAGAAGCTTTGAATATGGCTGTGGATTCCCAAGTATACAAATGACAAGTTTGCTTTGTGAATTTGATTCTTTTCCATGGCAAAAGATGTGTAATTTTCAGTACATTTTAAAAATCAAAGAATAGTTGGCATTGGGTACTACTAAGAACTCTCCACTAGGTGGTAGTATGCCTTTAGGTTTTTAATGTGTATCACCAGGGTTCTCAAGCCATGGTCCCTGAACAGCAGCCTCTGCATTGGCTGGGAATTTGTTAGAAATGTGAATCCCTTGGCTCCACCTCAGACCTTCTGAATCAGAAGGTTTTGGAGTGGGGCCCAGTAATCTGTGCTTTAACAGGCCCTCTGGGTGATTTTGTCGTACTCTCAAACTTAAGAGCCACTGCTCTAATTCAGTTTAGGTCTTTCTGTGATCTGAAAGTGCCAGCAATTACCGGCGACGAAGTCTGGTGGGCTTTAGCCACAGGTGCTGATTCAGAGAAGCCACACGTGTCTTTTATCCTGACTTTTCCCAGTGTCTAAATTGTTCCCCATTGATCGTGATTTAGGATTAAAGTATAAAAAGCTCCAGAAGGAAGTGAGCCTCTAGAATCAATGTATTAACCATTCTAATCCCCTATTACCAAAGAACTATTCAGATTCTCCCAAGGTGGGAGACCTGGAGTAGTCGTTTGGGCACCAGCGTGGCAGTGAGGAGAGACCGTATGGGGGAGATGAGGGGCCTGGGTGAAGGCTGGCAGGACACTGACATGCTACCATGAAGTGAAAGCCACTCAGTTGTGTCCGACTCTTTGTGACCCCATGGACTGCATACAGTCCAGTTAGATTCTCCAGGCCAGAATCCTGGAGTGGGTAGCCTTTTTCTTCTCCAGGGGATCTTCCCAACCCAGGGATCGAACCCAGGTCTCCCGCAGTGCAGGCGGATTCTTTACTAGCTGAGCCTCAAGGGAAAGCCTGGCAAGCTACTAGTGCTCCAAATCTACATACCAACCAGCAAGTCTACGAACTAGCATCACCTTGACTCACCTGCAAATAAAAACTGTTTAGTCATCTATAATCAACTAAGATGTTTCTTGCGGGGACTTTTCATCCACTTACTTTCAAAGGACTTAGAGTGGGCATGCAGGTTCCTAGTGCAGAGAAAAATAAGATCTTTGCTGATAAAACAGAATGGATCACGTTCGTCAGGCTTCTTTCCACTTATTTCCATTCTTAGTATCAGCTATTAGGCTGGAATTTCTTGAGCATTTTTCCATGTGTTTTAAGCCTGTTTCCTGAGAAGTTTTCAGACATAGCATCTATTGGATTTCTACAACAGCACTGAAAAGTACACCTCTATTCTTCCATTTATCAAGCAAAGAAACCACTCAGAGAAGGCAGGTAACTCTTAGATGGAACAGGCAGACCCTGGCCTTGAAACCCCTGGAACCAAGTGTGCTCTTAATCAGAACTGGGTGCACTGTTCCTCATTCCCTCCATCTGGAAGGTCTTTCTAATTGTGCTATTCTTGGTGTTCTTTTTATAAACTGGCAGCTAGGCCTTGCAGTCCTATTTAAGTTATTATATTATTACCCTTCCTAGGAAGACTCTAATTAATTAATCATATAGAAATCATTCTCTGTTTTGTCCATTAAGTTAAACTGAGGTCTTTAGAGAGAGGAGCTAGAAGCCTTGTGTGAAGGGGGCAGTCTCAGGGATGGCTTTGATTAAACATTTCAGAGTCTCAGGCCAGAGGCATCAAGGCAAAAGGCTGATATTCAGAACAGAGGCACCAGCCACTGGCCACCATTGGGTATAGAGAGGGGATCTGACAAAACCAAGCTCTTTGGGCCAGGATCATTCGTTAGACCCAGTTCTAGGTATTGGCCTGTGGAAGAACAAATTACCTGAGCCTAGCAAGGGCCCCTGATCTCCATTCTCAGACTGACGTGGGTAGCTGGTGGAGGCCCTCTTAGTGAGCAGAAAATCCTATAAGGGCATCTGGAAATATTAAGAGACACGCCAGGGTGCACGTTGCTCTTTTATTCCTTGGTGTTTTGTTTGTGGTCTGGGGAAGTGTTGACAGGTATACAGATCAGAAACAAGTGTGGGTGCCCTTGGAGAAATGCTTGCTCTGAAGGTCTCGGTCTCCTTACTTTTAAAAATTAATTAATTAATTAAAAAATAAAATAATTAATTAACTATTTTTAAATTAACTTATTATTTTACATTTTTATTTATTTTTGGCTGCATCAGGCCTTATTGTGGCATGTGGGCTTCTCTCGTTGCAATGTGTGGGCTTCTTTGCCCCTTGGCATGTGGGATCTTAGTTCCTTGCCCAGGGATCAAACCTGAGTCTCCTGCATTGGAAGGCAGAGTTTTAACCACTGAACCGCCAAGGAAGTCCCCTTCACCCTTACTTTTTGCAGGAGATGCTGAAGGTGGAGTAAGGTCTTGGCTTATGTGGCATAAGGTATTGGTAGTTAGATGCTTTCACGGCCTCAAACCTTCCCCTTCCTTCCCAGTCTGGCCACACTGTTGCAGGACACAGGTGGGAGACATGGACTTTACAATCACATCACCTGGAGGGAGTCAGCCTTGAGGACACATTCCCCGGAGATTTATTTACCTGTGAAACTGATCTCTTGGAAGACTCCAGAGGACTTATCCTCAACAGGTGACCTCCAACCCGTAGGGGTGAGAGGTGAACATGAAAGCGGATGACCTTGAGGGGCTGAGGGGTTGCAGAGGTTGTCTGCTGGCTGGGCAGGTCCAGGGGGACCGAGTGTGTTGCAAGAGAGCAGCCAACAGGGACACAGCTTTAACAGAGGATGGACTGAGGAGGATAGGAAGATCACGAAATTTTTAAAAAATGGAGAGGGACTTCCCTGGTGGTCCAGTGGCTTAGACTCGGCATTCCCAATGCAGGGGGCCTGGGTTCAATCCCTGGTTGGCGAACTAGATCCCGTAAGTCGCAATCAAGAGTTTGCATGCTGCAGTTAAAAGAATCTGCACGCGCAGCGAAGGTCCAGGACCCTGTGTGCTGCAGCTAAGACCCAGTGCAGCCATGAAAACAAATAAAATAAATCGATATTAAAAAAAGATGGAGGGTATCAGAAGGGGCCTAAAGATCTATTCCACATCAAGGAAACATCCCACACAGTAGCTCCCTTAGTGCGTGTGAAGCCCCCCCAAGTGGGTGGTGTGCTTAAAGGCCCAACCGCCAGCCACACATCTTGACAGTTTGACTTGTGTGCTGAGGCTCCCCGCAGAGTCCCAGGCTCCATCTCCCTTCTCCTTGAGTTCCTGCCCATCAGAGCTCAGGTGCCACATGGTACCGACCTTCTGATGGGCACAACTTCGCCTGGATGAGCCCCACCCGGGGAGGAGGGGAACTCTGACTTGCTGTGTCCCACGTGCCTGCCGCCCCCTTGGCAGTGCCCTGGATGCCTCTGGAGCATGCAGAGAGCCAGCCAGGGTCTTCTGGGGGCCGGGACTGGAGCGGGGGCCCTCACATTCCTGCCGCTTTCCAGAGCTGTCTCCAAACGCCTGTCAGCTGGTGAAGGCGGGAGTTGTGTGCACCAGCTGCAGCAATCAGGCTGAGTCAGAAGACCTCAGCTCGCAGATAGGAGAAAATTGCTTTGGAAAGAAACAAGCTGCAAATAACCTATAATGACCAGAGCCAGGCCCTGGCCGCTTCACTCTGGCGTTAGTGAAATGTCCCAAGATATTTTTGCAAAGCCCTGAATCTGGCCAGTCCTGAAATGTCCTATGCCAAATGCTTTCTTCGCCTTGAAAGTTGGGAGTCTTTTGAAGGCCATCTCCTCTGCAGTTTCAGGTTTACTTACTCTTGACACATCACGAGGCTGTCTGGTGAGCGAGGGCTGTTTATAGGAGCAGATTTTAGGGATCAGTGGCCAAAGCAGGAAAGATTTGGTCCATAATAATACATATTCCTCCAGCAATTCATAAATATTCTTCCACATGGAGAGAAGATTCTGGAAACAAGTGACAGGTTTGGGATCCCTGATGGAGGTGGGAGGGGCCTCTTCAGACACCCTTGGGGCACCATAGTGACCCGAAGGACACTTTCTGCTGCCCTAAATCCTCCTTACTTTGCTCTTGGATTCTAGAAATGCTCCAGTACCCAAACCACAGACTCCCAGAGGTGTGCCACACAATGAGCAGCTGGGCCTTGGTTTCACCCTGATCAGCCTCTTCCCCCATCCATCCCTCCTTCCCCAGTTCTTCCCAGTATCCTGGCCCCCGGCCTTTGGTGGGGGTGGGGGTAGGGGTCCTGTGATTGGTTTTGGTGGAGCTGACCCAGGAGTCTGAGCTCTGGAATTAGGCCCAGAGCTCCAGGCCCTGCAAAGACACAGAAATAGAATCCCAAAGCCTTTGATTCTCGGGGTCCAGCTGTCCCCCGGGATCCAGCCTCGCTTTCCTCCTGGCTCAGTCCTCGGTGAAAAGAGCAAGCCAGGTGTCATCCGGCCACTCTGCTCAGGGCAATCGCTTGGAGTTGAACTTGGGATCCAAACCCTGGGATTGCTCCTCTGCAGCAGGGTGGGACTGGAGACAACGGGGAACAGTATTTCACACACACACACACACACACACACACACACACACACACACACGGCCTCTTTATTTTGGCTTTGTGTTGAAAAAATCTGCAACAATGCCTTCTGAGTCAATTCCACTGGGGCTCTGGTGACAAACCACTCTGAATGTGTCTGGTGGTTTACAGTGTCACCAGAGCCCTTTGATGGAATCAGAGCTGTTACTCTGCGCCGTCGCTGGCTCCCCATCTCTGTCTCTCCCGGCCTCTGGGCCTCTGTGTCTCTTGCCCTCTCAACACGGCATCAGCTGCAACCAAATTGGAATGTGGGCTTGGGCAGCCTCTGTCCTGAGTGCCCATGTGCCGGCGTGTCTTGGCAGAAGTGCCCTGGCAGAGCCAAGCAGATGAATGGGTAATTAAATAGAGTGTGTCTTTACTGGGGCTCATTTCCCTGTTTCCAAATTTATTACTTAATTAAAGAGCATTCACAGCCAGCCAGAGATGCTATGTCTTTCTTTCCTTCTGCCAAAGGAGAAGTTCATATAATACCCTCTTTTGCCTTTAATCTTTTCCTCTTCTTTCTCTCTCTCTCTCTCACACACACACACGGAGTCTTAGATCAAATAAACGCATTGGTTTTTGATAATTTGAGGTCACTCACTGGATAAGACCTGAATACTTTTTGCCCCAGCACAAGGCAAGAGACCTGGAACCAGCTTCTTGCAGTGGCTCCTTAATGGGCTTGCGGCTGAGTCCAGGGAGAGAAGAGGCGTCCAGGGGAGGTGGCTCAGACCAGGCTGGGGCTGGCAGGGCCGAGGGTGGCCTCCAGACCCTCGTTGCCCCATGGCCCGCTCTCTGCCGCTGCTGCCTTGGACGCCCCGCCCCCCTGGCCCCCACAGCAACCCCCCATTCCTCCTGCTGCCCCACGCAAGATGAGCCTGTGTGCTCTGGAACACAGTGGACTATTGTTCCAAAGACAATAAAAAATGATTGGGAAATGCAGTGGCTGTCACTCTCCAGTGCTCCCAAGTCAGAATTCGACGTGTGTGTTCGAAACGTCGGGGCCATCTTGTGGGGGCAAGGTAGGACAGACGAGGAGGAACAGGGGGGAAAAAAGCCAAAGGGCTGTGATCAGGCGCCCCAAGAAGATGAAAAGGGGCAGCCCCTCCCTCAACCCCCTGTGACAGATTTAAAGCTTCAGTAGTGGCCCTCCAGGAGTTCCCAAACAGCGCCTGCCTCATCATCGTGGCCATTAAGCCGAGCGCAAATGACCCGGGAGGGCCCTCAACCCGTCAGGCCCGCTGTCACCAGCATGGTTTATGGCTTCTGAGCACCAGGTCCCCCGTGGGCAACACGATCCCGTTTTCCCTAGCCAGTGAATCTGGACTTGCGAGCTCGTAAATCCAGCAGGGTTTCCCAGGGGCCGGCTGACATCTAAGCGGTGTGGGGGTGAGGATTTATGGCTGAGTTACCGGGAGCCACAGGTGACCAATGGAGACGTCGGAGGATGCTGACTCACCCGCCCAAGGCAGCAGAAAAACGTGCCCAACGCTGGTGGCTCCAATAGAGAGACGCTTTGTTGGCGTGATTCATTAATGGGCCCAGTGGACGCTGACGGTTATGGAGGCACTCTTGTTTTCCTGCCCTCGGCCCTTCCAGGCTGGAGGCCGAGCCAGGATTCTGCCTCAGCCTGACCCCAGGCCTGCTTCTCCCCAGCAAGGCGGGTGGATCCTCACCACTCACAAGGGTCCTGTCCCGCTTTACCTTCTGGACTGCCTTCGCTCCAACTTGGGCTGGCTTTGTCCGTTTAGAGCCACCGGGGCTGGTTGTATCAACACAGATATGGATGCTTAGGGTTGCTGACAGGCAGGTCACGGGCGAGGGCAGGGCATTGCCTCCTCTCCACCCACCCAGGGCCCTCCTGCTCTGTACAAACATTCCCGGTGCCCGCTGACTGGTCCCCATCTCCAGTCCTCTGAATTCACAGAGCTTTCACTGTAGGGTTGTTGGGAGGATAACAAATAATCTCAGGACTTCCCTGGTGGCCCAATGGTTATGACTTTGCCTTCCAATGTGGGGAGTGTGGGTTCGATCCCCGTTTGAGGAGCTAAGATTCCATACCTCCGCCGGGTCAAAAACAAACAAACAAACCATAAAACAGAAGAATTGTTGTAACAAATTCAATAAAGTCTTCAAAAATAGTCCACATTGAATAATCTTTAAAAAAAAAGCTAATCCCTGCATATGCTTGACCCTCAGTTGATGGCTGATGCATGCATGCATGCTAAGTCGTTTCAGTCGTGTATGACTCTGTGTGAACCCATGGACTGTAGCCCACCAGGTTTCTTTGTCCATGTGATTCTCCAGGCACAAATACTGGAGTGGATTGCCATTTCCTTCTCCATGATGGTGGATAAATGTTAGTTTTTACTGATAATCTCATCACAAACTCATCCAACACACACCTGCCGGGTCCAGTGGTGAGACAGACAGACCACCTGCCTCATGGCACTTCGAGTGTGTTTGTCTCATTCCTGGAAGCCCCTCGCAGTCTGGATCACACCTCTGTAATCCTAGGCAGGTCCCCCCATCCCTGGGTATCGGAGGAACTGCAGACAACCCTCCATCACAGACTGACCCAGGCGGGGCTGAGTCCCCGAGTCTCGTAGCTTGGGAAGTGTGTTGATACCGGCTTCTCGGGGGACTTGAGGCCACCTAGGAAACCTCTGTCCTGATAATGTTTCCAGGGCCATTTATAGGGGGAGGGCACGGCGACCTGAAAGGCTTCTCTCCAGACTGTTCTGGGTGCTCTGGGGCCCGCTGGAGCTGGTCTCCCGGGTTGTCACGCTGCCGGCTCCCCACCTCCGTGATTGCACCATCAGACCCTGTGTACACCTGCCCTTCCTGCGTCCCCCTCCTCCCAGGCAGGGCTTGCCTGCATGGCCCGGAGCTGTGCCAAGCTCCCCCAGAGGGGTGGGTGGGCCGCCTGGGCTTCCTGCCGCCTCTCTACACACATTGTTGGTGTAGACAAAGGGAATGGATTTTTGGTTTCAAGGTGTGATCCAGCCGGGCACATCCATCAGGCCCGGCTGTCGTCCTGTTTCTTTTTTCCCCTTTCTCATTTCCGCTTTGGGCTGCGGAGGGGAAACAGCAATTGTGAAAGGACCACTTGTCAAGATAAAATCGCAGTTCTTGACAATGCCACCACTCCAGCCCCCCTGGCAGCCCAGCCGTGTGCCAGGGGCAGTGCTCGGGGTCGCCGCCCAGGGCGGAGGCGGAGCTGCCCTGCCTGGCTCTAAATCTTTGCCTCCTGATGGCTTCGTGCCTGTTTCCTCATCTGTCTAATGGGGATAACAATTCCGACATCACAGGACTGGAAGGGGGCATTCATTCAATGAGTCCATTCATGTCAAGTCCCTGGAAATGTGCCTGGCGGAGAATAAGCTGTGTGTGTGTGTGTGTGTGTGCACGCTCAGTTATGTCCGACTCTTTGCAACTCCATGGACTGTAACCAGCCAGGCTCCTCTGTCCTGGAATTTCCCAGGCGAGCATACTGAAGCGGGTTGCCATTCCCCACTCGAGGATACCTTCCTGACCTGGGGATTGAACCCACATCTCCTGCATCGGTAGGCGGATTCTTTACCACCAGTGCCACCTGGGAAGCCCAAGCTCTCCATGCATAATCCTATTTTATCAGGAAGCATGAAAGGGACACAATTTGGGGAAAAGTCCAGAATTCCCCAGGAGTTTGGGTGGGAGCATTTGTATCTGAGATGGATGCTTCCAAACTCACTTGTTCATCAGGATTTCCCAGGGAACTTTAAAAAAATTATCACACCAGAGGTGTCTACTATTTCATTCATGGCATGGTGTTCAGAAGCTCAGGCTTGGAGGCAGCTGGCCCGGGTTCCTCTTTGGGTTTCTACCACTCACAGGCTGATCACTGGACAAGTAATCGGATGTCACAGAGACTCAATTTGCTCATCTGCAAAATGGGTATCCTTGGGGCTGCAGCCAGTGGGATGACGTAGCTAACTCTGTGGTGACTTAATTCTTCACTCGGTTCCTAAGTGAGATGCTGGGCTGCAGCCAGGAAGGAATGAGCCCCCAGCCCCCCAGGAGAGCAGATAGAATGGAGGCCAGGACGGCGGTGTTTCTTGAGAGCTCTAGCCACAAGTTTAAATTCTCCCATGGAGGCCGGCATTTGTTCTGAGATGCTATGGCCTGAAGACCCCAAAGAAACAGAGGCCTTGACGCTTCCCCCAGTGGCCTTTCGTCTGTCACCTGTGGGAGGAGCTGCCTTGAACCGTGGTGCTCATGGGCCCTGCAGCTCGAGGGCCACACAGGATTGGACGGTCGGGGCCTGGCAGCCGCTGCTCTGTTCCCTGGGCACTGCCCTTTGTTCACCCCCACTCCCCACCTCAAGGCCAGACGCTGGGAATGATTACACAGACAAATCCTCCTAGCAGGGTTTGCACCTGCGGAACTGAAGGCTGGTTCCCCAATCCAGATTAGATCGGGGCTGGTGCAGGCGCTGTGCCTGGGGGTGCTCAAAGACGGACCCTGGGACCACCCTCAGGCGTGGGGCCGTGTGAGAGGGTGCGTGTGTGTGAGGGTGTTTGTATGAGTGTGTGTGAGAGGGTGTGCGTGTGTGTGAGTGTGTGAGAAGCTGTGAATATGCTTTAGGGAGTATGTGAGTGTCCTTTAGTGAATGCGTTGGTGTGCGTGTATAAGGGTATGGCTCTATGTTTGTGCGTTGGTCAAGGATCCGCCTGCAATAAAGGAGACCCCGGTTCAATTCCTGGGTCGGGAAGATCCGCTGGAGAAGGGATAGGCTGCCCATTCCAGTATTCTTGGGCTTCCCTGGTGGCTCAGCTGGTAAAGAATCTGCCCGCAATGCTGGAGACCTGGGTTCGATCCCTGCGTTGAAAAGATCCCCTAGAGAAGGGAAAGGCTGTCCACTCCAGTGTTCTGGCCTGGAGAATTCCATGGACTTTATAGTCCATGGGGTCGCAAAGAGTCGGACACGACTGAGCGACACTCACTCACTGGGTTTGTGCACGTGAGGTGTGTGATAAAGTATGTGAGTGTGTGTGAGCGTGCATGTGTGAGGGTGTGAGAGGGAGGAGGGGAGATTGGTCAGAGCCCTCAGTTGGGAGCTGGGCCCAGAGAGGCCCTCTCTCGGGTTTCACCCCTGGTTTCCTGCAGGTCCCCAGAGTCGCCTCCTCTCCAGGCAGTGGTGCTCCCTTCGTCCCCTCCTCCCGACCTGGGTTTTCACGCCAGCTCTCAGGACCGTCCCTTCTGCCCCCTCTAGGGATGAAGGGTTACAGCTGTTCCTCCCCGTGCCCCCCACAGGGGCTCCTTACAGCCAACTCTCACCTCTGCTCTGAGTCTGCTAGTGAGTGCGTGAGGCCACCAGATTGTTTGGCAAGTGGGTCAGGCTGAGGGTGGGGGCTTCTCTCTGGAATGCATTGGGGGCCACCTCCAAGTAGACACGGGAGAGACAGGCATCTTCCGTGAGGCCGTCCCACCGGGCCGTGCAGGCGGAGCCTCAGGACAGCAGGACACAGGGGTCTTGCAAGGGCTGTCTGGCTGCAAGGGGGCAGCCGAGCCCCCTAGTCTTTGGGTCCTGAGAATTAGTAAAGTCCACCTCTCTCTCGGTCTTGGGACCACTAGGGGTGACAAACTTCTCTTTTTTTTGCCAGTTGAAGGTGTTAAAACTGTGGCCAAAAGTAGACCATCGCTATCATATCATAAAAGGAAGGACATTTGAAAAAAGGGAAGTGACACGTCTCAGGTTAAAGAACAGTATTTTCCAAGAAAGGACAGTTAGTGACTTTCCTAGAACATGGTTAAACTTGGACCAGTAAAAGGGCAGGAGAGCAGAGAGTGGGCGGCGGCAGTGCTCTGGGGCCCAGGGGTTGAAACCACGGGTGGGTGTGCATAGCAACGTGGAGAGACCACCAGCCCTGCGGCTTCCACGGTGGGAGCCGGGACCTGTGTGTAGCAGGGAGTCCAGGTCTGCGGCTGTGGGAAGTAGCGGGTGGAGGAACCAGAGGGTGTGATATCTGAAACCACCTCGGGGGGCAGGGGTGTCCAGCTTGTGCGTGTGTTGAACCACCCCCGCTCAAGCGTTGGTGCCAGGACTTACTTGCTGTGTGGCTTTGAGAACTAACTCAACCTCTCTGGGCCTCCATTTTTTTTTTTCATGTGCTTAACAACAGTACCCATCTTCCGTGGTTGTTGAAAGGATTCGATGAATTAATACACAGAGAGCCTCAGAATAGTCCCTGAGGCACAGAATTCAATTGGTGTTATTTATTATGTTTTTAAAAAGGATTCATTAATTTTCTTTTTGGCAGCGCTGGGTCTTCAGTGCTGCGTGTGGGCCTTCTCTAGCTGTGGCCAGCAGGGGCTACTATCTAGTTGCGGTGCTTGGGCTTCTCATTGCAGTGGCTTCTCTTGTTGCAGAACATAGGCTCCAGGGCTCCGGGGCACAGTAGTTGTGGAACACGGGCTTAGTTTCCCGGTGGCATGTGGAATCTTCCCGGACCAGGGCTTGAACCTGCTTCCTCTGCGTTGGCAGGCAGATTCTTTACCACTGAGCCACCAGGGAAGTCCTAGTTATTATTATTATTCTTTTGGGGGCTCCTTCCATACTTTTCCAGAGTCATCCCATGAGCAGAAGGATCCAGACATTCCCTGTGTGGCTCTGGGAGACAAAGTCCACATGCATACATGCTGTGAGCCAGGTTCTATATCAGACAATTCTGTACCTTATCTTGCAGGGGGCTCTCAGTCCCTGGGAGAGGAATCCGAGTCTCAGAGGGCGAACAACTTCCCAAGGTCACAAAGCTAGGATGATGCAGAGCTGAGGGAGGCCCAGGTTAGTCTGACTCCAAAGCCTCCCACGTCATTTTGCAATGAGTCGGTAGAGCAGACTTTAAGCGTTATCTTATCAAGGATCATGGCCGTCCTGTTCAGGTCTGTGTGGTCAGCACCTTCCAAGGGTCCCGCACAGAGCTGTGCTCGGTCGGTCTTTGATGAATGAGTGATGGGAAGTATGAGTTTCCTGATGACAGAAGTCTTCAAGGAAAGAGCTCCCAAAGACGCCACACACACACTAGGGACCCACTGGGCTTCCAGCCCTGGATTCTATGGGTCTGTGGCCAGACCCTCAGGGCATGAGGGCGTTTTTGAAGTGTGTGCTCAGCCGGAAGCCCCTTTTACTTAATATTCAGAGGTGCTGATCAGTCCCTCCAAAGCCTCCAGGGCGTAGCAGACAAGTTCCTTGTTAGGGATCCCTGCCTTAGCACCACCTGCCTGGCCACCTGTATCGGTGACTGATAGATGGCTCCATTCACCCTCTGGTGGGGGCCTCTGGTCCCACATCCAACCACGGGGCCTTGGGTCACATGGGGACTTTGTCTTCAGGGGCTCCACTTCTGCCTAATGGTGTGCTAGAGCTGGTGGATACTAGATTGAGATCCACGCCTTAAACCATCAGGAATTTTTATGAGCCAGTCATCATTATAAATTACATTTATAAGCTTACAATTAAATTATATTAAAAACAAGGGCAAGAAGTCTTCAAAACCCACCACTTCCTAATTATTTCCCTATATTTCACTTTTATCTATGGTCTTGGGGGTTATTTACAGCCATTGTATCTGTAGTGGAAGCAATATATAATGCTACAAAGACTTCACAATAGTAGTTTGACGTTGACTGTGGTGAGAGTACTTACATCCCAGAAATCGGGGAATGCTGCAGTCAGGAAGACCCCACCCCAGGAGCCAGTTGTTAATTACTTGGCAGCACACTACTGTTTCTGCCTATTGCTATTGTTGTTTAGTCCCTAAGTCATGTCCGACTCTTTGTGACCCCATGGACTGTAGCCCGGCAGGCTCCTAAGTCCATGGGATTTCCCAGGCAAGAATACTGGAGTGGGTTGCCATTTCCTTCTTTAGGGGATCTTCCTGACCCAGGGCTGGAGCCCACGTCTCCTGCATTGGCAAGTGCATTCTTTACCCCTGAGTCTCAAGGGAAGCCCGCTTCTGCCTGTACAAACAGAAATTTAGGCTTTCCGAATCTTATCGACAGTGGGGGTGGATGACTAGGCTCCAGAGAAGGGCTCAGTATTCAGAACCTGTTGGGCTTTAGCCAGACATTTTCATTTCTAGCTTCCTGGACACTGTTTTATTGTAATAAAATAATTTCCCCCTCTTTTCTTTCATTATTGGAAAACTTAGAAATAAATTTGAGTTGGTCCTGTAGAAGGCAGCATGCCTTATATTCTGCACACTGATTTCAGTTCTAGCATTTTGTATTTTCCTACTTGTATTTCATTTTTGCAATGTCTCCCCTTCTCCTGTTTTACATGTAAATTGAAGAAATATGTATGTATATAACTATCTGGCTGCACTGGGTCTTATTTTTGGCACACGGTCTTTCGTTGTGGCATGTAAACTCTTAGTTGTGGCATCTGGGATCTAGTTCCCTGACCAGGATCATACCCGGGCCCTCTGCATTGAGAGAACTGAGTTTTAGCCTCTGGACCATCAGGGAAATCCTATATATGTACATTTTTTTTTTTACAATTTTGTTGCAGTATAATTGACATAGAGTAAGACACACATATTTGACGTGTGCAATTTGAGTTTTAACATATGAATGCATCTATTAAAGCATCACCACAATCAAGATACTGATCATATTCACCTCTGAAATTTCCCTCATGCCCTTGGGAATCCGTCCCTCCCATTCTCCAGATTACCCCTGACTTGTTTTCAATTACTGCTGATTGTTTCAGAATTTTGAATAAATGGAAGCTATAACACGTACTTTTCTTCCCTCCGAGTCTGACTTCTTTCACTTAGAATAATGTTTTTGAGATTTATCTACATTGCTCATGTACCAGTAGTTTGTTGCTCTTTATTGCTGAGTAATACTCCATTGTAGGGATATACCCCTCTTGGTTTACCCATTTACCTGCTGACAGACATTTGAGTTGTTTCCACTTTGGAACTATTATGAATAAAGCTACTATAAATATTTGTTTAAAAATCTTTTCATGTCCGTATGCTTTCATTTTTCTTGGGTAAATATCTAGAAGTAGAATGGTAGGGTTGTATGTTAAATCTCTGCTGAACTTAAAAAAAATTTTTTTTACCAACTTTCTTTTTTTAATCATCTATTTTAATTTTATTTGTTTATTTTTGGCTGCACTGGGTTTTCATTGCCGCATGCGGGCTTTCTCTAGTTGCAGTGAGCGGGGGCTGTTCCCTAGTGATGGCGCTCGGGCTTCTCATTGCAGTGGCTTCTCTTGTTGCAGGGCATAGGCCCTAGGTGTGCGGGCTCAGTTGTTGTGGGGCTTAGCTGCCCAGTGGCATGTGGAATCTTCCTGAACCAGGGGTCAAACCCATGTCCCCTGCATTGGCAGGCAGATTCTTAACCACTGGACCACCAGGGAAGTCCTGCTTAACTTTTAAGAAACTGCCAGTTTCAGTCTGTTTATCACGCTGTGTGACCTTGGGCAGGTGACTTAACCTCTCTGGGCTTCAACTTTGCCATGGACCTCGATGATGTAGTTCCTGTTCATTTCTACCTTCACACAAATCTTTAGGACAGACAAAACTGTCTTGATGAAAATGCTTAGGACTCTTGGGAAGAAAAGTGAGCCTGAGACAGCCAGAGTCTTATTATTTCCACCATCATCAAACTCTCAGAGCTCTTTAATTAGATTGCTCCTCTCCCCTGTGGACCTGAAGGGGATGCTGGGTTGGGATGGGGGACACATTAGGTTCCTACTAAATTCGACACTGCTCAACCCTTTCCCTAGCCTCTGGGCAGTTCCGACGCTGTCACAGATGACAGGCCTGTGAGCTGCCCACTGAGAAGTCTTTGGTCAAGGTGCTGGGATCCTCCTATGATGTGTGAAGTGCCCTAATCAGATCTATAGCCCACAAGTCAGCTGGGGAACCTTGTCCTCTGATCAAAGGCAACATTAAATGATGAAGCTTACCCCCACCCAGCCTAACAAACTCTTAATATCCAGATGACTTGGTTAGCAGGGACACTTGCAGAGGGCCTGGAAGGATGATGCAGGTTTGTGGCTTTGATCTGAGACCTTGTAGGACTGACACTTCCATGCTGTGTGTGATGGTAAGGTTGTGTGTGTGTGTGTGTGTGTTGTGGGAGTGGGACTGTCAAGGGGACTTTATTATTTGGTGTGACCAAATGGGCTTCCTGGGTGGCGCTAGTGGTAAAGAACCCACCGGCCAATGCGGGAAACTTAAGAGACATGGGTTTGATCCCTGGGTCAGGAAGATCCTCTGGAGAGGGAAATGGCAACCCACCCCAGTATTCTTGCCTGGAAAATACTATGGACAGAGGAGCCGGGTGGGCTACAGTCCATGGAGCTGCAAAAAGTCAGACATGACTGAAGCGACTTAGCACGCACAAATACATCTGACTGGGACTGACGTGGTGAGGTTTCAGGAGAATGGGTTGGGACAGGATGGGGAGATGGGGAGGATTCTGTGGGCAGGCTGGTTGAAGGAACTCCCCCCGCACAGTTCCAGCGCCCCCGGGGCTGGAGTAGGGGCTAAAGATTCTCCAGCTTGGCTGAACCCGTGCTGTGCGCGGCCCCTCTGGGTGCCTATGGGTGCCTAGCAAACAAGCCACGGCCCATGAACGCCCCCTCCTCCCCTTGACGTGGGATAACAGATGCGGATTCTAGAGGACTTGCAGATTCAGAAGGAAGCTGATGTTCAAGATGCATCAGTTTGTCCAATCTCCCTGCCTCTGCAACTGCAGTTTCTCATTTATGTGCTGGAAACTGCGGCAGAGGTGGGAGGTGAGGGAGAGTGCTAGGGAGGAAGGAATAATGGGGGAAAAAAAAGATTTGTGTCAGCAAATGAAAGAGCCAAATTTTTCATGTGTTTCTGGGGAAATAGAAGTTTGCAGGGCTTATGCTTGACAGTAAATCAAGGCAGCTGCTTTGGGCAGCTGTCGGCTCTGTGTTTGCTCTGGGGGCTGGGATGTAGGTGGAATACAGGGCCAGGCAGAGCACTTCCTGGCTGTAGACGTGAAAACCGTCCCAGGTATGGGTCTAAGAGAGAACAGAAGCTGGCCAATGAAGGTCAGGCGGGGGACAGTGGAGGGCTGGGGGCAAGGACATCTGCTAACAAGCAAGGTTGTTCCCTGCTTGTTACCTCTCACACCATGTCCAAACCCAAGTTCAAGTTCTTTGCTGTGTGCAGCAAATATTTTAGACTTCCTCTTGCCAGGTGACGTGGGAAGAGGTTGGAGAGATCCTAGGGGATGGAATGAAAAGGGGAGCAGTTGTTCAGAGTGTGGATAGGGCCAGGAGAAAGTTCAAAAGCAAAGCTGGACTTCTGCAGGGCTAATGAGTTTGGAAAATGTTTTCACAGAGCTGTTTCAGCTCAGAAGGCTCTCCAGGGACTAGTGGCATCGTGCTTAGCTTTGCAATTTGAGGAAATATTTTGCAACGTAGATCTGATGGAGCGCTCAGCTCCCTCCTACCTGGAGAACCTCCTCTTGCTTGATCCAAACCCTGACCGGTCTATCCCTCAGAGGGCACCCCTGCAACCCCATCTCCAGGATGTTTGGTGTCTATGTCAGAGCCTGTTTATTGGTGTTTCAGTTCGACTTTCTTAACCGAGTTGGAAATGTTCTGTGAGGAGCCTGCCTCCCTAACCTGTTGAGCAGACTTGACAGAACTCATTGATTACACATGTGCCGGTGTCTACACACTGAGGTGCACCTTCCGTGTGTATGTGTGTGGGTGCGTGTATGTGTGGGGGAAGGGGTGACCTGTCTACCACCTGGGGAGCTTGGGACACCTTGGCTGATCATAGGGTGTCTCTTGGGACTCCTGAGACCTCTGGCAGAATTGATGAAGAGATTGACTTTGGAAGTGCAAGCAGATGGGGCCCCCAGAATGATAGAAATGAGATATTCAAAGAAGGAAATTGGATGGTGGGAGTATGCATTGGTACCAGATTTCTGGAGGGTCATCGGCAAGATGCCTTAGAAGCCTTCGTTTTGTCTGCCCTTCAGCCCAGCCTTTCCACATCTTCCAAGACTGTGTCTAAGGAGGCAGTCATAGATGCGTGTAAAAGTTCAGTTGCTCTCTTGGGGCCTCAGTTCCTTGATCTGTACCGGGGGGATGCTCGGTTCTCAGTCTCCCCCCGCAGAGGGCCGCCAGAAGGATAACATGCCTGGTGCCCAGGCAGTTGTTACTTGTCACTGAGGATGGGGAGGCTGAGCGCTTTGCTCCAGGGCGCGGAGCACGGCCGCCCCCGGGCTGGGACAGGCAGTCAGTCCACGGCACCCAGAAGTGGGGGATGGCGTGGGGGGCCTCCAGAGCGCTGGGCGTGGGAGAGAGGCCAGGATGTCCGTCCACACACCTTCCCGCAGTTTCTCCATTTGCTCAGTGAAGACAGCAGTCCACCCCGCTCCGCTGTCTGCTCAGGTGGGAGGGCAGAGGCTTTCAGCTTTGGGGTCTCTCAGGCGACCCTGGACCCTTCCAGAAGCAGTAAGTCGTGGCAGGGGCCCCTGCCCATCCCCACAGTATCCCTCAGCTCAATTCATCTGGGCACACACAGCACCAGGAGGCCTTGGAAAACACACGCACACACACCCGTTCCCTACACTCCCCCCACACACTCCCATGCACTCACACACACTCACATGCTTACCCACACTCACATACTCACACCTACACACACACACTCCCATGCACTCACACACACTCACATGCTTACCCACACTCACATACTCACACCTACACACACACACTCCCATGCACTCACACACACTCACATGCTTACCCACACTCACATACTCACACCTACACACACACACTCCCATGCACTCACACACACTCACATGCTTACCCACACTCACATACTCACACCTACACACACTCCCATGTACTTACACACGCTCACATACTCACACCTATACACACACACTCCCATGTACTCACACAAACTCACATGCTTACACACGCTCACATACTCACACCTACACACACACACTCCCATGTACTCATACACACTCACATGCTTACACATGCTCACATACTCACACCCACACACACACACTCTCATGTACTCACACACACTCACATGCTTACACACGCTCACACACACCTACACACACACAATCCCATGTACTCACACACACTCACATACTCACACCTACACACACACACTCCCATACACACACACTCATTTCCCTTCTTCCTGGTCTCCATGAAACACAATTCTAACAGCGTCGTCAGCGGAGGTGAGTGGTTCCATTCTGGGGTCTGCCTCCGTAAATGAACCTGACAGGTGAGGGAACGTGGCTGAGAAGTCCTAAGAGGCTGATCAAAAGTGAAAAGCCTTTTATTTGCTGGTTCGTTCTGAAATGCTGGCAGCAGGTTGGCAGGGGCGGTAATTAGTAGCTGGGTTACAGGAGAGAAGAGGTTCAGCAGAGCCTCCATCCACGGGCAGAGACGCAGAGCCCAGCCTGGGCTAGAGCAGGAGGCCGAGCAGTGGCTCTGGCTGGGGGAGCCCTGCTCACACGAAGACCCCTTGTGGTGGTGGGGGGGGACCCTAGCCTGGAAGTTGCCACCAATAGAGCTGCTTTTGTGACCCTTAGGGGCCCACCAGGCTTTGAGGCTTGTGACTGTGGCCAGAGCCATCTTGCCTGACTGGGCCTCAGTTTCCTATTCTATAAAATGGGAAAATAAAATCCCTACTTCCTTTGGTGTCATGATGGTTTAATCAAAGAGTGAAGGCCAAGGCTTCTGCGGTACCTTGGAATGGGTGAATTCACTACAAATAAGTCCTGTGTATGGACCCTTTGCCATGAGCCAAGAACCCCCGCCAAGAACCCCCACCAAGAAGCCCCAACCTGGGTAATCTCTTTGAGTTCTCACAACAGCCCGGGACGATGCATACGATTACCGTCATCTGCGTTTTACACATGAGGAAACGGAGGCACAGGAAGCTTGCCCAGGGAGCCTGCGCTCATGAGCACTGTGCTTAGCCACTGTGCTTCTGTCTCCCTGGGAAGTGGAGAGGGAGGAAAAAGACTCCTGTTTTTTTTTTTTTTTAAAGGAAGGCAGGAGATGGAGAATCAGCTGGAATTGGCTCTTTGGCTTCTGTCACGGTTTACCTATCTTTCCCATATCCCATTTTCATGAGATGGCACAGTCTACCATGTCCTGGAAACTCAATGGGGGCCTGAGTCCTGTCTCCTTTGCCAGTGAGCTCGGCTTGCAGAAGGAAGGGTGGGCAGCCAGCCATATTTTACACCATGAGATGGTGGGTTGATCTCAGCCGTGCTTAAAAAAATATACTGCTCCCACCCATACCTTTCTATGCATGGCGCATCTTCAATAGACACTCCCCTGTGGTTCACGCTCTTATGCTGCAGACTGGGAAAAACAAATCTGTTCTAGAACTTCCCGAGACCAGGAAGGAAGCTGCCCCAGCGGAACGCTGCGGTGGGTCCAGATGCAAGCTATAGAGCATTCGAGTCCCTGCAGATGACTCAGTCACCAGAAACACAGCTCCTGCCTGGGACCAAGTCTGTATCTGCTTCGGAGAGCTCCGGGTCCCTGCATGTATTAGTCATCCGTCACCCGCCTTTTTCCTGCACAGTTACCAAAGAACAGGAATGATGTCATGATGGCTTTCTTTGCTCAAATGACTTTTATGGCCAAGTGGGGCCCCCAAATGATTAGGTATTATATTGTAAATATAATTTAGAAAACTATAGTTTCTAAATATTTCTAAATTTTATTTCTAATGTTTCTAAATATTCCAGGCTCAGAAAGGCTTTCCTAGGATGAACAGGACTGACTCTCTTCTTGATGTTGAAGTGTTCAACTGAATCCTGATTTGAAAGGAGAGGACCACGTACATCCGGCTAGATCTTATATTACACCAGTGATTTACCCTATTAGTTGCTTTTATACAGCAAGTGACAAGTAACGCTGCTGCTTTTTGGCCAGTCGGATCCCTGAACCAAAGGAAAACCTGCTTTTCTTGGGTGTTTGGTCACCTTCATGAGAATCTTTTGTTTTTTTCCTCTTGCAAACTTTTGATTTTCCTGACTTTCAGAAAGCTGCTATTCTCTGGACATCTCCAGCCCTACCAGCCCTTTCATCTTCCCTGTCCACCACAAGCCATCTTTCCATCTTGCCTTCTTTATACTTTTTGAAGGGTGGGTTCCAGATGGAGAAAGTGGTTCATCACGCTCCTGGTTCTTAGCTGCAACGCTCACTGGACAACCTCTGAGCAGATGCAAAGCCAGGCCACAGTTTCCCCACATTCTGGACAATTTTCAATGCTCAATAGAATTTAGAGATGAAAAATAGCATCTTGCTATTGTGAAGACTGGAGACAACGTCCACTTGGCACCTAATAATGGTACTATCAATATTTTTTTTTCCAGGCAAACCAGAAGTTCATAACAGCATTTTTTCCCCCTTTTCAGCTTGATTGAGGGGTAATTAACATACAACACTGTACACATTTAAAGTGTACAACATAATGACTTGAATGACTTGACTTACATATAATGTGAAATAATGACCATGATAAATTTAGTTAACATGTATCACTTCATATAAACACTCATAATAGCATGTATATGTATATATTAATGGACTTGAAAGTTCTATACGGGATTACATGACAGATCAATTTCTTTTGAAAGACCAAAAGGCTTATTTAAAAAGATTTCTATTATGTGATAATTATAGATTCACATGCAATTGCAGGAAATAATACAGAAAGATCTCATAGCCTCCTCACCCAGTTCGCTCCAAGTGTAACACCTTGCATAACTACAGTGAAAGTCAAAGTGAAAGTCACTCAGTCGTGTCTGACTCTTTGTGACCCCATGGACTATGCAGTCCTTGGAATTCTCCAGGCCAGAATACTGGAGTGGGTAACGTTTCTCTTCTCCAGGGCATCTTACCAGCTCAGGAATTGATCCCATGTCTCCCACATTGCAGGCAGATTTTTCTTTTTACCAGCTGAGTCACCAGGGAAGCCTGCATAACTATAGTACAATATCATAAGTAGGAAATTAACACTGATACAATCCATTGAAAATTAATACTAATACAATTCATCGACCTTATTCAGATGTCACTAGTATTACACGCACTCATTTGTGTTGTTTGTATTTAACTTGATTAGAATTTTATATTATAAATAATGTCAAGATTTTATTGGTCAAGGAGGTGCCCTTCCATTTTCTAAAGAATGACTGGGTTGTGATGGTTTATTGGTGTGTTTCTCCGAATAGTCAACAGGTTCTTTTGGGGAAAGCCTGTGTCCTCTGCATCTTTATGTTCCCATAGCTCAGTGAGGGCATGCCTCAAGTAGGTAACAATGTGACAAACACTTACTGAGCACCTATCACTTTGCAGACAAAGATCCCTTTAGTCAAAGCTGTGGTTTTTCCAGTAGTCATGTACAGATATGAGAGTTGGACCACAGAGAAGGCTGAGTGCCAAAGAATTGATGCTTTTGAACTACAGTGCTGGAGAAGACTCTTGAGAGTCCCTTGGACACCGAGAAGATTAAACCAGTCAATCCTAAAGGAAATCAATCCTGAATATTCATTGGAAGGACTGATGCTGAAGCTGAGACTCTAATACCTTGGCCACCAGATCTGAAGAGCCAACTCATTGGAAAGACCCTGATGGTGGGAAAGATTGAGGGTAGGAGGAGAAGGGCACGACAGAGGATGAGATGGTTGGCTGGCATCACTGACTCAATGGACATGAATTTGAGCAAACTCCAGGAGATACTGAAGGACAGGGAAGCCTGGCGTGCTGCAGTCCATGGGGTCGCAAAGAGTCTGGCACTACTGAGCAAGTGAACTGAACTGAACTGATTGAGCCCCTATGTATGAAGCTGTGTTCTGAGTGTCTATCCCACAAGACACAGTCTATTACTATTATTCCCACTTTACAGATGAGGAAACAGAGGCTAAGATGCTCAGTAAACACTTACTGAGTGAGTGGGGGTCTGTGAGGGATCTGGCAGCATTAATCTTTGAGGATGGCCCTTTTTTCATGGTGAGTCCCAAGTTCCATAGTGTCAGAAAAGAAATGCTGCTCATTAATTCCTTAAACACCTCTCCCTCTTCTGGGAGCATCATGTAGGAGGAGTTCAGGGCAGTTTCCAGAGTCAAGTTTTATGAGTCCAAAACTGGCTCTGCCACTTAGCTGTGTGGCTTTAGGCTAGTTACTAAAACTCTTTGCACCTCAGTCTTCTCATATGTTAAATGGGATAGTAGTAGTACCTGCTGCAGAGGGTTGTTGAGAGGATTAAATAACAAGCATCCATTCTCAGAGTAAGACCTGGCAGTTTTCAGAGGAATGCATAACAGGGATGATACTTTCTGTGCTTTTAACACCATAGTGCTACTGGACTCCAGAAAGCCGACAGACAGAGCGATATGGCACCCATGTATGGACCGTTCCCCCATTATAATGGAAGTTCCTACCCTCCTATGCTTCCAGGCACTGGACTGGAAGACTCCGGGCTAGGACTGAAGGTTCACTTGGCGACAATAACATTTATCTTGTGAGGACTGTTCTGGAAAATGCTAGTGACTCCTTCCTCCTTCCCCTCTTCACCTTCCTTTATAATTCCTTCCATAAATAATTGTTATGAGCTTGTTAGCTCCTATATCAGGCAGATGGGGACATAACAATAAGCAGAAACTGGCTTGATCCCTGCCCCGATGAAGCTTACATTGCAGTGACGGGGGGAGCCGTTGCTTAGATAATGCTACAAGGGCAGTGACGTCACAGATGCGGCCAGCGCTGTGGCAAAGGACAGGTGTGGGGACAGCTGAGAGAGGTCCCACCTTGTTCTCTGCTCCCAGAGGGGTGAGGTGCACAGTATGGCAGTAAGAAGCAGCAGCCACGATTAGCCAGGCTGATCTTGAAGCTAAGCCTGGGAGAAGGTCCTGGTTTACAAAGTAACCGTCATAGCTGACACTTGCTGTGTGCCCAAGTGCTTTCCTTGTATTAACTCAAGCCAACCTATTACATCAAACCTTTTGTCCCATTTTATAGATGAAAAAACCGAGGCTCAGATTCAGTAACTTGTGCACGTGGAGGATTCCCAATAAGCAGTGTATGCATGGCTGACTTTCTTTTATTTTTGCCTGCCCTGGGTCTTTGCTGCTGCTCACAGGTTTTCTCTAGCTGCGGGGAGCAGGGGCCACTCTCTAGTTGTGGTGTGTGGGCTTCTCATTGCGGTGGCTTCTGTTGTCACAGAGCACAGGCTTTAGGCGTCTGGGCTTCAGCAGTTGTGACACACAGGTTTAGTTGCCCTGACGCATGTGGGATCTTCCTGGGCCAAAGATTGAACCAGCATCCTCTGCATTGTAAGGCAGACTCTTAACCACTGGTCCACCAGGGAAAGCCCAATGCAGGGCTGAATTTCTAATTGGTTCCCATGGACAGTGGACTTTTGTAGGCATCTCATGTGCTGAACATCCAGAGGGCAGGTAGTGACTATTAAAGGTCAATCATATCCCTCTTAAATCTTTCCTCTTCCAGGAGACCTAACCAACTAAAGAGAACTAACATTATAAAAGAAGCCTGCTTTCATTTCCAACATTGTGCTGGGCTTTGCACTAGGAAATTTACACCATTATCTCATATAACGACATATTCATGAGCTTTTTCAGCTCCAACAGAAGCATGGTAACTTCCTTCAGCAAAACAAAAAGAACAAACCAACCCAAATTCAACTAAGATAGCAGCTTTCGTTACAAGTGGCAGATTTCAACCTCCCTCATCCTCTCTTTTTAAATGACTTTGGCATAATTTACATTCCATAAAATCTGCCCATTTTAAGTGTACAGTTCAATGCTTTCTAGTAAAATTATCGAGTCAGGCATCCATCACCACAATCAAGCTCTAGACATTTTTGCCACCTCAATAAGATCCCTAGTGCCCATTTATAGTTAATCCTTGCTCTATTTCTGAGCTCCAGGCAACCACTAACCTAATTTCTGTCTCTATAGATTTGCCTTTTTGGGACATTTCGTTAAGTGTGGAATCATACATTCTGTGGTCTTTTACGTCTACTTTCTTTCACTTGGTATGACGATTTTGTGGATTATCCATGCCGTAGCAGGTTATCAGTTCTTCATTCCTTTTTATGGCTGAATAACACTTTGCTGTGTGGACAGACCGCACTCTGTTGATCCATTCATCTGCTGGTGGGCATCTGGGTCATTCCCAGTTTTGCAGTATTAAGGATGAAGCTGCTGTGATCCTTTGTGCACAAGTCTTGGTGTGGACACCTGTGTTCATTTCTCTCGGGTCAATACCTAGGCATGAACATGGTGGGGTCGCATGATAGGAGCACATTTAACTTTAGAAGAGACTGCCATCTGCTTCCACAGGGGCTGGACCGCTTCACATTCCCATCAGCAAAGAGAGGGCTCCGATTTCCCCACTTCCTCACCAGCGCTGGTTCTTGTCCATCCTTTTTCCAGCTTCTCTTCTTAAAGGAAATGACTGCGCTTGAGCTTGATGGAAGGCTCACCATGTGCATGGGGCAGGCTCCAACTCCCCAGGCTTTGTCCCCATGACCCTCTGTGCGGGTGTCCTCGTCCCAGCCCAGATTGAGCTGCTCAGGCCACGGGTGAAGTGATCTCCTAGCAGGATGGGTGGACGTGGGAGTCGGGCCCAAAGACAGCACAGCGAGATGCTGGGAGTAGCCGCTGGGGTCCGTGGTGGGAGGACCAGGCCTGTCTCGCTGACAGGTTCAGAGAGATTGGAAGGTAAGGCTGGGAACTTTCCCTGTATCACATGCCCCCAGGGAACGGCTGGTTCCGGAGGCCCAGCCCCTCCCCAGTTCCTGTCCCCTGGAACAAAGAGGCCCTCCAGTCCTCCTGCCTTAACCCCATGTGCCTTCCCCCTTCCCCGCCCCAGGCTTAGAGAGAAGCACAGTGTCCAAAATAAGGAACATCTTGTTCTCCGCAGGGATAGCCTCGCATGTGATGCCTCATTGCGGGGCCCTCGGCCGTAAATCATGACGAGATTTCAGGGAAGAAAGTTTCCACCCAGCGGCCAGCAGGTAGGAGGCCGGCCCGGGCTCCACGGCCCTTGGTAAATGACTTTGTTGAGTCCGCGTCTCCCTGGATTGCAATTACAATCCTTCAGGCCCGACACAAAATCATTGGGCTGGTAAGAGGAGAGTACCTGGGTAATGTGTTTAACAAAAACTAACCTGGTTAGCCCCGACTCTATTGAAAATGAGAAAGTGCGGATGGGCCCGATCAATGCGTCCGCAGCCCAATTTACTCCAGAGCTGGCTTTGGATTTCAGTTAAGTGGGCCGGCCCGAAAACGGGGACGCTCGTTTTATTAAATTACCTCTTTGTCATGGAGTTCAGATGATGGTGGTGTTTGTTGCATCAGCCGCGAGGGCTGGTGGAAGGAAGGGCCTTTGGTACCACGTGTGGACCTGTCAGCCCGCATGCAGATCCCCCTGCCCACATGAGTGCACACACAAACCTCTCTGGAGTAAGAAGGATTAGTAAATATTTATCCCCACTCCTCAGGGAGTTGAAAGTACAGATGTGATCAAATACTCATTTACTCCCCACCCACCACCCCTCCCCATTCTCCTTGGCCTTTGGCAGATAAATGATGTTATTTGAAGATATTCTTGAAATTTCTGATGGAGACTGTTTCTTAAGTGCTTTTAGAGCAGGCCTATACTTTGTAATACTTGTCATATTCTGGCTAGTAAACTCCTGGCCTTTAAAAGCCGGAACCTTACTCTGTTTCCTGAATCCGAGGGAATAGGTCATTAACTGTGAATTTCAAATGAAGCAGATTTACAGTATATATCACAGAAATAAGTTTATGAGAGACAGCGAATACCCAGGAATCCATGAAGCAGAAACAAACTGCGAACCTGGTTTTTCTTTTCTTGTTCAGGTTTTTGTGGCCGATTTGGCCAAGTCCAGGTCTCTTGTTCCAAGTTCCTAATAGAAATATCTTTCTGGTTCTGTTTGGCTCGCATCCCCATTCAGAACCCCACTGGGTGAGGTTCCTGGAGATCTTGACTATGGAAATGCCCCTGTCTGGAGGTTAATTCTTTGAGATAAGGGTGGGGAGTGGGTTTGGCTGGGTTGGGGAAATGGGAGAGAGGTTAAGGGAAGCACAAGTGAGGCTGGATCAGCTAGGTTGGGGGCCAGTTCTGTGTGTCTATGCTTGGCCAGTCTATAATATCCAGTTATTTAATTACACACGGATCTAGGTATTGCTGGCGAATCCCTACAGAAGGAATTCTGTAGATGTACAATTGGTTGCCTTTCAAGTGAAGGATGTTACCTTTGATAGTGTAATATCATCAATCAACTGAAGGTCTTAGGAGCAAAACCAGAGATTATTTCCTAGAGAAGAAATTCTGCTGCAAGACGGTTGTATCACCTCATGCCTGACTTTTCAGTCACTGGAAGATTCCAACCTGCTGCCTTATAAGATTCTGGACATGCTGGTCTTCACAACTGTGTTAGCCAATACCTTAAGATAAATCCATTCATCCATTCACTCACCCATCCACCTATCCAACCATCCATCCACCTACCTATTCATCCATCCATCCATCCACTTACCCATCCACTCATCCATCAACCTACCTATCCATCCACCCATCCATCCTATTGGTTCTGTTTCTCTGGAGAACCTCAATGGATACAGATGGTTTCTGGCAGTAATTTTTGGACCTTTTCTCTTCATCATTTCTGAACAGTCTTCTTCACTTGCTGCCATCTTGAAGGGGCAGGAGAGACCTATGCAAGTACTTTGAGCAAATCATGGCACGTGGGAGTGCCCAGGGGGCAGTAGCTAGTTTCCGTCACCACTTTCTCTTTTTCCCTCAACCTTAAATGAAGATAACAACCAATACAACAAGCTAGTGAATATGACAAAGAGGAAGTAGACTCCTAGATACAGAGAACAAGCTAGTGGTTACCAGGGGGTGAGGGGTAGGGAGTAAGATGTACAAACTGTTAGGTACAAAGTAAGCTACAAGGATATACTGTGCAACACGGGGAATATAGCAGATATTTTATAATAACTATAAATTTTTTGTAACTATAAACTATAAATTTAAAAATTGCAAATCACTATATTATATACCTGTCACTTGTATGATATTGTATATCAACTTTACTTAAATTTTCTAAAAAAGAAGATAACCAACCAGTTTTTATCTATCATTCTTCTATCCCCCCATCTACCCACCCATCCTTCTATCTCTATCTCTCTACCTATCTATTCAGTTTAGAAAAAAATTGGGAATAACATACATTCATAGGACCTTAGCTTTGAAGGGCATTTTGTGATGTCCAGACTCTTCATTTTACCGATGAAAAAGTCAGGAAACTCAGGGAAGAAGTGACTCCCCAAGAGTAACATAGCACATTGGGGTCAGTGTGGGGATGGTATCCCCAGGTGTCCCGGCTCCCACTGCCTCTTCTGTGGCCCCGACTGCGTTTAATCAGGGCAGAGCTGGGGAGCCTGGGGGCAGGGTGGGGGAGTCTGTCTGGTGTGTGCTCTGCCCCCTTCCTGCCCTCAGCCCTCCTCCTATTTCAGCCCATGTGATGACCTCTGGAGTAGGTGAGTGGGCTGTTAGTGACAGCTCTCTAGTGGGTTATTTCTAGGGCATCATGGTTAGAAGAGCCACCTGCTGTTGAATATTTACCATGTACCAGACACTGCACTTGGCACCCCAGGAAGGTCATGAGCAGGAGGTCAGCCCAAGATCCCAGCTGCTAAGTGGCGCCTTTGGGAGGCCTCGCCCTGGGTCCTCTCCTGGACTGGAGACCGCCCATGCTGCTGGGAGTCGGAGGGTCTGCGCCCTCTGGCTAGCTGTGGCTTGGGCACTCTCAGATTCCTTTTCCTTACCTGTCGAGAGCAGCACCCACCCTGCCTCCTTGGAGCTCTGAGCATGGTAAAGTGCGATGCGCGTGGAAGATGCTGCCACCCCGTGACTTGACTCTCTTCCCAGGCACAGCAGTGCCAACCAGCTCCTGTCCTACTTCCACCTCTCTTGTCGTCTCCACAGGGTGAAATGTGCCCCAAGAGAGCCACCCCGGGACCAAGGCTGGGCTGAGGATTGTGGGCACCTGGTGGGGGTTTTGATGTGTGGTCTTTGATGTGGAGGCTGGAGGATCAGGCGAGGATCCTGCTCCGTGGGGCCAGGATGGTGCCTGAGACAGTCACGTCTTTGTGAACCCTGCCCGTGGGGCATCCGCCCACAGAAACCTGTTGACTCAGAGCCGCCTCTTGCGGGGAGAAGCAGCCTCGAGGGGAAGGGGAACAATGAGCTTGTCTTGTTAAGAGCACAGTCAGGTTGGGGACAGCGCTATGTGATTTGGGAAGCAGACTCAGGAGCCCTGTCAGTGCTTGGGAACGGAACTGTCTTCAATGCTGGCAGGGATGCGAGGCTCTGGAATGTGAGGGAAGGGCGTTGTCTCCGTTGGCTGTGTGATCGAGTCCCCACCTACTTCTTTCATCCTGTGCCACCCTGTTCTTTGCTCCCTGCTCTCTGGCCCACAGTGGCTATGCTCCATCTGGCCTCAGGGCCTTTGCACATGCACATCTCTGCCCTGAGATTTGAAAATTTCAAATATGCAGAAAATTACAGAACATGATTAAGCAGATAAACTGGATACCCATCTCTGAATTGATATTAACATTTTGACACTTTTGCTTCAGAACTCTCTCTCTTTTATTTACTGTAATAAACCCACATAACATTACTTTTGCCTTCTTAACCATTTTGAATGGTACAGTTCAGTAGTATATTTACATTACTGAACAATCGATCGCTAGAACTTTTTCAACTTATAAAATTGAAACACTGTAGCCACTAAACACTGAAGAAGGATTTACCTGCCAGTCCAGGGGTTAAGACTCTATGCTCCCAATGCAGGGGGCATAGGTTCACTCCTTGGTCAGGGAAGATCATGCATGCTGCATGGTGTACCCAAAAAGAAAAAAACCGTGAAGAATATGGGACAGTTCTCCAGCTTGTGTATTGTCCTTGCATGGGGGGCCAAGTCCATCTTCTCTATATCATTCTAATTTTAGTCTGTGCTGTAGCCAGCACGAAGCACTCGTTTTGTTTTGTTTTTCGTTTTTGCACTTTGTGTGTGTGTGTGTGTGGGGCGTGGCCCTGCCGCATGACTTTTGGGATCTTAGTTCTCTGACCAAGGATTGGACCTGGGCCCACGGCAGTGAAAGCGCTGAGTCCCAACCACTGGACTGCCAAGGAATTCCCAGGACACTTGTTTTGCTTTTATTTATGTATTTATTTTCAGTTGCCCTGAGTCTTCGTTGCTGTGCACAGGTTTCCTCTAGTTGCAGCGAGGGGGTCTACTCTCTAGCTGTGGGGTGCAGGCTCCCCATTGCAGTGACTTCTCTTGTTGTGGGGTGACACAGACATGCAGGCTTCAGCAATGCAGCTCGAGGGCTTAGCCGCTCCATGGCCTGTGAGATCTTCCCAGACCAGGGATCGAACCCACGTCCCCTGTGTTGGCAGACAGATTCTTAACCACTAGACCACGAGGGAAGTTTCTAATAATTTGTATTCAAAATTCAAAAGCTATGAAAACTTATACCCTATCCTCCTTTCCCTGTCCTTCAAGCACCTTGTTCCTCACAGAGGCCTCTGGTGTTGTCAGTTTCTAGAATATGCTTTCTGAGATATTCAGGGCATGTGTACATCTGTCTACTACACATGCATAGGAATGCGTGGGGCTTCCCAGGTGGTACAGTGGTAAAAAATCTGACTGCCAATGGAGGAAACACAGAAGACACGGGTTTGATCCCTGGATCGGGAAGATCCCCTGGAGGAGGAAATAGCAACCCGCTCCAGTATTCTTGCCTGGAAAATCCCATGGACAGAAGAGCCTGCTGGGCTACGGACGGACCACAAGGTTGCAATGAGTTGGATACGACTGAGTGACTGAGCACATATATGTGTATATGAAAGCACTAATATTTACTGTTCTGTCTGTTGCCTTTATTTTTTTGTTGTTATTTATTTATTTTTTTAAATTTTAATTGGAGGCTAATTACTTTACAATATTGTAGTGGTTTTTGCCATACATTCACATGAATCAGCTATGGGTGTACATGTGTTCGTTGCCTTTTTTGAAATAAAGCTTGTATTTTAGAGTAGTTTTAGCTTTATAGAAAGCTTGCAAAGATAGTGCAAAAAGCTCCTGTATACCTTCCATCCAGTTTCCCCCAGTGTTAACAGCTTGCATTAATATGGTCCATGTTTCATTAGAGAGGAACCAGCCCTGATACACTTCTACAAACTAAACTCCATGGTTGATTCTAAGGTCACTAGTTTCCCCCTAAGGTCCATTTCCTGTTCTCACCTGCCATCCCAGACACCCCACTGTGTGCGGTTATCTTGTCTCTTTGGCCTCCTCGAGTCGGTGACAGTTTCTCAGACTCCTTGTTTCTGATGACCTTGACAGTCTTGAGGAGTATTCATTGGTTAGATGAAGTTGCTTTCTTGTTACTTCACACTGAGCGGGGGTGGGGGGGGGTCACATGTTATCAACATGACTTCTCACCATGACATTCTCTTGACCCTTAGGTTAAGGCCATGTTTCCAAATGTCTCCACTGTAAAGTTGCTCCCTCTGACCCCTTTCAACATTCTATTCTTTGGAAGGAATTTGTGATGTGTAGCTCACACTTGAGGGCAGGGGAGTTGAGCTCCACCTCTTTGGGATGAGTGAGCATCTACATGAATTCTTTGGCATTTTTGTACGTGGGAGATGCATCTCTTCTCCCATTTATTAATTTTCAATCCAATCACTTATTAGTATCAGCATGGACACATGGATATTAATTTTATACTATAAGTTATAATAAAAAATTTATAGGAACTCTTATTCTTATAGGATCAGAAGAAGATGAGATTCAGGGAAGGAAGTTAGTAATTTTTTTCTTTTAAATGAAGGCAAAATTCACGTATTATAAAACTAATAATTTAAGAGTGAACAATTTGGTGGCATTTAGTACATTTACAATGTTATGCAAGCATCACTTCTGCCTAGTTCCACAGCATTTTCATCATCCCCCCAAGGAAATCTCATGCCTATTAAACAGGCACTCTTCATTCCCCTTCCTTCTATGCCCTGGAAACCACCAGCTTGTCTTCTGTCTCTATGGATTTTTCACATAAATGAAAGTGTAGAGAATGTGGCCTTTTATGTCTTTTCACTTAGTATAATGTTTTTGTGGCCCCCCACGCTACAATGTGCTTCATTGCCTTTTACAATGGGATAATATGCCTTTGTTTGTATGTACCACAATTTGTTTACCCATTCATTCTTTGCTGGACATCAGGTTGTTTTCCATATGTCCTTTGGCTCTTGTGAATAACACTGCTATAAACATGCATATATGTGTATTTGCTTGCAGTTCTTTTGGATGGAATCAATGGGTCATTTTGAGGAGCTGCCAAACTGTTTCCCAAAATGGCTGTGCCATTTTATTGATACATTCCCACCAGCGTTGCATGAGGTTTCCAATTTCTCCACATCCTTGCCTTCACTTGTTATTTTCATTAAAAAAAACACAGAGCCATCCTAGTGGGTATGAAGTGGTATCTCAGTGTGGTTTGGGGTTGCATTTCCCTAATGATTTGTGATGTTGAGCGTCTTGTCGTGTGCTTATTGGCCTTTTGTATATCTTCTTCATCTTTTTTCCCCCAGGGAAATGTGAGAAGGTTAAAATAGACCTTTATTTATTCACTTATTTCAGCTTCATTGAGGTATAACTGACATGTATAATTGTGAGGTATTAGAAATGTACATCATAGTGATTTGATACACGTATAAATTGTGAAGGAATTTCTTCCCATCTAGGTAATTAATCCATCCACCTTATTTGTTTATTTTTGGTGAAAATGGTTAATACCTACTGTCTGAGCAAATTTCAATGACACAGCACAGTGTTATAAACTAGAGTCACAATGTTTACATCAGGTCTCCAAAACTTATTCATTCATTGCTGCTGCTGCTGCTGCTAAGTCGCTTCAGTCATGTCTGACTCTGTGCAACCCCGTAGACGGCAGCCTACCAGGCTCCTCCGTCCCCGGGATTCTCCAGGCAAGAACACTGGAGTGGGTTGCCATTTCCTTCTCCAATGCATGAAAGTGAAAAGTGAAAGTGAAGTCGCTCAGTCGTGTCAGACTCTTAGCGACCCCATGGACTGCAGCCTACCAGGCTCCTCCATCCATGGGATTTTCCAGGCAAGAGTACTGGAGTGGGTTGCCATTTCCATCTCCATATTCATTCATTAGTACTGTCTAATCTTCAGACTCCCCTGAAGTTTGCCCAGTTGTCCCAACAATATCTTTTATAGTAAAGGATGCAATTCAGAATCATTTAGTTATCCTGCTTTTTTTTTTCCCTTCAGTCTGGAACAATTTCTCAGTCTTTCCCTAATTTTCAGTGATCTTGGCACTTTTGAAGACTGCAGGTCAGTTACTTTGTAGGCCGCAGCTCAGTTTGACTTTGTCTGGTGTTTCTTCAAGATCAGACTCAGGTTTTGCATCTTCAACAGGAATATCACAGAAGGGACCCTGGGGTTGTTCTTCGTGTATCCTCTCAGGTGGTGTGATTTTGTTTTTTCCCCATCACCGTCGAAGTTCTCTTTGAGACCTTGATTCAGGCAGTGTCTGCCACTTATCCACTGTCAAGTTACTCTTTTTCTCTGTGTAATTAATATGAATTTTATGAGGGAGGAAACTTTAAATATCCTGATTCTTATCAAACTCAATTTATTCACTTATTAATATATATTACTATTTCCTATTTTATTTGCTGGGTCATAATCTGTTTTTATTTTTTAATAGACTTTAATAGCAATGCAGGAGATACAGGAGATGAAGGTTTGATTCTTGGGTTGGGAAGAACCCCTGGAGAAGGGAATGGCAACCCACTCTGGTATTCTTGCCTGGGAAATCCCAAAGACAGAGGAGCCTGGCAGGCTATACAGCCCATGGGGTCGCAGAGTCAGACAGGACTGAGTGACTGAGCAGGCACGCATTTTTAGAGCACTTTTAAGTTCATGGCAAAACTGAGTGGCAAGTAGAGAGATTTCCCATGTGCTTCCTGTTCCCATATACAGCCTTTCCAACTGTTAACATCTTGCACCACAGTGGTGCATTTGTTACAGTAGATGAATCTATACCAACATTATTATTACTCAAAGTCCATAGTTTACGTTGAGATTCATTATTGGTGTTGTGCAGTCTACGGTTTCAACAAATGTAGAATATACCAACTACTGTAGTATCATATAGACAGACTATCACTATCCTAAAAATTTTCTGTATTAAACCTATTTATCCCCCTCTCCCTGCTAAGCCTTGGAAACCACCGATCCTTTGACTCTCTATAAAGTTTTGCCTTTTCCATAATGTCCTATATTTGGTATCATACAGTGTGAAGCCTTCTCAGATTGGCTTCTTTCAGGTAGTAATACTAACATAAGTTTTCTCTATGTCTTTTCATGGGTTGATCATTTTTGTTGGTGCTGTGTAATAGTCCCTTGTCTGGCTGTACCACAGTTTGTCGAGCCTTTCTCTTACTGAAGAACTTCTTGGTTGCTTCCAAGTTTGCACAACTATGCATAAAGCTGCTATAAACATCTCTGTTCAGGTTTTTGTGTGAATATAAGTGTTCAGTTCATTTGAGTAAATACAAAGGAGTGTGATTGCTGAATTGTATGGTAAGAGTATGTTTAGTTTTGTAAGAAATTGCCGAACTGTCTTCCTAAGTGGCCGCACCATTTTGTATTCCTACCAGTAATGAATGAGGGTTCCTACAGCTCCACATTCTTGCCGGTATTTGGTCGTATTAGTATTTTAGGTTTTGACCATTTGAATAGGTGTGTAGTGGTAACTTGTTGTTTTAATTTGCGTTTCTCTAATGGTATATGACGTTGAGCAGTTTTCCATGTGCTTATTTGCTGTAGATAAAACTTCTTTGCTAAAGTAATTTCTTTAGGTCATCTGTCCATTTTAAAATTGTTTTCTTATTATTGGGTTTCAGTAATTCTTTGTATATTTTGAGTAACAGTCCTTTATGAGATGTGTCTTTTGCAAATACTTTCTCTCAATATGTGGCTAGTCTTATTCTCTTGATAGTCTTTTCCAGAGCAGAAGTTTTTAATTTTAATGAGTTTCAGTTTGTCAATTATTTCTTTCACGGATCATGCCATGCCAAGGTCGATTATATTTTCTTCTATGTTATCTTCTAGGAATTTTATAGTTTTGCATTTTACATTTAAGTCCATGATGCATTTTGAGTTAATTTTTTATAACAAGTGTAAGGTTTATGTCTAGATTAATTTTTTTGCAGGTGGATGTTCAGTTGTTCCAGCCCTGTTTGTTGAAAAGACTTTGTTCCATCAAATTGCCTTTGCCCCTTTGTCAACTTGACTATGTTTGCATGCTGCTAAGTCACTTTAGTCGTGTCTGACTCTTTGTAGTCCTATGGAATGTAGCCCGCCAGGCTCCTATATCCACGTACTTTCTCAGGCAAGAGTATTGGAGTGGATTGCCATTTTCTTCTCCAGTGGATCTTCCCAACCCAGGGATCAAACCCATGTCTTCTGCATTGGCAGGTGGATTCTTTACCACTAGCGCCACCTGGGAAGCCCCCATGACTATGCTTATGCGGGATTATCTCTGGGCTCTACATTCTGTTCCATGGATCTATTTGTCTATTCGTTTGCCAGTATCACACTGCGTCTTGATTAATGTAGCTTTACAGCAAGTCTTGAGGTCTGGGAGTGTCAGTCCTCCAACTTTGTTCTCCTTCAATATTATGTTGGCTGTTTTGAGTCTTTCACATTTCCATATAAACTTTAGGGTCACTTTGTCAATATCTTCAAAATAACTTGCTAGGATCTTGGGATTACATTGACTCTATAGATCAAGTTGGGAAAAATTGGTATCTTGACAATATTGAGTCTTACTACCTATGAACAAATAATATCTCTCTATTTAGTTCTTTGATGCCTTTCATCAGAGCTTTGTAGTTTTCTTTACATAGATACTGCTTATATTTTGGTATATTTAACCTATTTCATTTTGGGGAATGATGCTAATATTAATGGTATATTGCTTTTATTCATTTATTTTTCTATTTTCTTGGCCGTGCTGTGCAGCCTGTGGATCTTAGTTCCTCAATCAGAGATCGAACCTGTGAAACCTATAGTGAAAGTTTGGAGTCTTAACCACTGGATTACCAGGTAAGACCTTTATATCGCTTTTCATTTCAAATTTCACTTATTTGTTGCTGGTAGATGAGAAAGTGATTGAATTTAGTATATTAACCTTATATCCTGCATTTTTAAAATAATTGCTTATTAGTTCCAGGAGTTTTTTGTTTAAGACACATTTTTAGGATAGTTTCACATTTACAATAAAATTAAAAGGAAGGTACAGAGATCTCCTATATACACCCTGCCCCCACACATGTATGGCTTCTCTCAATATCAACATCACTCACTATAATGGCACATTTTTTTAGCCAAAGATAAACCTAATTGACATAATAATTACCCATGGTTCAAAGTTTGCTTTAGGATTCACTCTTGGTGTTGTCTATTCTGTGGGCTTGGACAAAGGTATAATGGTATATATCCGATACTATAATAGCATACAAAATATTTTCACTGCCTTAAAATACTCATACTCTGTCTATTCATCTGCTTCCCATCACCTCCTGAGGAAGAAAAAAAACATTGATTTTTTTTCTGTCTTCATTCTTTTACCTTTTCCATGATGTCCTATAGTTGGAATTGCATAGTATGTGGCCTTCTCAGATTGACTTCTTTTACATCGTGATGTGCATTTAAAGTGCCTCCAAGTCTTTTCATGACTTGATGGTTCACCTCTTTTCAGTGCCAAATAATATTCCATTGTCTGAATATACCACAGTCTATTTATCCTACTGAAGGACATTTCCTTTGCTTCCAGGTTTTGGCAATTATAAATAGATCTGCATTTTCAGCATAGGTAGAGAAGAGATCTAAGAGAGGAGCCTTGGAGGGTATTTAAGAGTCGGGATAGGAGTCAGCAAAGTAGCCTGAGTACATCATTTGCCTTATCTGTAAAATGGGTATAATACTTCTCTCGTGGTATCATTAAGAGCTGAACTGATACTTGTTAATGACTCTAATGGGTAAGTTAACACTGACCTTTCCAGTCCCCCTGCCTACAACATGACTTCCATACTTTTCATTGCTCCCAGACTCTCCTATCTCTCTTACTTCCTTTCAGTATCTTTCCCACTTTTCCTCATCTCTGCCTCCCAACACACTTAGGGAAGGGACCATGTGATCCCTCTCCCCTCCTTTCCATGGGGACCACCCCACTCAATGAACTCCTCCCTGTCACCTACTACCCAGTTTAAGAAAAACGACTTTACCATTGTTTTTAAAGTCCTTTGTGTGCCACACTCTCAACCTTAACCCCTCACCTCACTCCTCAGTAGTTTTAACAAGATGAATGTGTTTTGAAGAATGAATATTGTCTACTTTTCACGTTTTTAAGCCTTATAAAAAATGGAACCTTGTATTCTTCTGCAACTTGCTTTCAGTATTCTGGAAATGTTAACATACCATTTACATAAGCAAATACTAAAATTAATTACCATTATTCTTTTCACCCAAATGTAAGCCAGAACTCCATTACCACACTTCAATTCTATTGTTATCACAATATTTTAATTTTACTTTGGTTTTTAAATCTTGCATGGTATTAATGGTTTGGTCAATCTATATTGCTTAGAAATACTCACATATTCACCATCTTCCTTGCTTTCCATTCCTTGGGTTTCTAAGCTTCCATCTAGTATTAATTTTCTCCTGACTGAAGAAATCCTTTATCATTACAAATATGTAAGGATCTGTTTATAGTAAACTTGTTTGGTTTTCATTTGTTTAAAACTGTCTTTATTTTGGTCTCATTTTTAAAGGTACTTTCTCTAGATATAAAATTCTAATTACATTTGTTTCAATACATTGAAGACATTGAAAGTGAAAGTTGTTCAGTCGTGACCAACTCTTTGTGACCCCATGGACTATACAGTCTGTGGAATTCTCCAGGTCAGAATACTGGAGTGGGTAGCATTCCCTTCTCCAGGGGATCTTCCCAACCCAGGGACTGAACTCAGGTCTCCTGCATTGCAGGTGGATTCTTCACCAGCTGAGTCACCAGGAAAGCCCAAGGATACTGGAATGGGTAGTTTATCCCTTCTTCAGCAGATCTTCCCCACCCAGGAATCGAACTGGGGTCTCCTGCATTGCAGGCAGATTCTTTACCAGATGAGCTACCAGGGAATTGAAGACATTACTCCACTGAGTTTTGGCATCTCTTGTTGCTGTTGAGAAGTCAGCTGTCAGTCTAATTGTCATTGACTTGGAGGCAGTCTGTCTTATCTTATTTCTCCGGCTGCTTTTTGGACCTTCTCTTCTCTTTGGTGTTTTGCAGTTTCTTTATAACATGTTTAGGTGTTAGAGTTGCCAAAAAAAAAAAAAAAATACAGGATGCCCAGTTAAATTAAAATTTTAGATAACCAATTATATTTTTAGTATAATATGTTCCAAATATTGCATGGAACATGCTTTTACTAGAAAAAAGTCATTCTTTATCTGAAATTCATACTTAACTAGGAATCTTGTAGTTTTATTTGCTCAACCTGGTAACATTATTGGGTGTTCATTTCTTTATTTACCCTGCTTAGTCTTTTTTAGATTCTTAAATCTATGGCTATTTACCTTCATTATTTACAGATATTTCTCAAAGATGAGAGTTGATTCAACAGTCATTATCTCTTCAAATATTATCTCTGCCATATTCTTTCTCCTCCCACCTTCTGTAACCATGATTAGATATATGTTACAACTTTTCATACTATGCTCCATGTATCTTAATCTCTCTGATATTTTCTACTTCTATGATTTCTGTTTTATTCTTCTTCAGTTGGTTCTAATTCACTGTTAAAGTCATTTACTGAGTTTTAAAGTTCAGTCTTCATGTTTTTCATTTTTAAAAGTTCCTTTTTTAAATCCATTAAGTCATTTTTATAGACGCTCACTCGTTACTTATATTTTCAAATGCTCCTTTAAAATATCATTAATATGTTAACATTATTTTAAATGGCATGTCTGATAATCCTAGTGTTTGAGGTCTTTGTGGGTCTGAGTCTACTACCTGTTGTTTCTGCTGACTCTTGCTCTGGATGCCTGGTTTCCTTGCGTGTTTTGTGATAGTGACCATGAGCTCATATATCAGAACTTTACCTTTGGGTAATTTTTGAGACAGTGTTGGAGGTCGATTTCTACAAGGGATGTGCATTAACTTCTGCCAGGAGCCTGTGGTTATTACCGGCTTGAGACCACTTTAAACTAAGCTCTTGGCTTGGTATTTTTGGACCACCCAAGTAGAGTGAATTTAGATGGCAAAGCCTCTTATTAGGGTTGGCTTGTAGTTACAAATTCTGAGACAGACTTTTTCCCCCCTTCTGCCACTCATTGCCAGTGTTCAGTATAAGCAATTTGCCTGTAATCCCCAGAGAGTAGAGGGCAGGGTGGTTTTGGACTAGGCCACCTTGACACCAATGTATAAACTTTTTGGGCTTTATGCTGAGGGTTTTTTTTTTCCTTAGAGTTCTCACTTTGGGTGGGCTCTGAGTTTTGTCTCCCATCTGTACCCCATGTAGCTTTGGAATAACATTACCCTCTCTGAGTTCCACTGTTCACTTAGTTTTTGGTTCTGATAGGCATCAACTTCTGGAGACTTTAGTTGATGCAGTTATTTTTTTTTCCTAGCTGGCAAGTTTGGTTAGTTTTGGTTGGAGAGTCTAAAGAGTGTTTTAGTGCAGCATCCTGCTGGAAACACAAGACCCTCATTTCCCCTGTTAGCAATTTTTTAGTGAAAACCTGTGAAATTAGCTTCTGGGTGGTTTTTTCTTCTAATATGATATTGTTTTTGGACACACAAGCAGAAGACACGGTCAGATGTAGTAATCACTTTATTGAATCTTTAATGTGGGCTAGTATGTTTATTCATTCATTCACTCATCATTTTTACAAGCCTCTATTAAAGGACAGGCTTTTCATTAGGTCCTGGGGATTCAGGTGGAGAGGGCAGACTCCACCCCTGCCTACTCTCATGAGGCTCACAGTTCAGTAACTTGAACTTACAGTACTGTGCTAAGCACTTTGTTTTTTAAATTATTTATTTGTTTATTTGACTGTACATGGTCTTCTTAGTTGTGGTATGTGAACTCTTAGGTACAGCATTCAAGGTCTTAGTCAAGTCTTCCACGATCTAGTTCTCTGACCATGGAGAGAACTCGGGTGCCCTATATTGGGAGTGTGGAGTCCTAGCCACTGGACCACTGGGGAAGTCCTTATATACATTATTTAATTTAATCCTCATCACAACCCTGTGGGTTGTAAACAATTGTTTTATAGATTAGGAAAAGAAGGCACAGAAAAATTACATAAGTTACATAATTACATGAGGTACAGAAAAATTACATAAGTTTATAATTTGTAATTACATAATTACATAAGTTACAAAGTCAGACAGCTAGTAAGAAGGGGTTAGGTCTATCTGGCTACAAAGCCTTTGTCTTTAAACATTATGCTCTTTGTTATGCCCAGAGAGGGCACTGTTGGAGAGAGGGCACTTTCTCACACGTGTGGAGGGATATGTAAGTAGAAGCCATTGTTAGTTTTCTTAGGAAGAATATGTGTGATAGTTTAGGTTAACTCATGATGAGAGCTTAGATTTCTGAGATACAGGAAGGACTGAGCAGATGAAACCTCTTTTCCGGGACCTCCATAGTCATTTGTATCACACAAATCTGTTGTTGGATGTGGAAAGCAACCAGGAAGAAGGAATTAGTAGCATCCAGAGAGGTATCTTGAGGTTGTGGAGCTGTTGTTGTCACTTACTTCTGGAAAATGCACCCTGCATAGCAACCGTGTTGGAAGCCAAATCTGTCCTTGATGTGAGGCTAGCTGGTTCCCTGGATGTGAACACTTGTGTTTCCTTGCTTAGACTGTCAACCTTCCTGAGGGTCCAGCCTGGGTAATTCGCACCCCTGTACCTCCTGTAGTAACCAGAGTAATACTAGCTGAATGCACAAATAAAAGGAAATAAACTCCTCTGCCCTCAATAATCCTGTTGAAAAGTTTTTAAAAGTAAGCTAAAAGCAAGGGAGAGAGGGAAAGATGCATCCAATTAAAAGCAGAGTTCCAAAGAATAGCTAGAGGAGACAAGAAGGCCTTCTTCAATGAACAGTGCAGAATAATAGAAGAAAACAACAAAAGGGGAAAGACTAGAGATCTCTTCAGGAAAATTGGAAACATCAAGGGAACATTTCGCCCAAAGATGGGCACAATAAAGGATAAAAATGATAAAGACCTAGTAGAGGCTGAAGAGATCAAAATGAGATGGAAAGAATACACGGAAGAACTATATAAGAAAGATCTTAATGAACAGGATTACTATGATGGAGTGGTTAGTTACCCAGAGCCAGAAATTCTGGAGGGCAAAGTCAAGTGGACCTTAAGAAGCACTGCTATTAATAAAGCTAGTGGATGTGATGAAATTCTAGCAGAACTATTCAAATCCCTAAAGGATGATGCCATCAGGGTGCTGCATTCATTATGTCAGCAAATTTGGAAGATCCAGCAGTGACCACAGGGTTGGAAAAGGTCAAGCCTCATCCCAATTCCAAAGAAGGGTAGTACCAAGGAATGTGCTAACCATTGGACAATTGCACTCATCTCCCATGCTAGTAAGGTCATGCTTAAAATCTCACATGCTAGGCTTCAGCGTTATGCAAACCAAGAACTTCCAGATGTCCAAGCTGGGTTTAGAAATGGAAGAGGAGCTAAAGATCAAATTGCCAACATTCGCTGGATTAGAGAGAAAGCAAGGGAATTTCAGCAAAAGCATCCATCTCTGTTTTACCACTTATGCTAAGGCCTTTGACTGTGTGGATCATGACAAACTGTGGAAAGCTCTTAGAGAGTAGGAATACCAGTCCATCTTACCTGTCTCCTGAGAAACTGTATGTGGGTCAAAAAGCAACTGTTAGAACCCTGTATGCAACAACTGATTGGTTCAAGAGAAAGGAGTACGACAGGGCTGTCTGCTGTCACCCTGTTTGTTTAACCTATATGCTGAGCACATCATGCGAAATGCCAGCCTGGATGAATTATAAGCTGGAATTAAGATAGGTAGGAGAAATATCAACAACCTCAGATATGCAAATGATACTACTTTAATGGCAGAAAGCGAAGAGGAACTAAAGAGCCTCTTGATGAGGGTGAAGGAGGAGAGTGAAAGAGCCACTTAACACTAAACATTAAAAAAACTAAGATCATGGCATCCTGCCCCATTACTGCATGGCAAATAGAAGGGGAAAATGTGGAAGTAGTGTCAGATTTCCTCTTCTTGGGCTCCAAAATCACTGCATATGGTGACTGCAGCCATGAAATCAGATGATTGCTTCTTAGCAAGAAAGTGATGACAAACCTAGACAGTGTATTGAAAAGCAGAGACATTTCTCTGCCGACAAGGGTCCATATAGTTAAGGCTATGGTCTTCCCAGTGGTCACATATGGTTGTGAGCTGGACTGTAAAGAAGGCAGAACGCCAAAGAATTGATGCCTTTGAGCTGTGATGCTGGAGAAGATTCCTGAAAGTCCCTTGGATAGCAAGATCAAACCAGTCAATCTTAAGGGAGATCAACCCTGAATACTCACTGGAAGGATTGAAGCTGAAGCTGAAGCTCCTGTATTTTGGTCATCTGATGTGAACAGACGAGTCATTGGACAAGTCCTTGATGCTGGGAAAGACTGAGGGCAGAAGTAGAAGAGGGCATCAGAGATGACTGGATGGCATCACACGGACATGAACTTGGGCAAACTCCGGGAGATGGTGAGGGACAGGGTGGCGTGGCATGCTAAAGTCCATTGGGTCGCAAAGAGTCAGACATGACTGGGAGACTGAACAACAAGAAGAACTTCTCTATAATGTATATAATGTAAAAATATTTAAAATAGCATATAAATAGTATTTCTATGGGTTTTGAATGTTCATGGTAGAAATTTCCTAAATATTAGAAATGTAATGATGAAAAGACCTTCTCCTGCAGTCCCCCCAACCTCTCCCCACCCCCATCATCCCATACTCCAGGAAAGCTGGTGCTAATAATGTTTTGGTGGATGGCATTAGTCTTTTTGAGGCAGGCTGGGTCCTGGAACCCTTTGCAGCCGGCCTGCAAAACTTGCACCTGGACATACCTCTACTGGAGCTACAAAATACAAAGAAACTATATGGGACTAAAATTAACTGTTTGCATGCACAGTTGAAGCAAATTCTGGACCAAAAGATACAAAGACAAAAAAACACCCAACTGCCATTTCTGAAGAGCTAGGAGCAAAGAAACTGGGGTATTGGGAGCAAAGCAGGGTACTGAACATGTCCCCACTGCAAAGGGGTGGGCAAACCACCTAAGCCACTCCTCTCGTCCCTGGACATACCCCTATCCTCAACCCATATGAGGAACCAGCAAACCCCACTCTCACCCCCACGCCCCACTGCCCTGAGAGCCAGCAAAGAAACAAGTTTCTTGTTTTCGCTCCTTCCTGCAGCTGGCCCAGAAGCCCCAATAAAGTCTTGCCTTAATTTCTTGTCTGGTCTCTAGTCAATTTCTATTGATTGGAGAAGGTCAAGAACTCTGGTTGGTATCATTCTTTCTACCTATGACAATACTGGCATCCTGCCACCTATATAACTTCCTACTCTGTGCTTATCACTCAGGAATCTTTGGAAGCCTTTTCCAAATCCTTAAATATCCTTCAAGGACACAATCTTGAATGGCTCTTGGATGTTTCAGACCTTTCGAGGTCCGAGCTGGTATGAGCTGGACTGCGCAGAGAACCCCCCATAGGGCCTGTGGGATCTGGGCGGTTGGAAGTACACTGTCTCCATCTCTGCTGTGGCGGTTGCAGTATGGAACATCCACTCTGTGCCGGGGCTCTGGGTGGCAGGCAACCCACCCCCCGCTCCCCATAACTCTCTGAAGAAAGTTCCTTGGAGACAGAAGCTCTGGAAGGTGCAGAGAGGTGAAGTGACTTGCTGAGGGGCAGTTCAGTTCAGTCGCTCAGTCGTGTTGGATTCTTTGCGACTCCATGGGCAGACAGCTAGGAAATGGTGAGCGATGATGTCTATTTCCCAGCCTCCTGTACTGATTTGCAACACCACTGCTGGCAGCTGAAGGAGCTGCTGGACACGCCAGGAAGAAGGTAATAGTAACATCTGAAGCAGTACCCTGGAGTTGGCTGCTGCTGGGCCCCCTGGGCAGGGAGAATCGGAAGCTTGCTCAGGGTGTTATAGCCCCAGCTTCCCACCTGAGGACTCCCAGCCGGGCCTACTTCCCGGCTCCACACATTAGCTGTGAGGTTAACTGGCTCGGATCACAAGCTCACGGCTGGCTCTCTCCTCAGGGTGGCAGACGAGCCCCTGCTGGCAGACAGGGATAAAGGGGACGAGGAGCTGGGAGGCCCCAGGCAGTGAAACATCTCTGCCCATGCTTCTCCCTTAAAGAGCCTTTGGTGGTTCATTAGCATGGAGTAGAGGATAATTAGCTGACTAATTATGAAGGGGGAAGTTCCCTCCCACCACAAGCTATCCAGTTACATCCAGGGACACTGAGTGTGGTCCTCTCCAAGACCTTTCCTGCTCTTGTTCTTCTCCAGAGACTGGGGGTTTCTCGCCTGTGTGATAAAGGCTCCTATCTGTGTCAATGGTGACACCATTTGTCACCCTCAAAAACTGCGCCAAGAACACTGGGTGGGGGGTTATTGTGCGCAGTAACGGCTATTACATGAATCGGCATTCCTTTGCAGCCACAGGCTTAAAAACTTCCTGGTTATAATTAGAACCATTTCTAAGTGTTCTGACACACTCGGGGGGCCGCCCAGAGCTTGCTGAGCTGTGGGGAGCAGAGCCGGAAAGCTGGGTTCTAATCCTGCCTTCGGCCACTGTGGCTGTTGGCTCTGCTTCACTGGGAACCTCGGGGTTGGGAGTCCTTGGGCCACGAAAGAGGGAGCTGCTTCCTCGAAGGTCACCGCCCCCCACCCCCATCACATCCTGAATTTCCGTCAGGGCTTCTCTCCCCTTCTGCTGGGGCGTCAGGGGTGGTAAGGTTGGAGGGTGTAACGCCAGCCTGACTCCATAAATGTGTGGATTACGCTGTGCTGTGCGGAGTCGCTCAGTCGTGTCTGACTCTTTGTGACCCCATGGACTGTAGTCCGCCAGGCTCCTCTGTCCATGGGATTCTCCAGGCAAGAATACTGGAGTGGGTTGCCTTGCCCTCCTCCAGGGGATCTTTCCAACCCAGGGATTGAACCCAGGTCTGCCGCGTTGCAGGTGGATTCTTTACCATCTGAAGCTTAAGAATACTGGAGTGGGTAGCCTATCCCTTTTCCTGGGGAACTTTCTGACCCAGAAATCAAACCAGGGTCTCCTTCACTGCAGGTGGATTCTTTACCAGCTGAGCTACCAGGGAAGCCTGTTTGGATTATATATTCACCTAAAAACGTTACATTTTTTAATTTTTATTTTTTTATTATCTTGTCTCCTATATTTCTTTTTTTGGGGGAAAAATAGCTTTTGAGGTATAATTGACATACAATAAATGGTACATAAAGGAAAAATGTTGCATTTTTAGATGAAAGGCTTTTAGTAATCATTTAACTGTGTGGTTTTCAATTTGGGGGGAGACTTTCAAAAAACACACGTGAACCAGTCTCCCAGCTCAGGTAGGGGCTCTGAAAAGGGCTCTCCGGTTTTTTGACTTTTGGGCTGTTGATTCACTAGCATCTGTAAAAAATAAGACAGAGAAAGCTGCTGTACTCTTCACCCAGTTTTCTCCTGTGGTAATGTCTTGTAAAACTATACAGGTAGACCTTGTTTTATTGCTCTTCACTGCTTTGCAGATACTTCAGTTTTTATAAATTGAAGGCTTGTGGCAACCCTGCATTGTCAGATGATGGGTAGCATTTATTTTAGCAATAGTATTTTTAAATTAAGGTATGTACTTTGTTGTTTTAGACACGGTGTTATTGTACACTTAATAGACTATGGGAGCATATAAACATCACTTTTATATGCACTGGGTGGGAGACCAGAACATTCGTGGGACTCACCTTCATGCGATATTTGCTTTATTGTCATATTATGGAACCCAACCTGCAACCTCTCCCAGGCGTGCCTGCAGTCACAACCCAGATATTGACATCAACACAGTCAAGATTCAGAACATTTCTGTTCCCATAAGGATATGTCATGCTACTTTTAAAAAAACATTTGTATTTGTTTATTTATTTATGACTGCGTTGGGTCTTCACTGCTGCGTGCGGGCTTTCTTTGGTTGTGGCTAAGGAAGCTGGGGCTACTCCTTGTTGCCGAGTGTGGGCTTCTCACTGGGATGGCTTCTTTTGTTGCAGAGCACAGGCTCTAGAGCGCACGGGAGTTGTGGCTCACCGGCTCTAGAGCGCAGGCTCAGTGTTGTGGTGCCCTGGCTAGTTGCTCCTTGGCAGGTGGAATCTTCCTAGATGAGGGATTGAACCTGTGTCCCCTGACAGGCAGATTCTGAACCAGTGGACCACCAGGGAAGTCCCATGCTGCTCTTTTCTAGCCTCATTCACTTCCCTCCTATCCCCACCCCTTCCTTGGTCGTCATTGTTGTTAAGTCTCTAAGTCGTGTCTGACCCTTTGCGACCCCATGGTCTGTAGCCCGCCAGGCTCCTCCATCCGTGGGATTTCCCAGGCAAGAACACTAGAGAGGGTTGCCAGTTCCTTCTCTGCCCCTTCCTTAACCCCTCTCAACCCTAATCTGTTCTCCATGTCTATCGGTTTGTGGTTTCAAGACTATTACATACATGGAATTATGCAGTATTCAATCTTTTGGGATTGACGTGTTTCATGCATCATAGTTCTCTGGAGATTGATCCAGATTGTCCTGTGTATCAACAACTGTTCTTTTCTATCATTCGCGGGGTGTACTGCTGTGTATGAATAGTTCCTTTTTACTGGTGTGTGGTGTTCCAAGGTGGTGCAGTGGTAAAGAATCCACCTGCCAATGCAGGAGATGCAAGAAAAACTGGGTTTGATCCCTGAGTGGGTAAGATCCTCTAGAGGAGGAAATGGCAGCCCACTCCAGTATTTTTTTTTTCCATTTATTTTTATTAGTTGGAGTCTAATTACTTTACAATATTGTACTGGTTTTTGTCATACAGTATTCTTGCCTGGAAAATTCCATGGACCGAGAAGTCTGGCGATCTGTATAGTCCGTGGGGTTGCAAAGAGCTGGACACGACTGAGCACACACACACATTTTCAGCAGTTCCTTTTTACTGGTGTGTGGTATTCCATGGTATGAATATACTGCAGTTTGTTAAACGGTTTACCCATTAAAGGACATCTAGATTGTTTCCAGCTTTTGGCTGTTAACAAGTAAAAATGCTAGAATCATTCAGGTACAGCTGTTTTGTGTGTGAGTATAAGTTTTCATTTTTCTGGGATAAGTGCCCAGAAGTGCAATTGCTGGGTCATATGATAATTGCATGTTCAGTTCTTAAAGAAACTGCCAAACTGTTTCCCACAATGGGTACACCATTTTACATTCTTATCAGCAGTGTACGAGGGATCCAGTTCGTCTGCATCTTCATCAGCATCTGGTGTTGTCACTATTTTTTATTTTAACTATTCTGGAAAGTGTGTAGTAGTATCTGGTTGTGGTTTGTAAGTTGCCTTTCCCTCATGGTTAATGATGTTGAAGATCTTTTCATGTGCTGATCGGCCGTCTGTAGATCCTCTTTGGTGAAATCTCAAGCAGGTTCGACGGGCAGCGCTGGTCGCATACCAGGTCTCGTCCACCCCTCTGCCCAAGAAAGTAGGCTCTCTTTCTCCTTGTTCTACTTGTTCAGAACTTGTTCTCAGTTCTGCTTGTCAGTGAACAGTTCTTGCTTAGGTCAAACAATACCTTGGGAATAAGCCCTGTGCCCATTTGTAGACCTTTTGTTATTTGTAGCCTCTACAGTGACTTAAACTAGGCGATGTGACATGATGGTTGTATCCATCAGGAGCACTCTTGCTGGTGCTGGTATCTCTGGGACTCAGACCTCTGGGAGTGGGGGGCACTGGCTGGCTAGTGTTGGAATCTAGGGGTGAGGCGGGGACAATGAAGTGTTTATGCAATTGCTGGGAAAACTGCAGAGTAGCTTCAGCTTCCGCTACAAGAAGAAATTGCTGCTGCTGGGGTGAAGGGCTGTCGTTAGGATGACCTCACAGGAGGAAAACCAATCTCCGTGTTCCATCTTTGGGGATCTATTTCCTGGGATCCCTCCTGGTTCAGTCAAGTCTGGTCAGGAGACAGAAATCACGTCACTTATTTAAATAGGGAGAACTTAACATAAAGAATTGTTAACCAGGTATAAGGTTGTTAACTAAGTTGCTGAAAAGGTCAAAATAGAATGTCGAGGGCTTGCGGAAGGGATGGGAGAACTAAAGAAAAAGGTTGGAATTATGAAGGCTTAGGCTTCCTTGGTGGCTCACACATTAAGAATCCCCCTGCAATGAGGAATACCCGGGTTTGATCCCTGGGTCCGGAAGATCCCCTGGAGAAGGGAATGACAACCTGCTCTAGTATTCTTGCCTGGAGAATCCCACAGACAGAGGGCTGGTGGCCTGCAGTCCTCATAGGGTCACAAAGAGTCAGACACACCTGAATGACTAACACACAGACAGACAGACAGACAGACAGACAGACACACACACACACACACACACACAGGAATTTAGAGGAGCAGCTCCATGGGGAGGAAACGCAGACCTCTGAGGGTGAGGCTCAGCTGGGGCTGGTGTTTCTGAGACCAGATGAGAAGCCCTGTGGGCCTGGGACCCAACTTTTTTTTTGGGGAGGGCGGGCTGTGCTGGGTCTTCATTGCAGCACACGTGGGATCTTAGTTCCCCGACCAGGGATCGAACCTTCATCCCCTGCATTGGAAGGCTGATCCTTAACCACTGGACCACCAGGGCAGTCCCACCTGGAACCCAACTGTTAAGGAAGAGATGCATTCGGGCTGGTTCTGGTGTCTCTGAGTGGGGCTGTGAAGGAGCAGAAGCGAGCAAGCCTCCTTCGTCCCCCAGCTTTGCAGGCTCTCTTTACCTGCTTCATGGCACAGCCTGCTGGCAGAACTGACGCAGGCTGCTGAGTCCTCACCCATGTCCCAGAACAGATAGAGAAGTGCAGGGTTTGGGTGAGAGACATTAGATCCGTGACTGGCCTCACGGCCAAGAATCCTGGCTCTGGAAGCAGATATGCCTGGATTGCAATCCTGGCTCTTTCCAGCTTTATGGCTTGGAGTGGTCACTTTACTTCACTGAGGCTCAGTTGTCCTAGAGGTGAAATGAGGATAAAATGCCCACAGTGAAGAGCTGTTCATGGGGCTTACATGAGAGAATGTATGTGAAGCCTGGTACATTGTTGTCTAGTCCCCAAGTCATTTCCGACTCATTTGTGACCCCATGGACTGTAGTCTGCCAGGTTCCTTGTCTATGGGATTTCCCAGGCTAGAATACTGGAGAGGGTTACCATTTCCTCTTCCAGGGGAGCTTCCTGACCCAGGGATCAAACCCCCATCTGCTGCATTGCAGGCGGGTTCTTTACCACTGAGCCACCTGGGAAACCCCACCTGGTACCCAGAGTATCCAGGAGATAAAACTTTGTAACTCATACTCTCCTAACTGGCATACATGTGAGTGGTCCTTGGGGTTGGAATAGGAGCCTGTCACCGTGGATACGGTGGTGGCTAAGAGACCAGAGACTTGGCTATAGTTTCTACTCTGGTTGCTTGCCGTGTGATCCTGGACATATCACATACCCTCTCTGGGTCTCAGCTTCTTAGCTGTGAAGTGAGAGGTTAAATGCTCCAAGGCACTTTTCTGGTAGATCAGACATGGCCCCCTCTATCCAGTGTATACAAGTTGTAATTGTAGCAAACCTTTATTTGCACTGAGGATGGGAAACAAACTGCTCAAGGACATTTAGTGGGTGAGAAGACTAAGTGTACTCAGGGTTCACATGGTCAGGAGAAGTTCTGCTGGGAGTTCTTCTGGAGAAAAGCTCAAGATACTGATGAAGAAAAGGTGGGTAGGGAGGGAGAGACCCCTTCCCACTTTGGAATCTCAGCAGAGACGACTCCTCCACTTGCTCAAGAGACAGCTGGTCTGGCCCAGTGTGTCCCTAACTTGGCTGACCATTGTCATCATCTGGACAGGCTGTAAAAACATACATTCTTGGATTCCTCCTCTGAGACTCAGTTAATAGGTTCAGGAGCAGGACCTTGGACTGTCTCTAACAAATACTCCAGGGAGGCCCGCTGGAGGCTCTTTCACAGATCAGTGTTTGGGAACCTCGGCCTGATTCATAAAAGGCATTATCCCCTGTCACTGCAAGTGATGTCTCTCCCTGGCGTGTTTCCACAATCGTATGGACATTAATAAGAATAAGTGATGTTTATTAAACACTTACTATGTGCCAGGAGTTGTTCCAAGCATTTATACACTCACACATCTACACAATCATCTGTGTAATCGCATTGTAGTCGTCTTTATGAGTATATACACACACATACCCCTTCTAACAGCCCCAGCGATCGGTAGGTGATATTAACAGCCCCGTTTTACAGATGAAGTAAAGCGAGTAATTAAGAGGTTAGGTAAGTGGCAGAGCTGCTGCAGCTGGGTCACAAGGTACCCATAAGATCAGGGTAGGGCCATAGCGCAGGTCCCGGCAGAGTGATCTGGGGGCTCAAGGAACATTTGTTCATAAATGTGGAGTCAGGAAAGACTGCGTGGAGGGGGCAGCTTTGGCTACTTCCTGTGGTCCTCAGACAGGAGAACACCTAACCTGTGATGACAGTCTGCTCGCCACTGGCTTCCTTCCCTGTCTCTGAGACTTCTGCTTTACTGACACGAGGTATGTGCAGCCGGGGCCAGATGCCACCAGCAGACCCAGGGGACCAAGCCCCCTTCGGGCCAGCGGTCACTTCCTCCTGCTCTGTGTCCACAGGGAGCCCATGTTCCCAGGGCTCTGCTGGGCTCCAGTTCTGAGACAGGGGATGAGCTAAATGTCACTCAGACCCCATCTGGGCTTGAGATGGGAGAAGAGGAAATGGGCTGACATTGCTGTAGGCAGGGTTTAGAGTTACACACAAGGGGCTTTCTGAGATGGGTTTTTGGGGGAGAGGCTGGTGCTGCAGCAACTGTTTGGGCTCTGGGATTGGCCAGACCCACAGTCAGGCCAAGGATCTGTGATCTCGGGCAAGTTACTCAACCCCTCTGTTCCCTTCTCCATCCTGGAGATAGAGATAATCACTGCAGCCCTTGTCTGCCTGGGTTGTGTGCCCTGAGCTGAGTCAGGGAGTGTGAAGCACCCGGCATGGGGCACAGCACATTAGAAGCACTTAATAAACGTCTGTTTTATTATTATTTAGAGACCAGTTAGGGCACATGCGATACTCATTTCTCATTATTTTCAGCCTCAAAAGTGGAAGCGGTGGGCCACGTTAGGGGAAATTAGCATTCATGTCTTTTTTTAATCCACCAAATATTTATGAAGTGTCTACTACTCAGGGCTCCCTGTGGGGATACAGCTGTGACAAGGTGACCACAGTCCTTGCCAGTTGGGAGCCACCAGCCTAGAGGGTGGGGTGCCACAGTGACATGCCCTGGGCCGGGGTGGGTAGGCACAGGAGTGTCCCGGGCACTCGGAGTCTTTTTGGGGTGGGGATGGTCAGTAGCTTCCCAGGACCTCCAGGAAGGATGGGAGCTGGGGAGCCAGGACCCTGGGTGGGAAGTGGGGTGAGGGAATGGTATTCCAGGCAAAGGGAACAGCCGTTGCAAAGGCTGAGAAGGGAAAGTGCCAGGCATTCCAAGAATTGAAAGCGAGGAGGGAGATGAGGCTGGAGGCGCATCTACAGGAGGACTGGAGGCAGAGACCAGCAAGCTGGCTGAGAAGGGAGGGACCCAGGCCAAAGCTCTCCGTGGCTCTTGAGGCTCCCTGGCTGTATCTTCACCCTCAGTTGCCTGTGGGGCAAACAAGCCCTTACCTGTACCCCGGTTTCCTTTGTGTGTGCGTAAGTCATTCTTAGTCGTCACCACTCTCTTCTCTGGACTGCGTTTCTGTTCAAATTATCCTTGGCACCCTTCTCCCCGCCCCTCCCCTATTATTTAATTGAAAACCATTCATCCAATTAGCAACTGTCGGGATGGTTTTGGTGTGGTTTTGCCTGGAAGGACTGGGCTACATTGGGTGACATCTTGGAATTTTTTTTCCCAGCTCCAAGAGTCTATCATTGGGTTCCCACATTTGTCTTGGCCCCAGAATGTTCCAAGGCAGAGATCAGAGACCACGAGTTTGGGAGCCTCTTGTTGTCTCTGGGGCCGACCATTTCCGGCAGCGTGGCTGAAGTCTGGGCTTCTGTCGCTGCCCTTTCTCCATCCAGAAAGGGGCCAGACCTGGATGCCCATCTGACCTTTGAGGAAGGGGGCAGTGAATATGTGATAATATGTGATGTGTATGGTGTTTGATATTCCAGCTTCCTTCCTCAGACACTGAGGCTCCTCTCTTTCTTCCCCGCTGCACACCCCACAGTCTTTTCTCCCCTAATATTCTTCTGCATTTTTTTTTTTTTTTTTGCATTTCTCTGCATCAATAAGGAGATGTGGCAGCAATCAGCGGGGATCTCCATTTTCACTTGGGTCCTCTGTGCGGTCCTCTGTTTGAGACTATCCTATCTGATCTTTTCTGAGTCTATATTAGGTGCTTTGGTTCTCAAAGTCAATATAAAGGCTGAACTCTGCAGGGCTGTTGAATAAAAAGGACCCGGCATGTAGAACCAGGGGATGTGTTTGTGTCCCAGATCCCTCACATATCTGTGTCTCTTGAGAAACCATTTTCCCTCTCCTGAACTTCAGTTTCCTCATATGCATTAACACAATGGAAAACAAAAAGAATAATAATATAGAACATTCACTGTATTCACTTTCTTCCAGGCACTGTGATAAACCTTTTGATCTCAATGATCCTTACAGTAAACCTGTTGGCATTATTGTTCCATTTTACAGACACAGAAACTGAGGCTTGGAGAGTACCTGACTTGCCTGAGATCACAGATTGGCAGAACCAGGACTTCAGTCCAAGTCTATGGAGTGCCAAGACCCATATGATATTCTGCCTGGTATTTGGTTGGTAGATCCTTGCCTATTTGTCAGGGATGAAGGGGTCACAAGTGACTGAACCCACTTTGGCAAGTCTATAATGAAATGTCAGCTGAAAGGATTTGGAAGACTAGAAAAAGCAGTTCTGTGTCTTGAGTCTCTGACGCTGCAGTACTCATGTCCTACAGTAGAGTGCAGTGTGGACAGACAGTAATGAAGCGCATGAATGAGAGACAGGAAGAAGGAAGCAGGGAGGTCTGCAAGGTGGTACCCTGTGGTCGTTTCACTGCAAGCTGTTGGGTTTGCCAGCCTTTGACGTCATCTGTAACGCTGAAGCAGGGGTATTCTTGACAAGCTAATGCAACGGTCGGATTTATTCCATTTCAGGGTTAGACTAATGGCAATCAGTGAAAACATTTTCTGGAAATCAGATATTTGGATTGGTTCTACTCTGTAGGGTCTCGGGAAGGTGGGGGGTGGGGTAAAGGATAAGCAGTCACTGGAAAAGCATCGCGGCTGGTTGATCATTCCATCCTGCGCTGCGGAGACCCTGCCCTCGGGTCAGGAAGGCAAGCGGATGTGACTAGGAGACAGCGGAGAGAGAAGCTCTATTGAGTAAATAAGACCATTGAGACCAAGTTGTTTTTCTGACCACAATTCTCTTCCAAAATACTGTGGCTCTTTCTTAAACTGACAGATGCATGGAAACTCATCCAGGCCACACTCTCTGGGGCCACCACAGGGCTATTGGAGCTGTCTCTGGCTCCACAGATCCTCTCCTCTGTGGAACCTTCTTGAATGTGTCTTTTGGGCAGGAAACAGCTGCTCAGGAGGGGAGGATACCCAGCATTAACTTACTTGATCAGAGGACACAAGTAGCCACTTTCTGGGCGGAGGAAGGATGGGGGAAAGAGTGGGGACCCTTCACTGCGTGCTCTTGCTTGGGGCTCAGGCTCCTCATCAGTGAAGAAGGAAGGCTGGGCCCTGGTCCCCAAGCTTCCTTTCCCCCAGGGGATTCCCCATGGGATAACTGGTCAGATAGTCAGATATTTGAGAACATGGCCTGGGCTTGCTCTAGAGATCAATTTTTGGTTTCCAATCATTGTATCCAGTGAACTTGATAAACCGATGGCTGGCTCCAATCCCCAGAGCACCAGTAATGTGTAAAGATCAGGGAGGGTAGGAAGCAGTACAGAGCCCAGCATCTCACCTCGAGGTGACCTGGGGGCCAGTCCAGAGCCAAAGGGGTTTGGAGACCAGGTAAGGGCTGGAGTACTTAAAGGATTTGGGCAAAGGCTTTTTTAGAGCAGAGGCTTCCCTGATGACTCAGCAATGCAGGAGACACAGGAGACTTGGGTTTGATCCCTGGGTCGGGAAGATCCCCTGGAGGAGGAAATGGCAATCTACTCCAGTATTCTTGCCTGGAGATTCGCATGGACAGAGGAGCCTGGCAGGCCACAGTCCATGGGTTCACATACGGTTGGACATGACTGAGAACGCACACACATTTTTTGAGGAGGGAAAACTTGGACTAGATCAGGAAAGATGGGCAGACATCAGAACCCCCCAGACACTTTCCTTGAAAAATGTTCAAGCAAACAGTACTTCTTGTTTGTGTCCTCAGTAAAGGGTCCAAAAACAGTAAAACAAACAAACAAACAAAATAAACAACAGAGGTGTCAGGAGAGCTCTCCAAGGATGCCAAGACTGGCAGCCGTGGGTCCTGTTATCCAGACTCCAGGGAAAGAAAGGGAGTGGGCCACTGGTGCTGACCCTTTAAGCATTTTGCCAGCTCAGGGGTGGGGGGCACTGGAATCCCCCTCTGTAGCAGTAATGAGATTCCAGGGTGGTAGATGAGCATTGGATCCTGGGTACCACAGAAGAAACCCCAGCGGTTCAGGGGAGCTGGGACCAAACCTGGCTGCATCTCAGACTCAATCTGGGAGCCTGAATCAGACGAGAGGATCGACTCCTTGGCAGACCTGAGGAATCAGCGTCTCTGGGGGTGGGAGCCTGAAATCTGCACTAGGTGGATCTCTCTCTTCTGGGCCGTTCACTGCAGGAAGCATTGGCCCAGACCTTCTGAATTTCCCCACCAGCCTTCCTGTCCCAGTGTGACCCTCAGACTGGGGCCGACGGCTGTGATGCTGTCGGAAACCTGGGCGGCCCCCCCCCCCAAATTTGTGTGAGGCCCCCAACACTCATCTCAGCGGCTCTGGCCCGCAGGGCAGTCAGCCCCCTGGATGCTCCCCAAGCTCTTCTCTGAAGCAGGAACCACTTGGCATATCCAGTGATCTTTTGTCCCAGTGGAGAGAGAGCAGAACATGGATAAATGCAATTGTGAAAGCAATTTTTCTCAGACCAGGATCATAGAAGACAATTCCTCAGCATTCAAATATTATAATGAGTCCAAGTTCCACTTCAAAGGGAGCTAATTTAATAAAAGGAAGAGCTGGGGCTCCGAGGAATTCTAATTAGATTTCTTTCCACACTGCCCCTTGAGTTTTTTTCTGAAGAGCAGCCAGAGCTGCTTGATTGTGTTATGTTTGGGTCCAGCGTGAAGAAACTTGGAAGCTGAGCCTGGCTCGGGGAAGACCATTCATCTGACTAAAGCCTGACAGCTCAGATCCTGCTCCCAGCAGGGGAGGGCTCTGGCTACCGTGAACGTCAAATAGGATTTGGGGTGGCAGGAGTTGGGGTGGGGAGGGAGGGGACCTGGGGTAGCAGAGGGCTTCCCATGCCAGCTTGATGAGATGGGAAGATGGGGTGGGTTAGGAGAGTGAGATCTGGAGCAAGACTACTTTTTCCTTTCCCAGTAATGTGACCTAAGTATGTGGTGTGACCTCTCTACACCTCAGTTTCCTCATCTGTGAAGTAGGGTTAATGATAGAGCCTACTGTATAAGGCAGATGGGAACACTGCATGTACTAGGACACATATAGTGGCTAATATAGTACCTGGCACAGAGTACTATTATTATTACTCTCTAATGTAAGGAAATTAAAAGATGGGAAAGGCTTCTCAGGTCAGGGCTGACTTAATTTTGCCTGAATCCACTGGCCTCAGAAGCCAGCTTGGAGGAAGTACCCAGCAGAGGGTCTATTTCTGCTATTGTTGCAAGATCAAAGAGGTCACAGTTCAAGTCCTGATTTTGCCACTTATTAGCTGTGTGACCTTGGACAAGTTGCTTTACATCTCTGGGCTTCAGTGTCTTTGGCTATAGAGGAATGATAGCAATGATGAACAAAGGGAGGAGTGACACTAAGGGAAAATGTGTGTTAGGAGCACCTAGTAGGGCCAGGCTCATACTGGGGCTGTAATAAATTTTATTACTCAAACCATCCATTCTGTAATACAAAGCTTTTCACATGTTTCACCTCTGGAATTTGGATGCCTCTGTGATTGATGGTGTCTTACATTTGCTATTGTCTGGGCAAACACCGGAAGCTCCAGAGTCAAGACTTGCAGAATGGGAGCAAGAGATGTGGTAGAAAAATCCAGGGGGAAGTTAGGAACACCATGGTTGGGGGACAGGATTTGGCAAATCCTCCACGTTTGGCGGCATTGCCCACAAGGGGTCAAAAGTGAGCTAGTGCTGGTGAGGCCTCTGATGGACACTTGGAGGTTGGGGGTCAGCCTTCAAAGTTGGGGTTGAGGCGGGAGGGATGGCGGGGATGCCCAGGATCCAAACTCCTAAGGATCCACTCATGACCCAGGTGGGATGCCAGGCGATGTTTAGATAGGAAGTGGTTCTACAGGAAGCCCGGGCCTGGGAATTTTTTCGATCAAACAGCACTCAAGCTGTGTCGTTTGGTATTTTGCCTGGTGCCAATTCCGTGCAGGATGTGAAGTGTGTTAGGGCTGGACGGGCCTCTTCGGCTGCTTTGTGGAGGAGGAAGCAGTGCAGTAACTGCTGCACGTGGGTCTTCCCTCACTTCCCAGGTAAACTGTTGCATCCTGGGGAGAAGGAGGGACCTGCTTGTTCACCTTGGAGCCCTTTCAGGGCTTGAGTGAAGAGGCCCTGGCTGCTGCAGGCAGCCCTGACCTGCCGGAGACAACTGCAACTGTTTCACACACGCGGGGGATCTGAGGCTTTCTAGGAACCAGGCACTGTGCTGACTGCAAATACATTTTCTCTCTCATTGTAGCAACAGGAATAACAGCTGTCGCTGGAGGGCTCACACGAGCCAGGCGCAGCGCCAAGCCCGGGGCGGTCCTCATTTCATTTGATGTCGTTGTGGCGTCTGTAGCAGATGGGCTAAGCTGAGGGCTTTTGCCCTCAGAGGACACAGACACGGATCTTCGCTTCTTCCTTGTAACAATGGGAGTCACTTAACCTGTTCGAGCTTCCGAGTCTCCATCTGCCAGGTGGAGGTGGTCCTAGTGTCTCGGGCTGTTACAAAGATTAGAAATGCGTGCTGCTCCTCCACTGCATCTGGCATATTTACTACGTGTTCACCCAACTCTAGTAATTGTCTGTGTGGAAAACAAACTTCCTGGCAGTCGGAAAACTTGGACATCACTGAAGATGAGGAAACAGAGGCCCAGAGAGTTAAATGACTTGCTTAGCATCACACGGTGACAGGGAGCTGGGCTGGGATTCAAAGCCAGGACTACCGGACACCCACCCTTTACTCAGGGCTCTGGTCCTTCCTCAGTGGCCAGAGCTGCTGTCCTCCTCATGTGGCAGGCCCTGGGGACAGGCCTGCAAGGCAATGTCCCCAGAGGGCCCAGGCAGAGGGTGGGCAATAGCTTGGCCATGTGGTAAAGGGCGTGGAATCTGCAGTGTCATCCTGCCAGGCTGACACTCCCTGGCTGTGTGACTTTGGGCCAGTGACTTAGCCTCTCTGGGCCTCTGTTTCCTTATTGGTAAAATGAGGATTAAATGCAATAAGAAATGTAAAGTGCTCAGCCTTGGGCCTCCTTGTGTGTCCAGAGCTCAGAGCTGGAGCTTCCCAGAGGCCACTTGTTGTTGTTTTTATGGTTATTATTATCACCCTGGGGTGGTCACCCACTTGAAGGTGGGCCCTCCATCCTCCTCCCTTGGAGCCTTCAGAGCCAGAGAGTGGCCCAGCATGACCTCTGGGGCCATGAGGCATAACTGTTTGAAGTAGTGTCCACTTCCGTCCTGTCCACTTCTCTGGCCAGGGCAGAGGTCCGGTCTGACCGGCTGGTAGTCCCAGCTGCCCAAATAGGGGAGGTTGGATCCTGGCACTTGCACACCTGGCAAGAGGAGGCCAGGCTCCTGATGCCCATCTGGTGACCTTGTTTAAAGGACTCCATTCCTGGGGGATTCCTCGGCCATCCCCCAGTGCTGACCACAAGCCATATGGTGCTGGGCTGCAGCCTTTGGGCTCTCCATGGACTCTCTTCTCTGGGGAGGAAGAGGTGAAGGATTTCCAAGCTGGGCCAGAACTCAGAGTGGCTGGAGCAGACCAGTGCCTCTATACTCAGAGCCTGAAAACATCAGGCAGCAAATGAGAAACATTTTTGAGGCTCTCTGCCTGATTTCTCTGAGGTTGAGGCTCAAGAACATATCTTCCTTACTTTAAATCTCCTCTCTTATTGTTCTAGACATAAACAAAATTTAGATAATCTAGGTTAGCCCAAAGAAGAAAATGAAAGTTCTCCACAAACTCACAATTTGAGGATGATGCTTGCTGATGTTTTGGTGTCTATCCTTCCCATCTTGTTTCTATGGGCAGGTATACACGTAGACTTTTCAAAACAATCCTGGGAAGTTGAATCATTCTGTATGTAAAGTGCTTAGAACAGTACCCAACACTTAGTAAGTGTTTGATAAGTATAAACTATTATCACTATTTCCATTTTATAGCCTGATTTTTCTCAAATAGAATTTCAGTTCACGAGAATGGAAACCTTGTATGCCTTATTCGTTTCAGTGAGCTAGTGCTTAGCACATAGTAGGTGCTCAGTAAACATGTTTTGAATAAATAGATGAATAGACATTTCTTCACCTCATTAGATTTTCATCTGTGGTTAATATATTTTGTTGTTTTTTAGTAGCTAAGACGTGTCTGACTCTTGCAACTCCATGGACTGTAGCCTGCCAGGCTTCTCTGTCCATGGGATTTCCCAGGCAAGAATACAGGAGTGGACTGCCATTTCCTCCTCCAGGGGATCTTCCTGACCCAGGGATCAAACCTGCATCTTCTGCATTGGTAGGTGAACTCTTTACCACAGAGCTACCAGGGAAGCCCACCCTGTTACATTTAATAGCAGGATAATAATGCATTGCTGAATTTGTTTCTAAACTTGTGCCTGGTGCTTATTTTAAAAAGTCCCTCCCAACCTCCTAACTCTCCACCTCAATCAGTGTCCTCTCCTAGACTTCATTCTCATCAGCAAGAGATGGGGGATGCTGGGTTCCATGGAGCCTGGGGACCCAACATCCCCTCAGAGAAGCCAGAAGTCAGCTTGTGGACTGCCAGCACCCTCTTTGGCTCACAAAACCACCAATCATCAACTTAAACCGTCTAGGTAGCGCACAGACGAGTAAAACCCCAACTCTTGCATTTTTGATGAAGTTGACATTATACAAATGCTCAGGGCTTAGTTGGTCAGACCCGGCAGCGAGGGGCTGAATCAATAATGAAACACTGGGAGGAATAAAACATTAAACAGGGAGTTCTGCAAGGCAAGCAGCTGGCGGGGTGGGGTGCGCAGTTTCAAGTCAGGTGACCCAGCATGGGCCATGGCCAATGGTCCCTTTTCCTTGGCTGCTAGGCAGGGAGACAGCGCGGCATGCCGATTATCCTTGATTCCTACAAGTGTGGTAGGTGGCCATGTGACTTCCTGGGAAGACCTCTAGACCAGAAGTCCAGACACAAGGAGATAGGATTCATCCTGTGGGCCCAGGCAGACGGTTTTTGCCCATCTGCCTCAGCTGGGAGAATAGATTCTTGATGAGGGTAGCTGTGTCCCAGGTGTGACAGTCAATGCACTCAGCATGAACTTGGGGACGGGAAGGTCCAGATATGTAGTCTGTTAAGAGCCACAAAAGCAGGACTCAGGAAATCCAACACTTGGATCTGTTCTAGCTCATTTTCAAGCTTCTCTCTGTTCCAAGATTCTTGTCCTTGGGGTCATTGAGAAAAGCCTTCTTCTGGCTTCTGCTCCATCCACAGGATATTTGAAGATAATGCTCTCTAGCGAAGGGGACTCCGAGCCCCAGGTTTCATCTTTCACCCCAGGTCACATCTTTGGCTCTTACCATAGGACCCTGAAATTTGGGACAGGAATCTGCCTGCTCCCCAAAGAGGGGCGGGGCTGGGAAAGGGAGGAGAGAGGAGCCGAATGGGCTGAAGTGAACTGTGGGTGCAGCCACCAGGTGGGGGGTGTCTCTGCATTTATTCTATCACATCCCCCCTTTGCTGCTTATTTGCTTTCCAGAACTGGAATCCTTGAAGCCTGGCCTGTGGCCCTGTGTCATTGGCAATGGCTGAGTGTTATTGGAAATGCAACACCTTGGCCCCACACACACCTACTGAAGCTGAATCCACATTTCAACTTGAAGGTTTAAGGTGGAGAAGACAGCCCTGGCTGGGTCGGGGGTGGGGTGGGTGGAGGGAGCAGATGCTAGTTTCACTGGAGGTGATACCTGGGAAACGCCTTTCCTCTGGGGTGGTTTATCTCTGCTGCTTCTTGAAACCAGATTGAGTCAAATGACACTTTCATCTGTTGGTTTAAAGGCATTTGAAAGGACTTCCCCACTCTACTTTTTCTGTTGTGAGAGTAAAAACAAGACATTCAACAAACATTCACTGAATGCCTTTTACAGGCCAGAACCTGGGCCTGGGCCTGACGGTTGGAGGAGGGGACCCCAGGTCGAGTATGGTCAATCAGGAAACACCTGAGGAAGCAGACCACAGCCAGGTCAGTCCCCACACACAACTCCAACTGCAGGAAGGACCTCCTTAGATTTCTGGTTTACCTCTCTCCTCTGCATTCACAGTGAATCGGAATCACAGCAGAATCGCCTGGGGGATTTTTCTCAAAATGTGTTCCCCCTCAGCATGCATTCTTGCCTCAGTAAAGCCTCCCTGGTCATTCTGACTCTCAGTTTCGACCTGCAAAGAACTACTGCTCTGTAAGGTGTTGCAATGATTTCTTGTCCTTCAGGAGCTGAGATGGCTTGTCTGTCATGATCAAAGCATCATTGGCCATCAAAGCTCATTCTTTGGCGGTGGGAGACTGCTAACTGTGCACTGACATGCACTCCCTTTTTCCTGGGAACGTAGCTGGACCACAAGTACCCATCTCGTTTGGAGTTAAGAGGGGTCATGTGACTATGTTCTAGCTAATAGAAAGTGATACATGCCTCTCTGGGGCTGAGCTTGGAGAGAGAGGTTGGGTCTTCTCTTTGAGCTCTCTAGAGCCAGTAGGGACCTCAACCACGCAGATGATAAGCTCCCAAAGGATGGCACAGCCACAAGATGGAAGGAAGCTGGGTCCCTGAATCACCACATAGAGCTGAAATACTTGCCAGCTGTCAACATTAACCTCAGATTTGAATGAGAGACACAAATATACTCTTTTTCTTAAAGTCACTGAATTTGGTGGCTTATTTATGTAATGGCAGCATAACTTGCCCTAACTAATTCTTCCCTCTCTACCCTACTTATTTTGTCCCAACACATTTTAAGCTCAATGTTCAGAATTTCAGATTTAGCCTATACTACTGTGGATGTGAGAGTTGGACTGTGAAGAAAGCTGAGTGCCAAAAAATTGATGCTCTTGAACTGTGTATTGGAGAAGACTCTTGAGAGTCCCTTGGACTGCAAGGAGATCCAACCAGTCCATCCTAAAGGAGGTCAGTCCTGGGTGTTCATTGGAAAGATTGATGCTGAAGCTGAAACTCTAGTACTTTGGCCAACAGATGCGAAGAGCTGACTCATTGGAAAAGACCCTGATGCTGAGAGGGATTGGGAGCAGGAGGAGAAGGGGACGACAGAAGATGAGATGGCTGGATGGCATCACTGACTCGATGGACATGAGTTTGAGTAAACTCTGGGAGTTGGTGATGGACAGGGAGGCCTGGCGTGCTGCGATTCATGGGGTCGCAAAGAGTCGGACACGACTGAGCGACTGAACTGAACTGAACCTCACTAATAGCTTCCTTGATAGCTCAGTTGGTAAAGAATCTGCCTGCAATGCAGGAGACCCCAGTTTGATTCCTGGGTTGGGAAGATCCACTGGAGAAGGAATAGGCTATACCCTCCAATATTCTTGGGCTTCCCTTGTAGCTCAGCTGGTAAAGAATCCACCTGCAATGCGGGAGATCTGGGTTTGATCCCTGGGTTGGGAAGATCCCTGGAAAAGGGAACAGCTACCCACTCCAGTATTCTGGCCTGGAAAATTCCATGGACTATGTAGTCCGTGGGGTTGCAGAGGCAGACATGACTGAGCGACTTTCACTTTCACTGCCCTAATATTCTTATTTGAGAGTAGATAGGGCTTTTGCTTGGCTTCCCGGGTGGCTCAGATGGTAAAGAATCTGCCTGTAATGCGAGAGACCTGGGTTTGATCCCTGAATTGGAAAGATCTCCTGGAGAAGGGAATGGCTACCCACTCCAGTATTCTTGCCTGGAGAATCCCATGGATAGAAGAGCCTGGCGGGCCACAGTCCATAGGGTCACAAAGAGTTGGACATGACTGAACGACTAACACAACACATATAGGGCTTTTGCTCAGTACAGTTTAAACTTCAGCATACTGTCAGGGTCTTTTGCACCTGATTTTAATTTGTTTAATTTGGTTTATTTTTTCAGCAGTTCTATTTGTAAGGCCTGATAGTTATAGGCTTTTATTTTCCCTTACAGATCTTCCAAAGATAGAGAAATTGTACTTATTATTTTATAGTGAAAATATTACTCTATCTTGCAATTACCCCATGGGTCCATTGGATACTTTTGTAAATCTAAGATAGATTTTGGGATTTTAGTGATCTTATTTTTCCTGTCTCTTGAAACACTTCTCTATTTCCTCATCCTAGAAATCATATCAACATTACTTGCCAACTATTCTCAACTGTACTAAAAGACTGAAATAATAACAAAAGGGAGCAATGATGGAATTATTTAGAAGAATGATGTGACACTGGCCAGCACTGTTATGTCATCTGTAGTTTTCTTACTGTACTGCTATGGCAGGCAGTGGACTGTAGCCCGCCAGGCTCTTCTGTCTGTGGGATTCTCCAGACAAGAATACTGGAGTGGGTTACCATGCCCTCCTCCAGGGATCTTCCCAACCCAGGGATCGAACCCATGTCTCATGTCTCCTATGTTGGCAGGTGCATTCTTTACCACTAGCACCACCTGGAAGTTAATGGCCCCTCAAAGATGCCCACATCCTGACCCCTGGAACTTGTGAATACATGACCTTGTGTGGCAAAAGAGACTGAAGATGGGATTAAGTTAAGGACCTTGAGATGGGAGATGATTCTGGATTATCTGGGTGGCTCATTGTAATCACAAGGTTCCTAAAGGAGTCAGAGAAAAAGATGTGACTCTGGAAACGGAGCAGCAGAGTGATACAGCCTGAGAGAGATAGAGCGTTGCCGGCTCTGAAGACGGGGGGAACGCGCTGAGAGCTCAGCAGTGTGCCTGAAAGGGACAAGGAAAAGACTCCCCGGTGGATCGAGCCTCCAGAAGCAGCACCGCCCTCACTGACATCTTGATTTCAGCCCAGTGAGGCCCATTTCAGACTTCTGACCTCCAGAGCTGGATGCTAATACATTGTGTGGTTTTAGGTCACCAGCTTCATGGTAATATTTACCAGATGCAGTAGGAAACTAAGACAGTTGCCCCCAAGTATTGCATTGTCAGGAGATATGAAGAGAAGTCTGGAGACACCAGTTTATAGTCTGACTTCTGCTTTCATTGGACACAATTGAGAAATGAGAATGCTTTCCTTTCCCTCCCTAATGACAAAGAGAAGAAAATGGACAGAGGAAAGCATTTTGAAATAATTGGTTTATCCAGAAGATGAATGCATAGAGCCAGATAGCATCACTTTAGACTCACATTAATGAGGATGGTGAAACTGATCATGTAAGTAAAATCTCAGATCATCAGTCTTCAGATGATGATGTCTTAGATGAATTTTCTCAAACTCAAGAATCAAAGATTAAGCCATGTATTTCTAGGGAAAAAAGAAAATACAGTCTTCTCATTTAGTCACTCACTCAACCAGCAGGACAAGAATCCAGACCATCCTCTTTTACTACTGTATGTATCACACTATTTTCATCCTTTGTGATGTTTGTGCACCAACATCTACTTGATATAGTTCAGAAGTGGACAAAAGCTAAGGCCGGTATCAACAGGTCATTGGGAGGAAATACTTGGAGTATAAATTTAAAAAAATCATAGATTCTTATAGATTCTCATTCTGATTGGAGATTAGAAATATAAAAATGCAATTTTTTTTTTTTGCATTTATGGAGTGAAGAAGGTGTCCATCTTCAGCAAAATTGAAAGCCATCAAATGTTTTAAAAATTTCAAGTACCTCATTTTGGATTTCCAAGTGCGAGAAGAGAAATCAGAAATGATGAGCATCTAGAATCCAGTGAAGATGTACTTTGAATCTGAAATCAGTATTTACCAGAAGTGTGTGTTCCTATTCATGCATGAAAGCTGATGACTGTTAGTGAGATGTTAGTTACATTCAGAGGATGTTGCCCACATCAGATACCTTCAAAACCAGGAAAACATGGAATAAAAAATTTTAAGTTTAAAGTCTTATTAGAATATCTAATGGAGCAGCTGTTGTTCACTCTCCCTTTATTCTTACTTCTGTAAAATTTTTCAAAAAAGGACTTAAAATATTTTAAAGTGTTTCATGAAGTCTAGATGGTAAATGATAATGACTACTTTTCTGCATGCACTAAAGATTGAAACAATCTTTCTCTCCATTCTTCTTTTTGTCGTAATCATGCCACCGAGACCAGGGGGCTATTTGAGCCAAGGTACTATGAGGTGTGCTGTTAAGACATGCCTCACTGAGCCTCTTCAAAGACAAGACTTGATAGAACATTTATGTGTGGAATTGTCTCCCAGGCTTGGGACAAACCCTGCAGAGCCCTTCCTATTAACTGCCATCAGCTGAAAAGCTAGTTATGTAGGGCCCAGTCTTTCAGATAATACAGAAAGACAAGGGCAGAAGCAAATCTGGACTTCCTTCTCTCTTTCTCTATTTCTTTATTTACTTCATCCATCCATCCATCCATTTGAACATGCCTTCAGAAAGATTTGTTTGGCTCTTACCACTGTGCTTGATCAGAGGAGTGGTTCTCAAAGTGTGGTCTTTGGGCCTCTGGGGGGCCTCTGAGACCCTTACAGAAGGTCTGTGAAACGGGCCTCCTAACATGAATTGAGGCAATGGTACCCAATGTACTATGGTACCCATGAATGTACATGCATTCATGGCCATGCATACACAGTAAAAATGAAACAAAGTTAGTTTTGTTAAATCTTCTTTGAGTACACATCTCTTTCGTATTCTGTGAGGAAATGGGGAGACACACACAGAACTCTGCGTACGGAAGTCTGATGGTTGCCTTGACAACAAACATTGGTGGATTATTTGGATGGTGTGCGAAACTAGATGCTTCTTTCATGGATCACTATGTTTATTTGAAAGACTGATGGACAAACCACCGTTATGCAGACTTGGGTATCTGGTAGGTCTTTCCTTGAAAATGAGCCCAAAGAGTCCGCCACTTCAAGGAAAATAATGGACAGTGTTCATTGTCAATGATAAAATTTGAGCTTTTAAGTGAAAAATTAGAATTTTGGAAAGCTTGTATCTGCCACTGTGAGCTTGACAGCTTCTCAAGACCTGCAGACTTCTCTGATGAAATCTGTGGTGCTATTAACAAATGTGATCTTTGGTATAGTATAATGAAATGTGTAAACATTTGGAAGATCTGCATAATTCAAGGAACCACTGTTTTCAAAGTGCCTAGTGTATGATGTTTTCATTTTCCAGGGCTGCCTTAACAAAGTACCGCTAACTGGCACTTTGCCTTAAACAACAGCGATTTGTTTTCTTCTAGTTCTAGAGGCGAGAAGTCCAAGATCAAAGTATTGGCAGTGTTCATTCCTCTCAAGGACTGTGGCAAGAAACTTTCATGTTTCTCTGCTAGCTCCTGGAGGTTTGCTGATGATGTTTGGCATTCCTTGGCTTATAGATGCATCACCTGATCTCTGCCTTTATCTTCATTTGGCAAGCTCCCTGTATGTGTCTGTGTCCAAATTTCCTCTTTTCATAAGGGTACTAGGCATTTTGGATTAGGATCTTCCCTACCTCAGTATGACCTCATCTTATCTAATAATATCTGCAATGATTCTTGCCACTTTCTAAAGCCCTGGGGGTTTAGGACTTCAACATATGACTTGGGTGTCGGAGTGGGCGTGGATACAATTCAGCCCATAACACATGAGGCACTTGATGTCACAAAATCACGCATGGGGAAAAGATTCATTCAAAGTTCAAGACAGATCAAAGTACTTAGAAATAACTGAATATAAAAGAATTCATGGACGCGGTTTCAGATTTCACATTGTAACTAACCTTTAAAAAACTGCTATCGTTGAGTTTTGGTGTAGTAACAAAGAAGAATATGCATAGTTACCTGAAAATGCTTTTAAAACACTCTTGCCCTTTCCAGCTACATGTTGTGTGAGGCCAGATTTTCTTCATACACTTCAACAAAAACAACATATTGAAACAGATTGAATGCAGAAACAGATATGGAAATCCTGCTGTCTTCAATTAAGCCTGACATTAAAGAAATTTACAAAATAAAGCAATACATCCTTCTTATTAATATTTTTGTTTTGGAAAAAATACAGTTATTAAAAAATTCATTAATGCAAACAAGTAATGGGTTTATCATCAATATTTTAAATGAATTAGTAAATGTTTAAAATTTCCTGTTTTAATTTCTATTATGGTAAATATCTATAGCACAATCTCTTCCCTGGCACTACTGATGTTGGTTTGATAATTCTTTGTCATTGGGGCTGTCCTATGCACTGTAGATGATATTAGTAGCATCTCTGATTTTTACCAACTGGATGCCAATATCACTCTCTGCTCTTCTGCTACTTTCTGGAAGTTGTGACAACCAGAAATGTCTTCAGATATAGCCAAATGGCCCCCAGTGGAGAACCTCTGATCTATAGATACAGCCAGTATAACCAAAGCTCTTTGGGGTCCTCAATAATTGTTAAGAATGGAAAAGGATCCTGCAACTAGAAAGTTTTAGTGCTGTTGATGTAGCGGGGAAATCATTCATGGCACTTGCCCTCATGGAACTTAGGGGCTAATGGAGGAGACAAACATGAACCAAACAGCGGCAAAACCGCAACCTCGGCCAAGTGTTTTTGAATATGATGTATACGATGCCACAAGACCTCCTTGTCCTCTCTACTTGAAGGAGCTGCCATGAGTTAAGGGGAAATCCAGGGAAGTCTGGAGTCCTGATTGCCACCAGAAAGAAGTTTCCAGAAGGACTGGGAGGTCAACAGTGTTAAGTGACGCTGAGAGTTTGAGTAACATGAGAAAAGCTTCATTAATCAGTCCTCAGTGATAGACATTTTACTATTGTTGTGTTTACTAAAATAATTTTGGCTGAAAACAATAGAAACTGACATCTTTTTTAAAGGAAAAAAATGGTAATTTAATGGGTACTGAAATAACTGATAGATTCAAAAGAAGTGTCAACTTGGGCAGGGAAATTGGCCAGGATATCTCAGCACTAAGGGGCCATTCATTAAGCTACTCTCAGGCTCTATGAGGCTGTTCGAGTACTGTTAGGTAAGGAGTCTAAGCTGAGTGGGGGTTTTTGGAAGTCAGGTGATAAACAGAGTTTGGACCCATCTCACATGAGTCTTTGCAGATCTACTCTGAAGTTACTCACTGGTCCTTGGGTGTATACCTGGGAAAGATATGCTTGGAAGCTGGATAAACCCTTTCGTTGTTTTCCAGACCTGTGGAGGTAAAACCCATTATGGTAAGAGATGAAAAATGGAAGCCCTTGAAACTCTCTCCTATTGCCACTCCGGGCCAAGATGGTAAATCAGAAGCAATAGTGTATTTGAGGAGAAACTGCAGGGATTAGTGCCCCCCAACTAAGACGTGAGGGGTGCATGAGTGGCGATCCACACCACATCCCTATCCAATCCACCTATCTAGCTTGAGTGGATATGGCACACAGTAAACCTACCAAGTGGGTACCCCAATTCCAGCTGTTGTGCTGGGTGTGATATACTTACTGGAGCAGATCAACACAAACTCTGGAACTCATTCTGTGACTGTTAATCTGGTGAATGCATTTTTCTCTGTTCCCATCAATAAAAAAGAGCAAGTACTGTTTGCTTTCACACGGCAGGGGCACTAGTGTCATTTATTGTCTTGCACCAGGGCTACATTCATTCTCCTGCTTTCTGATATGATATAGTTCTTAGGGATCTTGATAGTCTTGATACTTTGCAAAATATTTTATTGGTTCACTATATTGATAACATCATGAGAATGGACCTGGTGAGCAGGAAGGAGATACCAAGACACCTAAAGAAAGACCCATATATTCCATAAGGATGGAGGTATAAACCCCTAAAAAATTCAGAAGCCTGTCATAAAATTGGTGAAGTTTGTAGGGATACAGTGGTCTGGGGAGTTCTAGTATGTCTTTTCTAAAATAAGGGACAAATTGTTGTGTCTTACACAACTCACTCCTAAGAAATAGACCTAATGCCTGGTGGGCCCTTTTGGTTTTTGGAGGCACCGCTTACACACTAGCTAAAACTGCCCTTACTCATTTATTAGATGGTTTGGAGGCTGCCAATTTTGAATGGGTCCAGGACAAGAAAGGCCTCTGCAATGAGTCCAGACTGAGATGCAAGCAGTGTCTGCTTATGAATACATTCTGCACAGTGCCTAGGGCCCACAATACATTTAAGGGCCCATAAAACATTTTAACTTTAGTTTATTTTAAAATCAAAAGGAAAAATGAATCTAATGATCATGAATTCAGCCTAGATTATATCCATCTTTATACCAACGGAGTTGTAAAATACACTTTTTTAATATTATTTTTTTGATGAGAGAAAAGACCCATAGGGACTTCCTTGGCGGTCCAGTGGTTAAGACTTTGCCTTCCAATGTAGGGGGTACAGATTAGATCCCTGGTTAGGGAGTTTAGATCCCACATGCCTTGTAGACAAAAGACCAAAACATAAAGCAAGCAATATTGTAACAAAAATTTAACAAAGAATTGAAACAAAGAGAGGACCCACAGAGCAAAAATGCCTGGCCCCGGTGAAAGCCAGAGTGCCGCACTGGGTGCTACTCTGCCTTTGGGATCCGGTTGATTTGATGGTGTTAGGAGTACCTATCAGCTTCCCTGGTGGCTCAGATGGTAAAGAGTCTGACTTCCATGCAGGAGACCCAGGTTCCATCCCTTGGTTGGGAAGATCCCCTTGCCTGAGAGTTCTATGGGCAGAGGAGCCAAGTACCAGATCAGGGCACCATTAGAGTATCAGGTCAGTCTTATTAGGACAGTCAGAGTGTGGGGAACCCTAAGGTTCTATGTCAAGGCCATGCCCTCTTTGGCAGAGAGCTACTCTTCATCTGAAAAGCAGGTCCAAGCAGATTGAATGTTTAACGATGGGGCACAAGTGCCTATGTGGCCAGAGCTGCCTGTCCACTTGTGTCTTGTCAGAGAATCCAAGTCAGAATGCTAGTTCTAATGCTTCAGGGTGGGTGATGGAGATGGCTAATTTGGGGCTGAGGCCAAGTGAGTCCAGGAGACACATATTAAGAATAGATAAAGAAGAACCCCACATAGCTACCTTCTTCAAACTGACACCCCTTTCATATCTCATACGTGTCCTTGGTGGGGTTTCTTTAAGACTGATCGAAGGAAGAACTTGGCCTGGTTCACAAGTGAGCCGAAGCAGTACTTGGAAAGCCAAAACTGGATTGTTGCCATCCCACTCAGGGGTGACCCTAAGAGATATGGTGAAGGGAAACCCTTGATGGGCAGCGCTGTGTGCAGCGTGCTCTGTGGCCCCCTTGCACAGGAAGACATGACCTCCTGGGTGCGGCTAATGGCTTGGCTCTTCCTTCTGGGGAGACCAGAACCAAAGCACAGGGCTTACTTTCTTCCAGGCACTCACTGACTCCTACAACCAGTCTTCTCCGGTGGGTATTTTTGTTATCCCCATTTCACAGATAAGAAAACGGAGGTACAGAGGGGTTTAGTAACTTGTTCAAGATCTGATAGCTAATGAAGCACTGAGACAGAGTCCAGCTTTAGACTCACTTTTATAATAGAGTAGAATCAATCATGCCATATTAGCAGTTGGGACGTCTGGGTTTGAATCCCAGCAATGACGCTAAGATCCTGTGGCCCTTTGGATGTGTATTCCAAGTCTCTATTTCTTCTTCTAAAATGTAGCGTGTGTTGCGCAGCACAGAAAATATAGCAATCATTTTGTAATAACTCTAAATGGAGTGTGGGGCTTCCCTGGTGGTCCAGTGGTTAATAATCTGCCTGCCAGCGCGGGGGACACGGGTTCAATCCCTGGTCCAGGAAGAGCCCATGTGCCGAGGAAGCATCTAAGCCTGTGTGCCACGACTACTGAGCCTGAACACCTGCAGTCCATACTCCTCCACAAGAGAAGCTACCGTGATGAGACGCCTGCACACTTTAACTAGACAGCAGCCCCTGCTTGCTGCAACTAGATAAAAGCCCGCTTGCAGCAATGAAGACCCAGCACAGTCAAAAAAATGAAAGAATAAATAAGCGGAGTGTAGCACATAAAATTTTGAATCACTATGTTGTACACCTGAAATGAATATAATATTATAAATCAACCATGCTTTCATGAAAAAAAAAAACAACACCAATAAAAAGTAAAATGTGGTATTTGGACTCTTATTATCAATAATGCTGCTTCTTGCTCTAAGTTCCTTGATTACTCTGGGCCTTCCAGGGGTTCATTGTGGGCTAGGTACAGGGGGATGCAAATATGAATAAGCCATAGTTCCCCAGGAAGACTCTGGCCCCTCTGTAAGCTACTTCCATAAAGCCTGCATTCTTTGCCTACCTGAGCAATTATGGGTTTGGAGGTTTTTAAATAATGATTTCAGCATGTGCTTTGTATAAACAAAGGTTGAGGCAGGGAGATGAGGGGAATGTGGGCCTGGCTCGTTTGTGCAGCTAAAAATAGAAACGCGCAAGTCCTACAATGATGAGGCAGAAACTTAAAACAAATTTCTTGGAAAATTCCCTCCCCATGCCACACTGCCCAGGTATTTCCCCCTCTCTGCCTCGTGCAGATGGAGCAAGGGAACTTGGGGTGAGGGCCGGGTATCACAACACACACTTCCTTCCTGGCACCGAGGAGGAGGGGCCGAGGAGACCGAACTGGGAACAAAACGTCTGTTCAAGAGCCTGATTCAGGCTGACATGGGCCTTTGAGCTCCCTGAGTGGCATTTACGGCCACAGATATGGAAAAGAAAATAAATCTCCCAGGCCCGGCATCTTGCTTTAATTAATAACATAATCAAGTTTCTGGCCCCGTGGAATGGAAGGATTTCAACACTCAAGAAGGCCCCTCTGGCAGCAGGCAAGAATTGGGCCCCCTGGCCAGCCACCCTCCCTGAGCAGGGAGATCAGGGCGGGTGTGCTCAGGCAGCCAGGGCGGGATAGTAGGAGCCTGGCTTCCGGGTGTGAGGCTGGGGTTCAGAACCACTTCTGCAGGGAAACAGGAAGTACAAACAGTGGTTGTCACAATACCTGGTGTCTCTTGTGTGTTCATTATGTATCCTGGGCTTTCACCTTTATTTCTTCCATTTTGGTCTCTACAGAACAATTGGGCTGGCTGTTCTCCCCATTTTTCAGATGAGGAGACTGAGTCCCAGAGATATTTGGGTGATCGGTCCAGAGTCACACAGCTAGAAGGTGTGGAGCTGGGATCGGAATGATCAGTACTCAGGCTGAGTCAGGAGACACCGAGAGGATGGGGCCGAGGCTCACAGAAGGACCAGTGGGTGGGGACTTCTGTTCTCCCCAAGGCCTTGGGATGATGTCTCTTCAATCAGGATTGCCCACCCTCTCTGTTTGAGCTGATGTAAGTGTCTAAGGACAAAAATGTGTGTGGGAGTTGAGGAGTGACAGCCAGATTTTAAAAATGGATTTGGAAGGAGAGAAGTGGTAGATGCTGAGGAAGGCAAAAGAACATGTGTCAGGAGCCTTGGGGGCTGGACTGAACCACCCAGAGGTCCCGCCAGGGCGCCCTGAGCCAGAAGCAGAGTGGAGAGAGGCCCCTGGCTGTCTAGGAGCTCTGTGATCCTCTGGGTACTAAGCCAGGCTGGGGGCCAGATTCCTGCATTCCCTTCCCCTTCGCGAGAGGCTGCTGAGCATGGCCTTCCTGGCTGACTTGCCTGGCTCTATTTGGAAGCTCCAGAGAGTTAAACAAACGCAGGAAATCAACCAGTCATGATTTGGCCCTGCTCTGCCTTTCTCTTCCCTCCTCCCTTGCACACTCCATGTCTCAGCCAAGTGGGTCAGCCTGTGGGTCCCTTGGTGGCCCAGGTTTGCATGGCTGTCCCCATCACCTGGAGGGTTCACTCCGTCATTGCTGATGCTGGAATCCTCTCTACTTCTCACCAGACAGCTCCAAAGCCACCTCCTCCAGGAGGCCTTCCCTTCAGCCGGAAGTAGTTCTCTTACCTTGGAGCACCCATGACACCACATCTCCCCGCTTCTCATTACTGGGATATTTTTTACCTTGTAATTGAGTCACTCAATTATTCACAAATGCTTATGGATACTTGCTTTATTTCTGGAATGTTATTTGACCCATGTCCTATGCCTCCAGTTTCCTCAAAGGCAGAACCCGGTTGTAGTTGTGATGATAATTAAAATAGTATTTTCCAGCTGCTGAATGTTTACTCTGTGACCAGGCAAATAGCATTTTATAGGAGTTATTTTGTTTAGTCCTTGAAACTATGGGGTTGGTGTTACTATCCTCTATATTTTATAGAAGAAGGAACTGAGGCAAACAGAGGTTAAATTGTCCAAAGTCATCAGCTAGTCAATGGTAAAGCCTTGACTTGAACCCAAGTAGCCTAATGGCAGAGTCCGAGCTCATAGCTACTAGTTCAACTACCATAAAATGGGACTTCCCTGGTGGTCCAATGGTTAAGAATCCGCCTGCCAATGTAGGGGATACGGGTTTGATCCCTGGTCTGGGAAGATTCCCCAATGTTGAGGAACAACTAAGTCCATATGCCACAACTACTGAAGCCTGCCTGCCTAGAGCCTGTGCTCTGCAACAAGAGAAACCACTGCAATGAGAAGCCCACCCACCACAATGAAGAGTAGCCTCTCTGTCACCACAACTAGAGAAAGATGCGCATGGCAATGAAGACCCAGCACAGCTAAAAATAAATAAAAATATTTAAAAAATACAATTAAATGTGTGAAAGTGCCTGGTGGCTGGCCCATGGCCATGGACTCCCAAACACTGCTTGACTGTGAACTCCCCACACCGGGCCCTATACTGAACTTAGATTCATTTGTTTGAAGTTTGTAGATTGAATCAATGAAAAAAGTATCTTGGGAATGAATTCAAGGGAAGTTCCAGGAGCTTTCCTGTTTATCTGCTACTGTATAACAAATCATCCTGAAACCTAGTACTTAAAATAACTGTTTAGTATTATCTCTGACGGTTCTGTGGATTTGATGGGGCTCAGTCGGGTGGTTTTGGCCGGAGGTCTCTCCAGTGATTACAGTCAGAAGGCAACTGATGCTGGAGTCATCTAAAGGTTCACCTAACCTAGATATCCAAGATGATTGAAGCATCTCTCTTGCCAGGTTGCATCTCCATGTGGTTGGTTGAGCTTCATAAGGAAGCATGGTGGACTCAAGCTGGTTGGACTTCTTCTATGGTGTCTGACTCCATCCAGAGTGAGCATTCCAAGAGGCCCCAGGCTGAAACCTTGAAAGTCACATGACCCAGCCTTGGAAGTCACATGACCCAGCCTTGGGAAGTCACATGACCCAGCCTTGGGAAGTCACATGCTATCATGTTGGCACATTGAGTACTGGGAGCTGTGTTCACTGGTTCGGAGGGAAGATATTTTTAGAGACTAGTTACCATGGAATCAGGGCTTTCCCCAGTGGCTCAGTGGTAAAGAACCCACCTGCAATGCAGGAGCCTCAGGAGATGTGGGTTTGATCCCTGGGTCAGGAAGATCCCCTGGAGGAGGGTATGGCAACCCACTCCAGTATTCTTGCCTGGAGAATCCCACGGACAGAGGAGCCCGGTGGGCCACAATCCATGGGGTCACAGAGTTGGACATGACTGAAGCAATGTAGCACACACACACCATGGGAACAGCACCAAATCATGAAGGTCCCAGGGGCTTCAGTCACTCTGGCATGGCTGAAAATCAGGATCTACTCTGGAGACCTGGGTCAAGTGTTAATTTGCAGGGAAACTTCTGAGTGAGGAGAGCTGACACTTCTTTGACCTGTAATGTCTCAGGCATCCTCACACTCTCCCAAAGAACAGCTGTTTGTCTAAATATGGGCCCTGGAAATTTTAGTTCCTGGTTCTTCCAGAACTAAATTCCCCAAGTCCAAGTCAAATGGGCAAGTTTTTACTGAGCACCTACTATATGCTCTGCCCAATGTAGTAATAATCATTCACATTTTTGAGTGCTTGTACCTGGCATTCTTCAAAGTGCTCATAAGTATCGTTGGGCATAATCCTCATAACAATCCCATGTGGTAGGTACTTCCATTAGCCTCATTTTTTTTTCAAACTTTAAACTTTTTATTTTGTATTGGGGGTATGGCCAATTAACAATGTGGTGGTAGTTTCAGGTGAATAGCAAAGGGACTCAGCTATATATGTACCCATTCCCTCTCAAACCCCCCTCCCATCCTGACTGGCATATAACATTGAGTAGAGTTCTGTGTGCTCTGTCATAGGCCCTTCTTGGCTATCTATTTTGATTATAGCAGTGTGTACATGTCAGTCCCAAACTCGCTAACTATCCCTTCCCCTCGGCGATCATAAGTTCATTTTCTAAGTCTGTGAGTCTCTTTCTATTTTATAAGTAAATTCATTTGTATTATTTCTTTTTAGACTCCACATATAAGGTATGTCATACAATACTTCTCCTTCAGTCTGACTTACTTCACTCAGTGTGACACTCCCTAGGTCCATCCACGTTGCTGCAAATGTCATCAGCCTCATTTTAAAGCTGAGAAGAGTGAGTCACAGAGAGGTTAAGCAACTTGCCTGATTTCTTATAATCAGCAGAAAAGTTCCAAGATTGGAACTCTTGTATTCCTGGCTCTAGAGTCTATGCTCTTTTTTTTTTAAATTACAAATTATTTATTTATTTGACTATGCCGGATCTTAGTTGCAGCATGTAGGATCCAGTTCCCTGACCAGGAATCGAGTCCTAGCCACCTGCATTGGGCAGGGGGCAGAGTCTTAGCCACTGGACCACCAGGGAAGTCTCCAGAGTCCATGTAAACCCCTAGTCTGTTAAAAAGACTTGACCTGGAAGACATTGTCCCCACTTTCAAGAGAAGTCTAGAAGAGGGAAGAAGATTTGAAATACTTTGTTAAATCTTTGTTTGGGAAGCAATTCTGTTATATTTTACTGGTCAATGGAAAGGTATGTGTCTCTCTGTAATAATGGTATGACATAATTCATTTCACAAGAATTTCTCCTGAATTATCCATCAGAATTAGGAGGGAATGTTTGAAGTAAGACATCATAATTAAAAAATCTTCATCTGATCAGACAACAGTGGGTCACTAGTTATACTAGTAAGCTTTTGCTGGGTAAGAAGCCACACCAAAATGTAGTGGCTTAAACAGATATGTGTTTGCTCAGGAATCTATGTGTTGGCAGTTTGGGCCAGTATCAGCTGGGTTCTTCTGTTGGTCTCTGCTGAGTTCATTCACATGACATTCACGTGTCATTCATGTGTTCATTCATATATCAGCTGACAGATGATTGTCTCACTCACTTGTCCAGTAGTGATAACTGAGCTATGTCTCATCCTCCAGCAGGCTACCTAAGGCTTGTTAACATGGGTATCATTATGGGGCTCCCTAGAGTAGCAAGAGCAGGCAGTCCTAATGTCTTTGCTTATATCACATTACTCATGTTCCAGGGACCAAAGAAAGTCATATGACCAAGCCCAAATTCAAAAGTAGAGGAATAGAATCAACTTCTTGTTGGAAAGAGTTAGAAAGTCCTGTTGAGAAGAGTCATGGGTCTAGGGATGAAAGGAATCTGTGGCTACTTTTGCAGTCTATCAGGTTGTTTTTCCTAAAGTCAAAAGATACCTGTAGGTAAGTAGAATAATGGGTCCCCCAAAGGTGTCCACGTTCTAGTGCTATATTCATGAATGTGTTAGCTTACATGGCAAAAGGGACTTATCAGATTAATTCAACTAGTAAACTAGTAATTTAGATAATTCATTATTACATTATTAATAATTAAACTATTAAATGAATTAAAGTATTTTCAAATGATTTTTTTTATGTGGACCATTTTACAGTCCTCTACCGAGCTATTGAAGGGATGGGAGATGTGGACCACTTTAAAATTCTTTATTGAATTTGTTACAACTTTCCTTCTGTTTTTTGTTTTGGTTTTTTGGCCACGAGGCATATGGAATCTTCGCTCCCCAACCAGTGATTGAACCTGCACTCCTTGCATTGAAAGGCGAAGTCTTAACCCCTGGACCACCAGGGAAGTCCCTAATCAAAGGATTAAATTAAATAGCTTTAGATGGGGAGATTATCCTGAATTATCCAGGAAGACCTGATGTAATTACAAGTATTGTTATAAGTAAAAGATGGAGGCAGGAAGAGGCCTGTCAGAGAAGAGACGTGATGACAGAAGCAGAGGTCAGAGCGATGGAAAAGGGAAATGCAGGCAGCTTCTAGAAGGAAAGGCGACGAATGAGTTCTCTCCTAGAGCCCGCAGCAGGATCGCAGCCCTGCCAACATCTTGCTTTTTAGCGCAGTGAGACCTCTGACCTCAGAACTCTAAGACAGCACATTAGTATCACTTGTCACTAATTTGTGGTAATTTGCTATATCATCAATAGAACAATACAACACTTGACAGCCATATGACCTTTTTCTTAAGACCAATAATACTGGTTTGTGATTAGTCAAAAATAGTAACTTTGATTTTTTTAAGGGAGAACAAAGATCTGGGCTTTCAGATACCCACTCCGTGAAGTCTTCAAATCTTAGAACATAAACGCTTGCTGGGAATGTTTTCCTCTTAAAATCTATTCAAGAGGAGGTTGGAAGAAGTATTTGACAAATCTTCAGATAAAATCAGGGTTAGAAAGAGCAGAGTTGAAAGAGTACTACGAGAAGAGTACCATATTATGTTTACGAGTTGCTTTCCTTAAATCTTCTGATCTTTTAGGACTATTTCACTCTTTCTTATTTATCGAATACTTTTCATAACAATTTTTTCCCCAAAGAATAATGGAGTATAAAAGGCTTTGACCATTACCAAGTTTCCATTGCTCCCCTGCTGGCTGCACATGCTATTTGCTAGTAAAATCTCTAAGAGGAAATAAGAAGCTTCCCTCTTATGAATCAATAGTGACAGCCACGTCACACACAATCAACAGAACAGAGTGAGACGGCTCATCATTCTGAAAGCGAGTGTGTGGAAGGAGCCCTCTTGCCAATGGGAACACACTGGGGATTCATCAGTGGAAATCATGAGTGAGATATGGAGGTGGCCTCTCCAGTGGGTGGGAGTACCAGGCTGTCCCATCGGTGGGACTTCTTATTAATGCACCCCAATTTCTCTGGTTAAGACTTCAGTCAGGGACTCCCCTGATGGTCCAGTGGCCAAGAGTCTGCCTTCCAAGGCAGAGGATGCTGGTTCAATCTCTGGTCAGGGAACTAAGATCCCACAGGCTGCTACTAAGATCCGACACAGCCAAATAAATTAAATATTTTTTTTTTTTTTTTAAAGACTTCAGCCACCAGGTCAGAAAGTGGAAGATCCATCTGCTTCTGTCATGAGCTGACAGAGTACCCGAGGTCGTAGCTGTATCAGGCTGTCTGAGCTGGAAGCAACTTCAAAGAGCAAAGGCTCAACCTTTTCTTTTCCAGATGGGGAAACAAAGCGCAGAGAGAAGTGACTTGTCCAGGTCAGCTAGAAAGTTGGTGGAACTGAAACGCCATATCTCTTTAATTCTTGGACCAATCTCTGGGCTGAGCTTTAAGCAAACAAAAAGGGGAGAGGGGCAGGGAGGAAAAATAGGTAGAAGTGGAGAAGAAAGAGAGGGATAAGGAAGTAAAAGGAAGAAGCAAAGGGGAAAAAAATGAAAGTAAAGGAAGCGAGTGTTCTCCAGGCCAGCGGATCCCAGATGCTTTCTGATGATCAGCTTCAACAGGGTCATCTGGTAAGATAAAAGAAAATAAAATCTTTCCTAAAATAGAGTGTGAGTGAGAAAGCTTAAAAATAATGCAAAGTGATGGTACAATAAAATGAAGTGCTGGGTACCTTTTTCTACCAATATCTGGGTATCTCCAACACCTGGATGTTGCTGGGTACCGATATATACCCCATATGTTTACTGTAAGCATCAGGTGAGACGGCAGGTATAAATGTGCCAGATTGTGACCAGTAAATCCCTCTTAAAAAGCACCAAGCTGTCTGACCTTAGGCAGCTCACTGCTCCTCTCTCAGCTCTGTCTCCTCAAAATTTGCTGAGCAGCTGGTGTTGGCAAGAACCGGAATTGTTGGGACCCAAAAGAAAGAAAGGGTTTCCCCAGTGGCTCAGTGGTAAAGAACATGCCTGCCATGCAGGAGACACAGGAGACCCGGGTTTGATCCCTGGGTTGGGAAGATCCCCTGGAGGAGGGGCATGGCAACTCATTCCAGTGTTCTTGCCTGGAGAATTCCATGGACAAAGGAGCCTGGTGGGCTACGGTCTATAGGATTACAAAGAGTCGGATGTGACTGAAGCGACTGAGCACGAGAAAAAGAAAGAAAACAAAGTGCTTTCTCTTGAAGAAACTCTCTCAGTCCATTTCCCTGGTTACATTCATCTACTCAGGCTGACTGCAGTGGGAGATTTATCTAGAGAATGTGAGCAGCAAACCCCTTTTGCCTTAATTGACCAGATGCTCCTGAGAATAAAGGAGCTGGTGCATTCCACTTTCTGCCCTGCCCACTGTGCCCCGCCTGCTGGCTGAGGCCCCCACTCTGGGGTGTCACCTCCTGCCTGGCCGCCCTGCAGTCCCCCGAGCCAATAGGCCCAGGCTGGGCAGGCGAACTCCATTTCTGGCTCATCAGTGACTCATTTTCAGAAGTTGCGCCTTGGGGAGCTTGTTAAAAGGCCGTTGGCATCCCCAGGAGGGGGGCTCAATTTGCGTTTATGAATGAACCGCTCCAGAGAAATCAATGAATATGTCAGTCAGGTCAAGTAAACAAATGCGTTTTCTCCTCGGGGGCCTGGTGCAGGGCGGTGAGCCTCCCCATGGGCCGAGGGCTTCCGAGAAGCTGCTCTGTCTGGGTCGAATCCCGGCTTTGGGTCAGCACCCTGGGCAAGGCCCTGGCCCCCACTGAGCTCCGGTCTACCCCACCCCCACCTCCTGAACCCCACCCTCACCTTGAGGGGCCATTCCCAGAGACACAGATTCTCTGATATTTTATGGATGAGAAAATCCTATGGAAAAAACCCCTTCTGCAGATTCTGCATTTCCATCTTTTCTCTTCCTTGTTCATTGATTCAGGGGACATTTATTAAGAACCTACTGTGTGCCTGTCACGTATATGCTAGGGACAGGGACTCAATGACACATAAGAAGTGGGCCCTATCCTCCAGGGACTCATATTCTATGCCCCAGAATCACCAGAAAAGCCTTTTAAACACACCAGTGGCCAAGCCATCCGGGTGTGTTGGAGGACGTCCACTCCTAACTGCCCACCTTCTCTTTTTCGTTTTGTGTTAGATCGTGCTATTATTTTTTTATATATAATTTTATTTATTTATTTAGTTTTGGCCATGCTGGGTCTTTCCTTGCTGCGAAGGCTTTTCTCTGGTTGCAGTGAGCAGGGGCTACTCTAGCTGTGGTATTTGGTCTACTCAACGTGGTGCTTCTCTTGTTGCAGAGCACAGGCTCTAGGGCACGTGGGCACAGTAATTGCGGCTCTCAGGCTCCAGAACACAGGCTCAATAGTTGTGGCAGCAAGGGCTTAGTCACTCCCAGGCATGTGGGGTCTTCCCAGGTCAGGGATCGAACCCATATCTCCTACATTGGCAGGCAGATTCTCAGCCACTGAGCCACTGGGGAAGCCCAGATTGTGCTATTCTCATCAAATTTTTCTTTTTCAAAAACTGATCTGTTGCTTCTAAACATGTGGAAAAGAGATGACTTTTGTGGTCCATGTAAAAAATCATATGACTTTGACTTTTTACTGACACAACATTCAAAAATCTTTATAGGTTGACTGAGTTCCCACGATGTTTAGAGTTCTTTCCGCACTGACACTTGAAGGAGGATTTGAAACCAAACCTTGAACTCATTTTAGTAAAGTGAAGCAGCAGGTTATCTGCAGAGAGAAGGTTTCTATTTATCAGAAGACGGTGTTCCCCCAACAGGAAGTGAGCCCCGCTGGTGTCTGAGGCACTGGCTTCCTCACACCAGGGAGGAAGCTCTTGCCCATCTGAAGAGGGTTTCTCACCATCAGCCGTACTCATATCGCACCCAGAATATGACATGGTGAACATTCAAAAAAAGAAACCCTTTTCCCAGAAACTTGAGGCCTCATGGGAACATGTTTAGAACACTAGAAGAAAATTACTAACAATAGGAGTCAGTTATTTTCTTAAAAAATCTTTCTATAATACATAGTTTTAAAGTTAAGAAATGTATCGATCTTTTTATTTTCTCAAGGCATATCAAAATTAAATAAAAATACCAATTGTGGAAGTCAGACATTTTGTGATAAGTCCTTAAGGATTTACTACTTCAAAATGGTAGCACACAATTTGAGGGTCATAGAGAAAATCCTGATGGTCTTAGAGTTCCTGGTTCTAACTGTTCTGAGACCCAGTCATATTTCTGCTATTTCACAAGATACTGACGTGCATTCATTTTTAAAATTGCCCTGTTTGGCTAAGCAAGTTGAAGTTGGATTCCTGTGGCTACCTTGCAACTAAAAAGAGCCCTGACTAGCATGGACCTGAAAGGATTCTGAAATATTTTCTCAGCATAAGTTGGGCTACATTTGGCTACAAGTGACTGAAGTAAGGGCTTCCCAGGTGGAGCTAGTGGTAAAGAAATTGCCTGCGAATGCAGGAGACATAAGAGACTCAGGTTTGATCCCTGGGTCGGGACGATCCCCTGAAGGAGGGCACAGCAACCCATTCCAGTATTCTTGCCTAGAGATCCCAAGGACAGAGGAGCCTACAGTCCATGGAGTCACAAAGAGTCAGACATGACTGAAGCGACTTAGAACAGCATGCACGCACAACTGAAGTAAAGCTGAAAGTGATTCCACACGGCGAGAACACTATTTCATTTAACCAGACATCTCAGGCTTGATTCCACAGGGCATGATGATAGCACTAGGGACCCAGGTGCTTCTCATTCTTGCTCTGCCAACCTCAAGTGCTGGCTTCTGTCGTCAGGCTGGTCCTTGTGTGATCACAAGATGGCCACCATGAGCAGGATGGAGCCTTTCTCCTCACCTACCTTTCTTCCTTTTTAAGTCAGAGAGGAAAGTCACCTTCCCAGAAGTCACCTCAGCCAACTTCCTTTCAGGTCCCATTGGCCAGAATCAAATGGTCAGGTCCCATGACCATTTCTAGCTGCAAGGGAGGCCAGGAAAGTGATTAGCTGGTATTTTCAGCCTCTGAGGTAGAAGCAGGTTGGCTGATGAAGAAAGAGGAGGAAAGACTGCTGACAGACAAGTGATAGTGTCTGCCACACTCCCTTTCACGTCTTTATAACCATTGTGAGGGAAGAGAAGGGTGTATACTGGACAAGCGATAGCTTCACAAGGAATGTATTTGTTGAAGGAATATATTCCACACAACATTGTGGCTGCCTACGTGTGGTGGCCATGTGGCCGTGTTTTGGGAACCACACATGAGCTCCCTCTGCTACAAAGCCGGATACGGTTTTTGAACTGTTAACTGAGAGGCCTTGGTTTCGGGTGTTTCCTTCTACCCCTTGACCCCGCCCTTCAGTTCACTTGAGTTTTCTGTTCATTGCCTCAGGGAAGGGGTGACACAGCAGAAATGCAGGGAGAAAAAGAATGACTTCTTAGTTTTGAGTTTCAAAAACTTACATCCAAAATAACTCCCAAGGCTGGGAATAAATTAAGAGAAAGAGAGAGGGAGGAGTTGGTGGGTAGGGGCAGGGAGTTGACCCTGGAGAGACCACAGGGGCAGGAGAGGAGTTGAGTTCAGCTCCATCCTGAGGAAACCTTCTGTGGCTGACCCCAGGGGGCTGCATGGAGTGGAAGGCACACTGCAGATGGCCCAGCATCCTCGAGCCCGCCAGGGCTGGGTTGCTGGCCCGTGAGGTCTTCCCAGGGACTGCCGCAGGAGCACTGCTCATGGACCAGCCAGCTGGCACTGTGCCTATCTGTGTTCTTGGGGACAGCCCCCTTTGACATTCCAGGACACTCAAGTCCCCAAACATAGGGCTCATTGGAGGCAGAGTGGGGGGAAAGGGCCAGTCCCTGCCCCAGCCCATCTCCCCAAACTTTGTTGGGACTGAACAGAACCAGCTTGTGATCCATCCAGAGCTGGGAGTGTGGACACTCCTCTTGACAGGATGACAGTGCCAGAGAGAGGGGAGGGCTGGGGTCAGCACAGCAGAGAGCCGCCTGCAGGTGGGCACAGTGGCAGGTTCAGACCCAGAGAAGGGAGAACCTGTTCCCCATTCTCATCAGTTATCCCCCCAACTCTGGAGCTGGGCTCATCACAAGATGCCTGGGGCCACTGGTCAGCATCTCTGGGCTGCCAGCCGTCCCCTCTCTGAGGAACACTGCTCTAATGGGTTAACCGTGGCCTTGCATGTCTGTCGACTTGGCTTTATTTTGAGGAGCTGAAAGTGCTTCTCCCTCTCTTACAGAATGGTAACCCCTTTCCAATCTGAAGATGGGGGAACTGAGGCCCACCGTGGTTATTAACTGAGCCTCTGTCGTGCGTGCATGCTAAGTCACTTCAGTCATGCCCAGCTCTTTGTGACCCTATGGACTGTAGCCCCCAGGCTCCTTTGTCCATGGAATTCTCCAGGCAAGAATATGGGGGTGAGTTGCCATGCCCTCCTCCAGGGGATCTTCCTGACCCAGGGATCGAACCTGTGTCTCTCATGTCTCCTGCATTGACAGGCGGGTTCTTGACCAACAGCGCCACCTGGGACCCCTTAGTGGTGTGTGTCTGTGCTCCTGTCAGCTCTATGCTAATGTCCTCCACGTATGTTCCTTATGAGACTTTGCTTAACTCTCAATGTGGTACCCAATTCCATTTTAGAGATGAAGCAGGAGAGACTCAGAGAGAGGTTCAGCAACTTTTCCAAGGCCACAGAGCAGAGCTGGGATTCCCACCAGCTCCTCTGTCTCCCGGATGTTTTCCCAGGCTCCCAGTGCAACGACTTGTCCAAGGTCACACTATAACTCAGGAGCGGCTGGGACCTCCCCCTTACTCCTGGCCCACGGTATCTCCGGCATTCGCATTCCTTAATGCCTCTGCTCTCACTGAGAAGAGCCGCTAGGGCACTGAAGCCGGGGCAGAGAGGAGGGCAGAGGCTGGGCGTAACACGTAACACTCCCTCTCACTCCCGGCCCCAGGGTCTGCCGAGGCGGCAGGAGACAGCTCACAGCCCTCTCGCGCCTGCCCATCCCTGCTCAGCTGACCCAAGAAAGGGCTCCCGCCGCAAACACCCCACTGTTTACTTGCCCCCGTGGAGGGTGACAGGCGTCAGGGGGCCTGCGAGGGGAGACGCGGCCACACCAGCCATCACCTGGAATACATTACAGCAGCTGTGACTAATTAAACTTTGATTTCCTCAAATTTTGATCTTCTTGGAAATTCCTTCAGAGCCCCACGGTGTTCAAGGCTGTGGCAGAAAGTAAACACCAGTCCAGCCGCGGGGGCCGCCAGGCGGCCCCTTCTCGGCTCCCTCCCTCCCTCCCTCCCTTCCTCTTGGCCCTCCTCTGCTTTTCTTCCTCACCAGAGAATCCCCCTAGCTCGTCTCCAAACCATGGCTCCAGAAGCTGATTTGGGATATCCGCCTAGGTGAAAAAATGCTCCTTCTGTCCTCCTGGTGGGGTGGCAAGGATGTGGCAGGAGGGGGCTGCGTCCGTCACCCCCACGGGGCGCCTGCAGGCATGAAAACACCCGTCTGGGTGGCCTGCATCCTTGGGTTCCCACCTGCGGCTTGCTTCGAGGTCACCTCAGGCGGCCCAGTGTCCTTAGTCCCAGAAAGACACGGCTAGGGCCGGTGGGCGGGAACGGGTACCCGAGGCATGTCGGAGTGGCTGGAGGTGGCTGCTTCTACGTGTGGTTGTGTGGGCCCTGTGAGGCAACCACGTCCTCCTGTGGGTCCAGGAGGGTTGGGCTGAGGCTGACGGCCACCATTCACTGCGCATCTGTTATGTGCCAAGCCCTCCCGTGGAGGCATTCACGTCCTTTCTGGCCAGGCTTCACAGCAGTCCTGTCAGGATGATAAGGCAGTGATGTCCTGTTCTACAGATGAGGTCAGAAGTCAGGAGGTCCTCTGAGGTCAGAGAGGTGACAAGCCTGGCTCAAAGCCATACAACGAGAGCTGAGATTGAGACCCTGGTTTATTTGAAGCTAACACCTACGTTCTTACTGACACATCTCAAGGCCTTCACTGCTGGAAAATGTTTTGTGTCTTCTGCCAAAGTAGAAATGGCAGACCGTTGCTTTGGAAGTCTTGATTTTGGTCCATGATTTTCCCTTTTTAAAAGATTAAAGAGACTTTTAACGTTTTCTTTCTTAATTTGAAGGCATCAACAAATACTTGTTTCATATAGAAAAATTGGAACATACAAGTAAGTGAAAGATGAAAATAAACATCCATGATCCCACCAACCAGAAACCACATCTGTTCTCATCCTGCTGTCTTGGACTGTGTGCGTGTGTGTCTTTCTGTTCATTTGAAAACTATTCATGGAGTACGTGCAATGGAGATGCCGATATGATGAGAGGGGGAGCCTATGGACTCCGCGACACTGCACGGCTCAGTCTTGGCCCTGCCAGTTACTGAATGTGACCTCAGCAAGCTTCTTAACCCCATGTGCCTCAGTTTCTTCACCTGCAAGATGGATATGATGGCAGCATACAACCCTGAACCTCGTAAGGTTATCACGAGGGTTCATGGGAATAATGCATGGAAAACACTTAACACAGTGCCTGGTATATGGTAAGCTCTCAATAAAGGCCAGCTGTTACTCTCTGTGCCAGATTGCAAGCAAAAACAGGTCTCGGGCTGCATGAGCCTCAGTCTAGCAGGGGAAAAATGATGTTAATCAAATCATCACACAGGCCAGGGGTAAGTTGCCTTCAATGTGCTACAATGAGCTTTGAGGGCTGCACCCAGGAGGCTGATGTGGGCAGGGAAATCCTGAAGGATTTGTGTAGAGGTGACTCTAGAGCTGAGATGTGAAGATTGCAGAGAAATGAACTAGGCCAAGTTGGGAGGGAAGAGCATGGCAGGCAGAGGGAACAGCATGTGCTAAGGCCTGTGGGTGGGCTGACATGGCCAGTGTGGGGCTGAAAGAAGGCCATCATGACCGGGGTGGAGAGTGGGGCAAGTGTGACAAGAAGCAGGAATACAGAGGCTGGCAGGGTCAGATCCTAAGGCCTCATAGGGGGCACTTGAGTTTTGCGCTTATCTGAGAGCAAGGGGGAGCCATTCAAGGGTTTAAAGCAGAAAAGTGTAATGTGATTTGATGGATTTAATAAAAACATTTATTGGGCTGCGTCGGGTCTTAGTTGCAGCATGTGGGATCTTCACTGGGTTATGGGGAATCTTTCGTTGTGGCACACAGACTCTCTCGTTGCGACTCACGGGTTTAGTTGCCCTGTGGCATGTGGGATCTTAGTTCCCTGACCAGGAATTGAACCCACGTCCTCTGCCTTGCAAGGTGATTCTTAACCACTGAACCACCAGGGAAGTTCCTGATCCAACTAATTTTTTTTTTTTAATGTCTTGTATCTGATTTCTAAAATTTTATGTCTTTAGTTTTGGCCGTGCTGGGTCTTCGTTGCTGCACGGGCTTTCCTCTAGTTGTGCTGAGTGGGGCCTCTCTCTGGCTGCGGTGCTCAGGCTGCTCACTGCAGGGGCTTCTCTGGTGGAACACGGGCTGTAGTGCACGTGGTCTTCAGTAGCTGGGGCCCATGGGCTCTGGAGCGCCGGCTCAAGAGCTGTGGCAGACGGGCTTAGTTGCTTCTAGGCCTGTGGGATCTTCCTGGATCAGGCCACCCCGATGGACTGTTTAAAGATCGCTTCGGTGAGTAGAGAAGAGGTTGGCAGGGCATCCAGAGTGGAGGTGGGCACGGCATCGTCCTTGGACTGTTTAGAAGGCCCTGCTCTGGCCCACCGTGGTCTGTGCCTCTCCTGACAGGGAGACAAGTCTATGGGTCACCCCAGCATGGCCACCACTCAGGAGAGAAGTGGGCAGACCCAGGAAGGGTTTGGGACGTGAAATCTCTGGGAGTCAGTGAAACACACGACAGGGAGAGGGGGTGAGGGTGGGCTTCTGCCTGCACTCTGCGGGGGACCCCATGGAGAGGACCTGGCTTGGGTGGAGGGTAGTTCTGAGCTGGGTCTGCCCATGCTAAGGCTAAGGATCTCTTGAGACATATAAAAGTATCAGACAGACAGTGTGCTTCCTCTCTTTATGCTCACACACACACACACACACACACACACACACACACACTCTCTCTCTCTCTCTCTCACACACACACACACACACTCTCTCTCTCTCTCTCACACACACACACACACACACACTCTTACATATCTGAAACTAAAATTCATTCCATGTATGACTGATCTTCCTGGGATAATGCGCTGAAAGGCTCTGAACCCAAGAAGCTTGATCTCCACTTGAAGACTTGTCCTGTTAATCTCCCTGCAGTCATTGACCCCTTAGTGTGAATTAGGGACTCAGTGCCCTTCTGGTTTGGCTTCTGACTGAAAGTGGTCAGGTGCGGGGAGGAGGTAATCTAGGAACATGGTGCCCTGCCTGCCCTGTTACTAGAGAGGCCCTCATGCGGGGGCGTGAACCAGCCTGGCTTCCCTCTTGCATGGGCGGAGAGCCTGGCTATGGTGCTGACTCCATAGATGAATAAAACCCCACCTAAACTCCCCTAGGCTTCTAGCCTTGACTTCTATCCCTGTTTCTCAGTCTAGGAGTGCATGAGCTCTACTTCTATCAGCACAGGCTCTGCTCCTATCAGCAGTTCACTCCTCACTCACTGGGTTGAACTATAGGTGAAAAAGTGAAAATGTTATTTGCTTAGTCGTGTCCGACTCTTTGCAACCCCATGGACTGTAGCCTGCCAGGCTCCTCTGTCCATGGATTTCTCCAGGCAAGAATACTGGACTGGGTTGCCATTCCTTTCTCCAGGGCATCTTCCCGACCCAGGAATTGAACCTAGGCAGATCTCCGGCCTTACAGGCAGATTCTTCACTGGTCTGAGCCACCAGGGCTTTAGAACTGTAGCTACCTTTTCCTCACTGTTCTGGGCTGGGAAGGGATCTGACTACGAAAGCCTATGGCCACACATGGCTCTGAGCTGGGGCCTGGGGCCTCTTTGCTGCCCCCAGCTAGCAGGGAGGCCCCTGACACTTCACTGTGCCTGGCTCTGCTTTGTACATCTGGGCCCTCAAGTGAGACCATCAGAGGGACTGGGCCAGCAGTTTGGCTGCCGGCACCCTCTTCTCACTCCCTGATCAAACAACCACATGTGGGCAGTGGCTGAACTTCCCCAGCTTCCCAGGGGCAGGGAGCTGGGAGCTGGCAGGGTAGTCATAGCCCGGCTGGCCGCAATTAATCCTGGAGGCCGAGTGCGGACTTCAGGCCCTTGGGGAGTAGGGCTGTCTGCTCACCTTGGCTTCTACCCTCTCTTCCCAGGAAGGTTTGGACCTGGAACTAACGGAAGGAACCACAGAGAGGGGAGAAAGGGAGCCCACCTTTCCCCCTTCACTAGGTCCAAGGGACAGAGCTGCATTCTGGGTGGGCTCAGAGGTCTTCCTGGTCAGAGAGCCTCAGGCTCTCCAGGCAGGAAGGGACCTTCAGAATCAGGACATATGAGGCTCAGAGAGGTTGTGACTGGTCCAAGGTCACCCAGCAGCTGAGGTGGTCTCAAACTCACATCCTCTAATCCCTGATTCCCTGTCTAGAACTCTCTTCCTAACTCCTTTTCAAGTTCCTCATTTATCCATTTTGCCAACAAATATTTACTGTGTGCTTCCTGTGTGCTCATTCTGGTGCTGGGTGCTAGAAGCCCCTGGTCCCAAGGGGTGTGCATGTGGGGAGACAGAGAGCAGACAACGGACAGAAAAACAGAAAAGGGAGGGTGCCCAGTATCTGCTTGATAAATATGCACTGTAAAAGTGAAAGTGAAAGTCACTTAGTCATGTCCGACTCTTTGCGACCCCATGGACTGTCCATGGAATTCTCCAGGCCAGAATACTGGAGCGGGTAGCCTTTCCCTTCTCCAGGGGATCTTCCCAAACCAGGGATCAAACCCAGGTCTCCTGTATTGCAGGTGGGTTCTTTACCAGCTGAGTCACAAAGGAAGCCCAAGAACACTGGAGTGGGTAACCTATCCCTTCTCCAGGGGATCTTCCCGATCCAGGGATCAAACCGGGGTCTCCTGCATTGCAGGCGGATTCTTTACCAACTTAGCTATCAGGGAAGCCCTATGTGTTGTATGGAAAGATAGTAAAAAAAAAAAAGGGGGGGAGTATGATGAAGTGTGGGGATGTTATAGAGTGAATGTTTGTGTCTCCCAAATCCATGCAGTGAAATATTAACCTCCAATGTGATGGTATTAGGAGGTAAGGAATTTAAATAGGAGACAAGTAGGTCTTGAGGGTGGAGCCCTCCTGAGTAGGACTAGTGCCCTTATAAAGAGACCCCCCCACCCCAGAGAGCTGTCTAGTTCTCTTTCCACCACGTGAGGATACAATGAGAAGTTGTCAGTCTGCAACCTGGAAGAGGGCCTTTGCCAAGAGCCTGGCCATACTAGCACTTCCAGCTTCCAGCCTCTGGAACTTGAGAAGTGAATCTCTGTTGTTTATAAGACACCTAGTCTATTGTAATTTGTTATAGGAGCCCAAACTGATGCAGAGAGATACCTTCAGGTGGTAGAAGTATTCTTAGCAGAGGGAACATCTGAGGAACAACAAGATGGAGTAAGTCATGCAAAAATTTGGGGCAAAAATATTTCATAAAAAGTCATAGCAAGTGCAAAGGCCCTGAGGTTGGAATGAGGTCACTGAGGCTGGAGGAGAGTGAATGGGAGGTAGAGTCGGGAGAATGAATTCAGAGAGGAAGTCAGATCAAGCAGGTCTCGGTGGGGAGATGGCAGGATGATCTCAGAGAGGCCCCATAGCTCCTCAGCTCCAAGCAGAACCCCCAAATGGATGAGACTCTTGGAGAAATCCAGGCCTCCACAACCCCGGGCAACTTCTTTCCTGTCCTGTCCTTTGGAGAAGAGAAAGGGCAGCTTGGCATGTCCAAGTGCCAGGGCCTGGGAGTGTGGGGATCAGACTTCTGGTCTGACTGGTTATGTGACCTTGAGCCAGTCTCCTCTCCTCACTTGGCCTTAATATTGTCAGCCGTAGAGAGACAGAACTGGGCCATGGAATTTTCAGTTCTGAGGGTGGATGTGGAGGAGAGCAGAGAGGAGGGAAGGGGACCAAGTAAAGCTCAAAGTGACTAAATGGGTGTCTGTGTGACCACATCCAGAGTCATCCAGGAGGTTATCATGATGAGGAGGTTTGGGCCTGTTGGTGATGTCAGTGGCATCACTGCCCTCTGTTCCATCTGGGGGTGGAGGGCCCTTGCAGCACAGGCTGACGGACAGCAGAGGGCGTCAGCTGAATGGCTAGGAATCCCAGGAAGGAGGAAGCAGTTGGTCGGGGGTCAGAACTTGATGGTTGGTGACTACCAAAGATTTCTCTCTTAATAACCAGTGATAACTGCAATGTATCCACGTGGATTTATTTAACAAAGGTTCACTCCAGGCTGAGTTCTGTTCTAGGTCTCAGGGAAGTAAAGAATGATGTTAGGAACACGAATTAGCTTTTATCTCAAATGCTGGTTTACTTTGATTGGAGCACCATGCCTGGAGCAGAGCATTAAAAAAAATTCCGAGGCTGCATCCCGACTAAGGAGGGTAGAATACTGTGATTAATTAGCAATGTCTGTCAGGGGGAGGTTGGGGAGGGACACACGAGTATCAGGTATTTGCTGTCTCTTCTCAATGCAACCTCATTTTGGACAATTGAGTAAATTGAAATTCAGAGATGTGAAGTTTATATGTACAAGGTCATGTACAAGATCACGCAGCTGGCAAGTGACAAAGTCAAGACAATGTACATTGTGTGACTAAGTTGGCTGGCCAGGTTTCTGGGCCTGAAGAAATTGCATCTCCAGGCCTACAGGGACCCTCTGGACATTGGTGCCATCACCAATGACCATCGTGGTAACCAGCATGCTTGATGGTGGGAGAGAGCACCAGATATATTGCCATATTGTCATGCAAAGATATTGGATACTTAGAGGTCTAAGCTGGTGACCAGTTGGGCAGGATGGACCATTCGAGTGCCCATAACAGGGGCCAAAGAGCAGCCAAGCAGTGGCAGAGCTCAGGCCTGACCCAGGCCATTGGACTTGGGAGCCCACCTTCATTTCATAGCATCCTATGCCTCCTGAGTTTCCACTGACTTCAGATGGGTGGAGGGTGCCCTGCTGGGCCCTGCTTGGGGGAGTGAAGGTGCCGGAGGCAGAGTTCCTTTGTAAGGCACTTACTGCCTACTGGTGAGGACTAGTGTGGGACCGTGTAACACAAATACAAAGCAGGAGGAGGAAGGCTTCGTCAGAGGAGCCAGCACCAGAGGGAGATGGGAGGGCAGTCAATCCTCATCATGGGAGGCCTGGGGAGGCCTCATGAAGGAGGTGCTTAAATGTTAAGATGTATTTGTTGCAATTTGGAAGATACAATAAAACAAGAAACAAAATTACAGAAACCCTGTAATCAATCTCATTACACAGTAATAATTACTGTCAACATCGTAATCATGTGTGTGCTCAGTCGCTCAGTTGTGTCCAACTTTTGAGACCCCATGGACTGTAACCTCAGATATGCAGATGGCACCACGCTTATGGCAGACAGTCAAGAGGAACTAAAGAGACTCTTGATGAAAGTGAAAGAGGAGAGTGAAAAGCCTGGCTTAAAACTCAATATTCAGAAAACAAAGATCATGGCATCTGGTCCCATCATATCATGGCAAATAGATGGGGAAACAATGGAAACAGTGACAGACTTTTTTGGGGCTCCAAAATCACTGCAGATGGTGACTGCAGCCATGAAATTAAAAGATGCTTGCTCCTTGGAAGAAAAGCTATGACCAACTTAGACAGCATATTAAAAAGCAGAGACATTACTTTGCTGACAAAGGTCTGTCTAGTCAAAGCTATAGCTTTTCCAGTAGTCATATATGGAAGTGATAGTTAGACTATAAAGAAAGCTGAGTGTCAAAGAATTGATACTTTTGAACTGTGGTGTTGGAGAAGACTCTGGAAAGTCACTTGGACTGCCAGGAGATCCAACCAGTCAGTCCTAAAGGAAATCAGTCATGAATATTCGTTGGAATATTCATGTGGAATATTCATGATGTTGAAGCTGAAGCTCCAATAATTTGGCCAACTGATGTGAAGAACTGAGTCATTGGAAAAGACCCTGGTGCTGGGAAAGATTGAAGGCGGGAGGAGAAGGGGAGGACAGAGGATGAGATGGTTGTATGGACATGAATTTGAGCAAGCTCCGGGAGTTGGTGATGGACAGGGAAGCCTGGCGTGCTGCAGTTCATGGGGGTGCAAATAGTCCGACATGACTGAGCAACTAAACTGAACTGAACTAAGTCTCCTCTGTTCATGGGACTTTCCAAGCAAGAATACTTGAGTGGGTTGCCATTTCCTCATCCAGGGGATCTTCCCAACCCAGTGATGGAACCCATGTCTCCTGCATTTCCTGCATTTGTATACAGATTCTTTACCAGTGAGCTATCTGGGAAGCCCCATCTAATCTGTACTTACACATAAATACATGCTGTATATGTTTGATTCTTTTTTGGCAGCGGTGGGTCTTCGTTGCTGCATGGGAGGGCTAAGCAGGTGTGAGGTGCGGGTTTAGTTTCCCCACGGCATGTGGGATCTTAGCTCACTGACCAGGGATCAACCCGAGTCCTTTGCATTGGAAGGCAAATTCTTCACCATAGGACCACCAGGGAAGTCCCTGAATTGTCTTTTTCATTGCTTAGTGCAGTGGTTCTTGAAGAGTGATCCTTGACAGGCAGCATATCAGCTTCACCTAGGAACGTGCTAGACATGCAAATTCTTGGCCCCCATCCCCACTACTGAATTAGAGGCTCTAGTGAGCCGGGCCAGCAGTCTGTTTTATCACATCCTCCAGGTGATTCTGATGCTTTCCGGTTTGAGAACCACTGACTTGGTTTACTGTGTACGACTTTCCCTTGTCATTAAATATTCTTTGATGGTTGCGTGTTTAATGCTGGAGTGATCTTGTACCATATTGACTTGAATAATTCTCCAAATCAGTGACTGTCTTGCATGCCTGTGTGTTCACATGTGCCTCAGGGCTTGTTTCAGGAGGTGGTACCCTTAGAGCTGGTGGTACTGTGGGATGGCAGGTGGGGGCGGGGGTTGTTGCTGTGAGCAGGGCCGGGAGGGGAAGATGCTGAGACTGGAGCTGTCTCTGGTTCTGGACTGTGTGCAGACAGCCGGGCCCAGAGCCCACCTTCCCCTTCATCCTTTGCCCAGAGTGGCCCTGGCAGAGCAGGAAGCTAGTGGTGAACATGTCAACATCAATTGGAAGGGACTTTGGCAAAAAGAGTCCAGATTTCCTGGAGCCGATGGTCTGTGCCGTGAAGCAGAAGGAAGCTACCCTCTGCCAGACGCAGACCCAGCAGCATAATACTCATAAATCGGCTTCAGTGCACGTCCCTGCTGGCCTTGGCTTTGCTGTTTTTGTTTTCTTTTCCTCCCTTTTTTGTGTATATATAAAAATTGGATACACTGGTCAGTCCTGGATTGCCCTACTGCCTGAACTGCCACTGTAATTCAACCACTGTCTTCCTTCCTGTGGTAGCCTTACAGGTTCTAATTTGGGTCTCCATAGGGCCTCCCTGGACCCCCAGCTTTAGTAGGCCTCCCCCAGATGCCTGGCCCCAGCCCTCAGAGAATTCTCAAGGCCTTACCATTCACCCTTCCTCTCTGGCTCAGCTCTGGGTGGAGCTGCTACAGACAGGTGACGCTGGAGATGGAAGGGCAGCTCCCACCGACCCAAATTCATTGGGATCACGTGTGAGTGGGCACGGCATCCTCTGTGAGCTGTGCTCACACCCCAGCCCCTAACGGGCTCAATGGAAGGCAAGCGGCGCCCAAGCTCCAGGAGGCTGTTAATCTCTTGAGCCCCTGGGCACTGCAGAGGGAGGGCCTGGGCTTTGGGCAGGAAGCTGCAGAGAAGGCCAAGGCTGAGGTAGCTCATGCCTGTGACCAGGAAGTGCTGGCTGGGGCCCTGGTCAGGTTGCAGCCTGGGCTGACCCACTGATCCTGCCATTCTCTGCTCAGGAATCTTGCTGTAGCTCCCCAGGCCTGTGAAAGTCCCAGAGTCCTTGCATGGGCTCAGGGGCCCACCTTTCTATGGCCCCAGATCTCTCCAGCTGGACTCTCTAGGATAATGCCTGATAGACACTGGCAGAATAAATGAAAGAATGAATGAATACCATGCTCGTCAGCCAGGCAGCTCACCTTTTATATTACCCCTGAAGTGCCTGTTATGTTCTCCTGCCATCCTTCTCTCCACTGATTCAGACTCTGCCAGTGACTTGGCCTGGCCTCTGGCGGCTGCTCCATAAAGGTTTAAACTGAAAGTGTGAATGTATGAATGAATGAAAAGATGGGATTAGGTTCCAGGTGCCCAGTGAAGTCACACCTGCCCCTTTCTCTGTCTTCTATGTTATCTGACTTGTGTGCCTTTCATGGCCCACGTGGCCCCATTTCCACTTGTACCTTGCGCTCTGTGTACGTGTCGGGGGCAGGGTGTCTTCTTTGTACCCCTGCAGGGTCCAGGGCTCTGCCTGGCTCAGACCAAGGTCAGGAGAGTGACCATCCAGCCGCAGCTCACTCCTGGTGGGTCTGACTCAGTCTATAAGTCACAGATTGCTCCACATTTAAACTGGGAAGGGAACCCTTTTGGGGGTTGTGCATATTTATCAATGTGTTTTATTCATCCTGACTCCAGAAAGGATGATCAAAACAGACGTGTAGACACTAGAAACATTAATTCAAGGCCAAAGCAAGTGAACCAGAGCAGGGAATGGAATTGAGGAGACGACTGTACCAGAAAATCTGGCTGAACCCCAAATTTGTCTCAGAACTTCCTGGCCATTTCACAGGTATGTAAACTGAGACCCAGAGAGAAAGGAAGGGACTTGCTCCAAGCCACATGAATAACAAATACCATGTGCTATGCACCATCTCATTGAAACCTCATCAGAGTCCTACTAGACAACCACCCCTAAATCCCCACTTCACAGATGGGGAAATTGAGGCACAGAGAGGTGAAGTAATTCCAAGCCCACATACCAGTTTCAAACCCTGGCTATGGAAACTGAGTCTTAGCCATTGCCCTATCCTGCTGTTCTCTAAACAAGAAAGAGGGACTTCCTTGGTGGTCCAGTGGTTAATATCCACCTTCCAATGCAGGCAATACAGGTTTGATCCCTGGTCAGGGAACTAAGACCGCACAGGCTGTGGAGGGACTAAGGCTGTGAGCCACATCTAGAGAGAAGCCCGCACATCGCAAAAAGAGCCCATGCTGCCCCCCCCGGCAAACCCCCCTCCCCCCTGCCAATAAAAAGGAAAGGAAGGAAAAATGCTGCGGACCCCCCAACTCTGAATATTTTTCTGAGTCTCTGATGCTTTCAGCACACGAGCAGAGACTAGTGACAGGTTCCAGAGGGATTGTGGCTGCCTAACAGTGGTTCAGTATGTTTTTCCTCTCAAGCAACTTCCATGTGACAGCCACAGCCTTAACGCAGCTGACAGCGGCATTCCAGGCGCTGAGTGGGGGAGAATACTTTAGGCTTGTCCGGCTGCCCTCATGGAGGAGGTTTTCTCTTCAGCAGAGGCCAAAGCCGGCTCTGCCTGCTTCTGGTGGCTGTGGGCTTCCTGGCAGACTCTGCTCTGTCAGCCTTGGAAAGTGTTGGTGCTCAGAGAATTCTGCCCAGGAAAAATTCTGGGCAGAATTCTGCCCAGCTCATTTCTTCAAGAGCTGCAATAAGGAGTCCCCTATCTATTAAGAATGCTGTAAGACAGAAGACTATCCCCAGGAAGCCCTGGGCTCTGATCTTACTGGATCTGTTAGTTTCTTTTGGAGGAACCCAGCTGTGGCATCTGACCTTGGCTTGTCTATCCTTCACTGTCTTCGTGGGTCCCCTGGTGGCAGACATGGTGTGTCAGGCCCACATTGGCCTAGCTTGTCCCCCTGGCCTGCCTCTTTCACCAAGAGGCTCAGAGGATCACTGGATTTGGCGCTAGGATGGGACCTTGGTGGTCCCCTCTGGGGCGTGTAGCAAAGAACACAGGCCACCCTTCAAGGTAACAGAACCTGATTCCAGTTCCAGATCTTCTCTGTGGGACCTTGCGTACAATTCTTCAAATTTCAGAAATCTCAGCATTATGTCCTAACACTATTTTCTGCCCTACTCTTACTAATTTCTTCTCCTGGGACCCCCAGTTACACATACATTAGGTAGTTCATTATTTTCCCAAAGGTCTCTGAGGTTCTATTCACTTTTCTCCAATCTTTTTATCTCTCTGTTCTTTATATTGGGTAATTTCTATTGATCCATCTTCAAGTTCACTGACCCTTTCTTCTTCCATCTCCAATCTAATGTGAAGCCCGTCTAGTAAAATTTTCATTTCCATTACTGTACTTTTCAGTTGTAGAACTTCTATTTGAGTCTTTTAAAGTTAGTTTCAATCCCTCTGCTGAGTTTGGGTTTTGTTTTCCTGCTACTTTGCACATCTGATAATTTTTTTAACTACAAATTGTTCACCTTTTTTTTTTACAATGGATTGTTCTTTGTAGAGAGTCTGCATTCTTTTATCTTCCTCTGAATGTTGTTGATTTGTGTTCAATTAGGTAGTTCAATCAACATTCAGAAAACTAAGATCATGGCATCTGGTCCCATCACTTCATGGCAAATAGATGGGGAAACAATGGAAACAGTGACAGACTTTATTTTTTGGGGCCCCAAAATCATTGCAGATGGTGACTGCAACCATGAAATTAAAAGACACTTGCCCCTTGGAAGAAGAGCTATGACCAACTTAGACAGCATATTGAAAAGCAGAGACATTACTTTACCAACAAGGGTCTGTCTAGTCAAAGCTATGGTTTTTCCAGTAGTCATGTATAGATGTGAGAGTTGGACTATGAAGAAACCTGAGCACCGAAGAATTGATGCTTTTGAATTGTGGTGTTGGAGAAGACTCTTGAGAGTCTCTTGGACTGCAATAAGATCCAACCAGTCCATCATAAAGAAAATCAGTCCTGAATATTCATTGGAAGGACTGATGTTGAAGCTGAAACTTCAATACTTTGGCCACCTGATGTGAAGAACCAACTCACTGGAAAAGACCCTGATGCTGGGAAAGATTGAAGGCAGGAGGAGAAGGGGATGACAGAGGATGAGATGGTTGGATGGCATCACCAACTTGATGGACTTGAGTTTGAGCAAGCTCTGGGAGTAGGTGATGGACAGGGAGGCCTGGTGTGTTGCAGTCCACGGGTCACAAAGAGTTGGACACGACTGAGCGACTGAACTGAACTGTAGGTAGTTCAATAATTGGCCTATCATCTTAAACTTGTGTGAATTTGGTTTTATACCTTGTTAAGGCAGAGCTGAGGAAGTTCAAGTTTTTCCCCAAGGCTCTCTAATATGCTGGGACTCAGCCTCCAAATTCTTTCTTCCTTGTGGCTTTTATCCAGGCTTGTTTTAGGTTTTGGCAGAGAGGGTCTAGAATAGCCTCACTCAAGAGCAGGGTTTCTCAACGTTGGCACTTTTGACATTTTGGGTTGGCAATTCTGTTGTGGGCGCCATCCTCTACCCTGTGGGATGTTTAGCGGCCACCCTGGCCTCTGCCTACTAGCAACCCCCAGAGTCACGGCCATTAAAGCTGTCTTTAGACATTGCCAAATGTCCTCTGTGGGAATGGGGCAAAATCATTCCTGGTTTAGAACGACTGATCTAAGGGGTGGTCTTACTTCCAGATATTTGGAAAGAATCCCATTATCAAAGTGCCTCAAATACACATTTTGACTTCCTCCTCAAATGAGACTACTCACCTATCTTACGGGACCCTGGACTACACAGAGCCCATTCCCCATTTCTGCACCTCACGGATGGAGCAAGCTACACATTCATATATATTAAAGTACATCTGGGGGCAATCTTGGAAATTCCACAAATTGCACTATAATTTTTAGGGCGTTAAGTTCACTATATGTAAATATTTTAAACAGACTTTAATATTTGTAACTTTTTGTTGGCATTCCCCCCACTTTTTAATATGATTATCCTCCCAAGGTGGAAATGACGGGGGCCGTGTTAGCGGTGAGGCTCAGAACGTATTTCCTCCCTGGTCTGTTTTCCAGCATGCTCTGTGGATGGTCTCCTGCTGCCTTTCCTAAGAGGTGTCACTATTCCTCTCTTTCTTCTAGAGACGAGAGTCTCTGTCATCTTTCCTACAGAAGAAGCCCATGGTCCAGCATTAGGCAAGGTTCCTGGTGAGCGATGGGGGTGGGCTCTCTGGGGAGCTTGTGGGGAACTTTCTTCAAGTCTGCTCTGGGCTAAGACATCAGCAGAAATCTTACAGGAAGAAGGAAGTCATCTGGCTGCTGTCTACACCCTGTTGGGGCTTGACCCACACCACACTGACTTTTCTCTACGTGGTTTCTTGACAACTTAAAGACCAAAAATGGTTAAAAAGAAATGGCAGTCTAAGGACCCTTCAGGACAATACTAGGCTTCCTTACATGAATCCATATCTTTCAGAACCACAGAGTGACAGCCATGGTCACCCCTGAGGAATGGTAACTGAGGAGGTGTGGCAAGACTAGCACTGGGGATGTGAGGGCTTTTGTATCATTTTCAAAAAAGAGAAACAGGCAGATTCAGGGAGATCACTGACCCACCGGGAGGCCCTGCCTTGCACTGTTGTAATATTCCAGGACAGACCAGTGAACATATGCTGAAAATTGCAACTGCTGGGAGAAAAATTTTGCCATGCTGACTTATTTCCCTTTGATCTGATGAGCAGGCTAGGTGGTGGCCAGAGCAGATGGAGCATGACTGACGAACCTCCCCAAAGATTGTGCCCGATGGGTACGCCTCACCATGAGCCCTCTCTTCCTGGATCTTGAAGCTCTCGCCATTCCCCAGTTTGTGTTAGTTCCTTGAACTGCCCTGAGTCTTCCGCTCACATCTGGTAGCTCTGCGCCTTCATCCCTGTTTGCGCCTTCCACTTGGAATACTCATTCCCTCCCTGGTTTCCCAGGCAACTCTTCCTCATTCCTGGGACTCAACTTAAACATCACTCCTCCAGGGAGGCTTTGACTCTGGACATCCTTCCTTCTGTGTTAAGATATCATCTCCCTGGCCAGGACAGGTTCCTCGACCATCCCAACCGAAAGCCCCAGTGTCTGTCACACACGTTACTATGTGTGGAGGACAGGGAACAGGTGCATGTTGACTATCTGTGGGATCAGTGAAAGGAAGTTTTGGGGGCTTATGTCAGCCTGTGTCCTGAAAAGTGGTTGAAGAACCTGAGGATAGTTAACCTGGAAAAGAGGAGGTTCAGAGGAAGTCTGTCATTTAGAAGAGAGGCTCTATACTTAGAGACGATGTTACAAATGGCAGAACCAAGACTCACAGGTAGAAGTTAGAGGGAAGCAAGTTTTTGCTTACTTAAGTGGAACTCATTCATGCCAGAGACCATGGGTTGCCTACACCTTCTTTAAAAAATTTTTTTAATTGGATGATAATTGCTTTATAATGTTGTGCTCACTGCTGCCGTACGATGTGAATCATTCATAAGTCCACATGTATCCCCTCCCACCTGAACCTCTTCCCCACTCCCCACCACCCACCCCTCTATTGTCACAGAGCACCAGGCTGAGCTCCCTGTATCAAGCATCAACTTCCCTCTAGGAATCTATTTTACACACGGTGATGTATTCGTTTCAATGCTACTCTCTCAACTGTCTACTCCTTCTTTAGTAACAGAACCCCAGTTTTACTCAGGGCATCCCTGTGTCATTAAAAGATCACATTTTCCAGTCTATCTTGCAGCTAGATGTGACCATGTGACTAGATTTGTGGCCAAATGGAAGTCGTTGCGTGGCACTTTTGGGAAAGCTCTTAAATGGGGTTCAGACACCTGGTATATGCCATTTTACCTTTTCCCCTCCTTCTTCGCTTGCATCTGGAATGCAGACCTGATGGGTGGGTGGAGCACCAGCAACCATTTTGGAACATTAGAAAACCATGAGGATGCCATGTGCTAAGGGAAGTGGGGAAGAAAGATAGAATGATCCAGAGATACTAAGATCATTGTGGAGCTACCACACCTACCCCAGCTCTTCCTGACTTACATGAAAAATAAACCTTTATTTAAGTCACTGTTACTGGGTTTTTCAATATGCAGTCAAAGCCAGTCTTAACTGATACACCAAATGTTTCCCTTCTTCCTTTGTGAAGGTCTCCATCCTCTGGTGCATTTAGGAAACAAGCCGTTTTATCTCACTTATCTAGCATTGTCTGTGCTGTGGACTTAGACATCCCTGCTACCACCTACTCCTGACCCTCATCTTTGGCTTCCTGCTCCTGACTCTTCTCTTGTCAGCCTCTTTGCCCCACACTGGACACCAGGCCTCTGCCTTCATCTTTGTGAGGCACCCTAGCACAAGATTTTTGTGTGTGGTAGGTATTTCCTGAAGGTTGGGGCACAGCAGGGGGCAAATTCAGCAAAGAACAGGGACAAGTCTCAAAATCAATGCCAGACATCACATTTCTAGAAATGTCTTGGCCACACCCTACCAGCAGAGGTTTTTTTGGTGGCAGTATCCTTCCTTTAACTCCCAGTCAAAGAAACAGTCTCCTCTGTTTCTCTCTCCCCTTTCCCAGTTACTAACCAATGGTCCCAAGTTCTAGTTCCTCTCCTTTGCAGAGCAGGTGGGCCCTGAGCCTCCTCTGTACAGACCCACTTTCTCCTGGTCTCCATCCATTACATGAAATTTTTCTTTACCTTGGATCAAATTCTTTGATAGGGTCTATTCCCTCTGATTGAAGTGAACCCTGGGGCTGGTGAGTTGGAGGCTACTTCCTTTCAGACTTATACACTCAGCATCTCTCTAGGGGTGGAGGTGGGGGGACAGAATCCCTATTTTAAAAATAAGCTCCCAGGGCAGTAACTGAGGCCTGGAGAGAAGAAACAACTAGCTGAAGGTCACACATCTGGTGACCAGCGAAACCTGAAGTAGATCTCAGGCCTGAGATCTGCCAGGACTCTTAAACCACTTTGGGCCACAGCCTGGGCCCCGGGTGAGATCCCAGCATGTCTGGGGTCTACTTCCTCAAGGATCAAGTCCTGCTGGCTGACTCCATGGCAAGCATACAGCTTTTTGAATTTTCACCTTGGAGAATTAAGGAGAAACCAAGAAGCTCATGTGGGTGCCCTTAGAGTTTTGAGGCCACAGGCTATCTGGGGTGGAGGTCACCCAGGCCCAAAAGATAAACTGAAGCACCGAGAGAGAATGAGACCAGCCTCGTCATCTTTTGCAATGTGCTTCGTTGTGAAAGACTGATGCTGCAGCTGCCTGTAAACTAAGCAGGAGGGAGGGGATGTTTGTTACTGTCTCATATGAAGGAAAAAACCCTAAAGCAAAGTTGAAGCTGACTTCACACACAAAATAATGGAAGAATCTTTCTATTCTGTTCTGATCCGTCTCTGATGGGGGCTTCCCCAATGGTGGCTCAGAGGTTAAAGCGTCTGCCTCCAATGCAGGAGACCCGGGTTCGATCCCTGGGTTGGGAAGATCCCCTGGAGAAGGAAATGGTAACCCACTCCAGTATTCTTGCCTGGAGAATCCCATGGACGGAGGAGCCTGGTAGGCTACAGTCCACGGGGTCGCAAAGAGTCGGACGTGACTGAGCAACTTCACTTTCTTTCACTTTCCCTTTCCCTGATGTCCCAGACAGTAAAGAATCCACCTGCAATGATCTGGGTTCGAACCCTGGGTCAGAAATATCCTCAGCAGAAGGGAACGGCTACCCACACCAGTATTCTTGCCTGGAGAATTCCATGGACAGAGGAGCCTAGTGGGCTGCAGTCCATTGGGCCACAAAGAGTCAGGCATAGAGTTTTGTTTTCTGTATGACTAATAATAAGTTATATTTGAATTTAGGACCAAGGTGGGAAAAATCATCTCCAGAGCCAGCAGAGATCCTGGGAAATTTTTGCTTCAGACAGTCCCCACTGCATCACTGGCTTTGTGGCTGACACGGGTGTTTACTCCTCTGTCCCTGGGGCAGGTGGGCCAGTCAAGGTCTCTGCCTGTTTCCTGGAGGACTGAGGAGGCCCTGCCACTCTCAGGACGCTGGTACTTCCTGGCCCTCTGCGCTGACACTCAGGAGTGGGGCTGTAGGCTATTTGTTTATTGCATGTGGGCACAGACCCTCTGGACACTTGAATCTGAGTGTGTCCAGCTGTGCACAAACACATTTCTGATTATGGGCAGATACACGGAGAGATGGATCTGGCTTGAAAGAACCTGTAGGTAATGGACCACCAATGGCTGGAGCAGGTGGGGGTCCACCTCCCCAGGTGTGTGAGACCCTAGGCTCACTCCTGCTTGAAGTCTTGGGGCTATTCTCCCCTCCCCACACTTTCACAGGAGGAATCAACATGGATATCCCTCTGTAGGTTAAAGGGTTGAGGGGCTGGAGTTCTGTTTGTGTCTGTGCAACTTTGGGCAAGCCACTTAACCTCTCCGGGCCTCGGTTTCCTCACTCACAAAGCCAGGGAGCAGAGGAAACGGATGGCTGAGTTCACTTCCAGAACTGACCTCGTGGGATTCAACTGGCCTTGAGTGAGCTGCACTCCTAGCTGAGCCCAGGGAAACGGGAGGGCATTTCTGAGCAGAAATAGTCTATCTCGGTGGATGGAAGGACCCTGATGGGAGGTGTGGGGACAGGACCCCAGCTGCAACGACAGTCGAACCTTTTAATCATGGCTCTTTGTGGTGGCGGAGGCTAGGGATGGGGCAGGGCTCCGTGGAAAAACTCAGACAATTGTGATCCCCGAATCACTGACTGTTTTTAAAGACACTGAATTTCAGAGCTCAGGTTTGGGCACAGCGTTGAATCCTACTCACAAGGAGGGACAAGAGACTGTGAGCAAGTCACTTCCCCTCTCTGGGCCTCGCCTCTCTTCTGTTTAAAGAAGGGCTGGACTTTTAGGTCTCTTAAGATCTCTCCAAGTTCTGCCACCCAAGGGCCCTCCTGAGGCACTGGCCAACCAACCACCGTAGCTGGCACGGCTGCCATCTTCCAGGAAGGGGTAATGTGCTGGACAGCCCACACTGCCTGTCCTCAGGGCCCATTTTTAAGGCTCAGGGAGGTGAGTTCACTCATCAAGTTTGCACGGCTAACTGGAGGCAGAGCTGGGGCTCAACCCTGGCCTCCTATCCCCAGAGTCTGCATTTGTTACTGCTGGGCTGTCCCCGACCCTGCACCATTACCGTGGACCCTCCCAGCACGCTCTTCCCTCCCTCCTCATTGCCTGCGACCCCGCCATCCTGCCTCTGTCGACCCCACCAGGCTGCCTCCAGCAATCCAGTCCTGCTCAGCCAGCATCTCCAACATCCACTGTGCTGGAAAGATGCTCGGGCCACAGTGCTTGCCCCATCTGCCCAGCGGCAGCCTTGCCCACCCTGGGGCCGTTCTGGCTTGTGATCAGCAGCTGCAGAGAAACCCTGAGCTCGATTTTTCTGACCACCCGATGGCCACCGATCCCTCCACTTAATGAATTGCAGGGGAGCTTTGGGTGGTCGACAGCAGAGGCCTGCACCGACTGAGTTGGAAATTAAAAGCGGCGTCCGAGGGTGGGTTTGAAGGCGGCAACAGGAACCATGAATATTTTACAAGAAACCGGAATTATTAATGTTTCAATAAAAAAACAAAACCCCAGTGTCCATGTGAAGATTACATGTGACTTAAAGCCTTCAGAAAACCGCTGTGGTTCTCCTTCTCTCTCTCTTAAACCACTCAGCACGGCTTCGCTTAAACCGTCCCCATCTCGCCAACCCTCAACCCACCGGCTCTAAATGGCGGTGCATCCGCCCGGCCGCCCCCAATCATTAGCGCGGCCCCCGCCTTCCTTCGGAGCTGCGGACGCACCCGAGAAATATTTCTGGAAGACTATTTACGAACTTCCCCATAATCATCAATCATACGGTTAAGAAGGGATGGAGCAAGATTTCTTACCTCAAGGAGGCTCTAATGCAAAAAAGCTATTTACTTGGGCACGGACGGGGGCCTGCGATTCTGATGCCATTACTATAGAATACATAATAGCATCAATAATTAAGTATAAATTGGATTTAATATTTTATGCTGGCGACATGTAATTTACACTCTACCCGAGAAATCAAAGGTCATGTCTGAAATAAATGAGTGTGGGGTTGGGCCTCCAGTGGAATTAGCACATTCCCCCTCCAAACCCCTCCACCGCCTCCTGGCAGCTGGAGCCCAAGGCGGGGAGGGCGGCCGGCAGGGAGCAGAGAGTTGGGGGTCTGGCGGCCTCGGGGAGACGCTGGTCTCCGGAGTGCGGCTCTTTAAAAGAGGCCCCGGGCCTCCCTGGGGTCAGCGTTGCTTCTAGAGGCTCTGAGGAGGGGGGCGCTTGGAGATGCTAACCCCAGAGGAAAGTCCGCCCCTGAGATACAGCTGCGGCTCCGAAAGGCTGGCGGGGTTCTGAGGGGACACTGAGGCCCACGGCGAGGAAAGGCTCGCCCCACATCACACAGGGAGGCGGCAGGGTCAGAAGAGGACCCAGGGCTCCGGCCTCTGTCAGCTCTGCTGGGCGGGCGGGGCGCGGCGTCATCGCCGCAGACCTCAGGGCCGGTCCGCCCGGCCCCCTGGAGGGGCTGACCCTGGCCTGGGGGCTGGCGCCTGGCTCCCTCCTGCGTGCCTCTAGGAGCTGTTCAGGCTTGGCTGGGGGCGCGGGGTGTTGCGGGGACGCCTGGGGCCCGTGTGGGCTCAGGCCAGCGTGGTGGTGAGACACTGGAGGGTGGATAGGCAAGGACTTCGCTGCAAGGACGGCTGTTCGGCATGAAGGAGCTGAGCATGCGCATTCGCTCAGCCTTCCAACAGCTCCCCAGGTCCCCGGGAGGGAACCCAGAGTCTTCTTCTTGCCGTGCAAAGTCCTCTCCATCTCCTGCCTCAGCCCCTCAGCACTGCACCCCCGGCTCCAGCTAGACCAAATCCAGCAATGCCCGCCGGGGACCATGCCCCTCTCACACCAGGCCTTTGCCCTGGTTCGTTCCCTCTGCCTGGGACACCCTTCTCTAGGTCCCCACGCGACTCCTTCTCACTTCCCAAGGTGTTTTTTCCAACCAGCCTCTGCCCATACTCCCCATTCCCTTCCACCATCCACCGTGCCCCGCTTCATCTTTCTTCCTGTGCTGTCAATGTCTGACATTTTCGACCTGCAGGGTCATCAAAGTCTCCCCTGTCCTGGAATGTCAGCCTCCAGGAACCTCATCCCGTCTGTTCACTGCAACTTCCACAGTGCCTGGAACAGCGCTAGGCTCATAGTACGTGCTCAATTAATATTTGTTGACTAAAAGAATCTGTTACATCCAAGTCATCTTTTACGTCTTAGGGTAGCCACCTCCTCCTCTAGGGACCTCTGACCCACTCTCCTGGCCCCCCACCCCTCCGGTCCCCGTGCCCTCCTCTGCTGGGTCAGGTACTTCCTCAGCACCCCAGGGGATCATATTCTAGTGCTGATCTTGGGGGTTACACCCATCTGTTTCCTTGTCTGTCTGCTCTCCACGCTGTGCTCTCCGAGGCCTCCTTGGTGCCCAGCACAGGGTCTGCATGTGATAGAAGCTCAGCAAGTGAGTGCAGGATAGAGGCATGAAGGCACTGGGCCACAGTCACATGGGCTGGTGGTCGGCATGGGAAGCAGATGGGAATGGGGAGGAATCTGGCCCAAACCCCGAGCTCTAGGCTGCAGGAGTTTCTAGCAGTTGCTAAGGCTGTCTCAGGAGGTGACTCCAACCAAGAGATAGGAGTGGGGGCCAGGAAGCAGAACCCCTCCTTCCTCCACACATCACACATCAAGCGCACATGTTGGGCAGGGAGCTGGGAGGTGCCCAGGAGAAGAGTGCAGTTTTCTCATCTGTCCTGACAGAGTGGACTGGATGGGCCATGCCATGGACAGAATGTTGCCTTCTCCCTCAAGTTCACATGTTGAAATCCTAGCCTGCCCCCAAAGACAATGGTTTAGAAGATGGGGCTTGGGACTGAAGTATGAGGGTGGACTCCTCATGAATGGGATGAACGCTCTTCTAAAAGAGGCTTCAGAGTGACCCCTGGTCCCTTCCACCGTGTGAGGACGCAGCAAGCAGGCACTGCCATGAACCAGGAAGAGGGTCTGCTCTAGAACACAATCATGCGGATACCTTGATCTTGGACTTTTCAGCCTCAGGAACCTTGAGAAATACATTTCTGTTGCTTAGAAGCCACCCCGTCTGTGATATTTTGTTATAGCAGACCAAAATAAGACCCCAAAACTTTTCCAATTTGAAAATGCCTGTTTATCTGTGATCTGGGAGTGGGAGTGGGTCTTAGGAACAACTGACATTTGTTGGAACGACTGTGGAATTTAAAACGTATTATCTCATTTAATCCCCACCGAGTCCCATCAGGCGGGGACTGTTATTCTCCCTTTTTACAGATGAGGGAATTGAGGCACAGAGAGCTTAGTGGCATGCCCAAGCTCATGCGGTCTGCAATAGAGTCAGGACTGGAACTAGGCTGACCAGCTCTAGAGTTTAGACTCCAAACACCATTGTCCTACCTGATGGCTGAGGTTTAACCCCGAATATCAGCCTGGGGTTAGAACAGGGGCAGGGTTTGGTCTGAGTCCTTGTTAAAGAGTATGGAGTGGCTGGGGAGGGGGCCCTTGAAATGCAGGGGGAGGTGCTCTTCAGCACATAGCGGGGGTCAAACCCACATCTTTCTTGCTGCCCCTCGGTGCTCCCCACCCACATATGTAGACAAGACAGAACTAGCCACCTACTTGCTGTGTGAACTTGGTCATGTCCCCGTTCCTCTCTGAGCCCTGGAATCCTCACTTGAGGAGGTGGGATCCAACTCCAAGCCTCCTTCCAGTTTTATCAGCCTGAGATGCTGCGAGTCTGTCCCTGTTCTCCTCTCTCCTTCCTTCCTCTGGCTCCCAGGGGGCAGCCACAGGGCTCAGGCGTGTGTTGATGCCCCGCTGTGAGCCAGCGTCTTGGGCCCAGCATAGGGCAGAGAAGGCAGAAATGGGACCCGGAGGGGTGGCTGGAAAAGACAGCCTGGCTGGTTGCTGGTAAATATTTGTTGAAACAAATTGACCAGGAGGAAGGCACTGGAGTTTCTCCTCCAGGAGCCACCGACAGATGTGTCCAGTGGAGCCAGCTTAGCCAGAGGTGAATAGCTGCCTGGCGGAGGTTTTCCACACCTGGCGAGAGGGCTCCATGCTGAGAGGCTGGGGCTGGGCTGGTCGGGGGACATGGGGGCTGAGTTTGTGGTCCCCGATCTTGTCTGGGGTCCAGACCACTGGCCAGATCTTTAACAAAGTGTCAGGCTGACCTTGGTCACTGAACTTCCTCCTTTCAAAGAAGACATGATCACATCTTCACGCCTGTTATCATTGAAGCATCTGTAGCCCATTTTACAGATGAGGAATCTGAGGCTCAGAGAGGTAAAGAAAGCTGCTCAGAGGGACACAGCTAATGAGAGGCAGAGTCAGGATGGGACCTAAGCCTGGTGGCTCTCTATGGACCATTCTGCTCAGGCCACTCTAGGAGAGAGAGAGAGAGACCGAGACGAGAGAGGAGGCAGCTGAGAGGAGGGTCACCAATGGATCGGCCTCAAATCCTGGACTTCCCTACAGTGGCTCTGCAGCCTTGGATAGGTCACTCAACCTATCTGAGCTTCTGTTTCGTCATCCATAAAGCACAGCTCAAGATATCTAGCTGGCATGAGTGGTATAGACAGGAGTGGACATCAGACTCTGGCAAGCAGTAGATGCTCAGGGCACGGACTCTGTAATGTCTGAGCTGGTTGGTGTGGATCACCGTCATCAGGGGATAGAGGCCTGGTTCCGCAGAGGACAGAAGAGAGGGCCAGGGTGTGGCGGGCCCTCCTCACCCCTGCGAGGGTGGTTTGAAGGAAGCTACTTACCACATGTTCTGGTTGTAAATCACTGGTGATAAAATATCCCAAATCCAGTGACTTAAGGCCATGGCACTTCTCAATGACCTTTTGGTTCTGGGAGTTGCCCAGGCGCAGGGAGGCAGTCTGTGCTCTGGTGTTCATGCCGGTGTGCTCAGAGCGTGGCTAGGGTGGGAGTCATCCTGAGGGCTTCCGTCAGTGTCAGGTCTCACGGCTGATGCTGGCATCCCCTAGGACCTCAGCCTGACCAGTTGCCTGGGCTGCCCCGCCCCGTGCTCTCCCCAACATGCCCTGGGCTTCCTCAGTGCATGGCGTCTGAGTTTTAAGAAGGAGGGTCCCAAGGGGGCAAGTGGAAGCCGTGTTGCCTGTCCCGACCTAGAAGTCACAGAGTATCACTAACACTATTATCTCAGGCCCACCCAGATCAAGGGAAAGAGCAGAGAGGGTGGTTGTCACCATGTTAAAAGACCATGTGGATGAAGGTTGTCATGGTGGTCATGTTTGGAAAATACATCTGTCACACTGTATGAGTTCCGTGGCCCTGGAAGTTCACATAAAAGGAGCTTTGATGTCCCATCTGCGTTCTTTCTCTCACATCTGGGAGATCCATGTTTACCAAACTGCTTTTCTTCATTGAAGACTGTAGCAACCGGTGCTCCAGATCCGCCTACAGTTAACGTGACTTTGAGGAAGGGGGTAGGCTGAGGCCCCAGCACCAGGCATGGGATTGACGCAGAGAGGGAGCTTGATAAGCCTGGGCTGTGGGATCTCAGAGCACTGTATGCAAAGAGCCCAGAGTTCCTGGGCGGCGGGGGGAGGGCAGTGGCATAAGCTGTGTGTCCGTGCAGAGGGTCACTTGGGCTCAGATCTGCGGCCACCAGCACAGAGAGGTCAGAGACCTTCCCTGGGTCACACAGCGGACCGTCAGGAAAAGCAGGAGCAGAATGCAGTTCTCCTGTTGTCTTGCTTGGGGCTCCTGCCAGGACACTGGGTAGCCCATGAATCTGCAGAAGAAATCTGGGAGCCTGGGCGTGAGTGTGAAGTAGCTCTGTCAAGGGCAAGCCCTTCCTTCCAGGGCTGAGTCCCCCCGCTCTCAGAGTAGGATGGGGTGGGGGAGGGAAGGTACCCCACGTGCTCTTCTTGCCATGTGACATTGGCTCTCCTTCCGGGAGAGATGGCTCTCAGCTCCCACCTCGTCACTCTGGCTTTTGCATCCACCTGTAATTGAAGGTCAGCATCTTCTCACTCTCTTCACACAGGCTTTGAGCAGCCTCATAATTGGAGGCCACACAGCTGGGGCTTGAAGAAGGAGAAAAGTGTCATTTTCCAATGAGTGTTCCCTGGAACACTAGGCCTTCAGTGTATTAACGGGGATTCTGCCAAGATAAAGGGGGAGGCTTCTGTTATAAGTCTGGGAAATGGTTGAAATAAAATCAAACTGTATCACAGGACTTCTCAGAGCATTTACTAGCCTTGTAGCTCTTCCGGAAGGGAACTGGCATTTGCAGTACTTACCAGACTTACATGACTGCTGAATCTTCGCTCCCTTTTCTGTCTTCTATGGAGCATCTTGAGAGACTGATGTTTCCTGGGTCACATTTTGGGGGATAGTGTCCAAGAGCAGTGTGGATGTTAATGAAGGCAATTTTTAAACCACGAAAGGAGAGCAGCAGCCATGGGGACATGTCAGGCTGGAGTCAGGGCACCCTTTGGGGCCCTGGACGCCTCGCTGATACCATCTCTTTCACCACAATAGAGCTCAGACCGGCAGTACTTCTGGGTATCTTAGACCTTGAAGGGTCATGCCCAGGGCTGTTCCAGCATGGGGGTCCCGCGATCAGAGTGAATGAGTGTGTGCAAGTGGCTTAGTTGTGTCCAGCTCTTTGTGACTCCATGGACTGTAGTCCACCAGGCTCCCCTGTCCATGGGATTCTCCAGGCAAGAATACTGGAGTGGGTAGCCATTCCCTTCTGCAAGGAATATTCCCGACCCGGGGATCAAACCGGGTCTCCTGCATTGCAGGTGGATTCTGTACTGTCTCAGCCACCAGGGAAGATCAGAAGGGGTTGATTTATCCAGCGAGGCCTCCTTCCCTGCTGCCTGTTGAGTGGCACCAAGAATCCCTGGGGCCCTGGGCCTTGGGGGGTGGGAGGGACAGGGCCCAGGCCTGGGCTCTGGCAGCTCCTCCCTCACCTCCGAGCCCGGCCTGTGGCTAATGTCGCCTTAATGCTGTGGTCAGGCGGCCACGTGGCTGGGCTCCCTGGGCTGGCAGGGCTGCATAATGGACGGCCCAGACCCGCCCGCTAACAGCTCCATTAAATGTGGTCGATTTTTTTTTTTTCTGGTTCCCGGTGTTTTAAGCTGAGTATCTCTGGGCAGGCATTCAAAGCCCCGTTCCAGAGCTAATCTCAGAGGCAGGGGCAGAGCAGGTCCGGCTGCATTAAACAGCTAAATCGGGCTCAGGGTGGGTGGAGCTCACTCGAGGAAAGAATAGCATCACTGTGGGCTTGGCCATCGGTCACGGGGCTGGCTGCTCTCCCTGTCCTTCAGGCTGTTGAAGGGGGTTGATGGGCAGTGGTAGGGTTGCTGGGGAGCAGTTCCAGGTGAAGAAACTGCATATGGGGGCCCGGTGCCTTTGCTGTGTGTCCTCCAGGCGATTGCCGACCGTCTCTGTGCATTGATTTTCATGCTAGGATTCACTCTCTTGTAAGCCTCTCCATGAATGGGCTTCCCTCATAGCTCAGTTGGTAAAGAATCCGCTCCCAATGCGGAAGACCTGGGTTCGATCCCTGGGTTGGGAAGATCCCCTGGAGAAGGGAAAGGCTACTCACTCCAGTATTCTGCCTTGGAGAATTCCATGGACTTTATAGTCCAGGGGGTTGCAAAGAGTCGGACACGACTGAGCAACTTTCACTTTCCCTTTCCATGGATGGAATCCAAGAGGTTTGGGGAGCTGGACCTGGTATCTGGGGATACCAGGATATTAGGGTTGGGAGGAGTTTGAAGGCTTTTGAAGCCTGAGGAGAAAATCCAGCTATTCATGGCACAGGGACCGAAGTCTGGGGTGTAGGCAAGGAGTGGTCATAATAGGTTTAAAAGGAGGATCAGGAAGGCCCAGGGATGGGAAGCTGGGAACAGGAGAGACTCAGACATGGGATTGGATGCCTTTTTGCCCCATGTAATAATCTGAGCCCCTCTTCTCTCTCTCTGGGGCTAGGACCCCAGAGCAGAGTAGCTTGCAAACTCAACTATGCTGGGAGAAAAGGAGGAGGGGAGGGGTAAAGGCCAGGAGGGTGAGAAACTCCTACTATTGAGCCCTGGGTGGGGGCTGGGCAGAGTCTGGAGAGGATGTGAACTTGCTGAGAAGCCATGGGGCCCCAGCTGGAGTCGGGGGCACAGGGGGCTAACGGCAAGGCAGGCTTGACGGCAGATCAAACCCCACAAGAGCCAGTAAAGGTCTCAGAGGTCAGGTTCACTCCCTTGATGGGGACACTGAGGCTCAAAGAGGAGAGAAGCTTGCTGGAAGTCACAAAGTGGCAGAGTTGGGCCTAGAACCTGCGTTTCTGATTCCCAGAGAACAGATTGACAGAGCTCTTGAGTAAGGAGCATGCCTTGGTCCTCTCCACACCTCTCCCCTATCCTACTTGTATTTGGTCCCCAGCCTCTGGCCTGTCAGTAATCTGCCACTCCAGGCCCCTAGATGAGGGACATCTTTAGCATCCAAGGTGGAGCAGGGCTGGCCAGAGGCATGGGAACAAGATTGACAGGGGTCAGTGATCTAATTTCTAATTCCATCTTGGCCACCATCTTGCTTAGAGGTCTTGGTCAAGTCGTTTCCTCTCTCTGGGTCTCGGCCTTTGCACGTGTAAACTGGGAGTGATGGTCCTGGCTTGGTGGATCCTTCCAGCAGTGGAATTTAGGTCTGTGCCGTGCTGCAGGGGCTGGTGTTTGGGGCTTCTCCAGCCAGCGTCCCACCTGCCTCCCCCACAGCCTGTCTCGTTTCACCAGCTGCCCCTGCTTCCCCTCCTCTTGGAGTCTCATGAATCCTTTTCACTCCTGCCTGCCACTGACCTATACTCTCTGAGTCATTACTGAATGCCTCCTGTATACCCCACCCTTGCCATAAGAGAATTAGCAGTTCAGCTGGGGAGACGGGGGAGACAGGACATGTGCCCAGTGCAGTGAGGGGTTGTGTCAAATGACCGCTCTCTTACTGGCTTTAAACAACACAAAACTGTTCTCTTGCAGTTCTGTAGATCAGAAGTGTCCGTGGACTAAGGTCAAGGTGTTGGTCTGTTGTATTCCCTCTGGAGGGAGAATCCGTTTCCTTGCTTTGTCCAGCTTTTAGAGGCCACTCATAATCTTTGGCTCGTGACCTCTTTCCTCCATGTTTAAAGCCATCAGCCAGCGTCTTCTAGTCCTCTCTGTGACTCTGACACTCCTGCCAGATGGGCATCCATGTGGTCTCAAAGGAATCGCGAGGGGTAACCCAGGAGACTCCTCCATATCAAACCCTTAACTCAAGCACACCCTTCAAGTCCCTTTGCATGTCACAGATTTCAGGGAGTAAGACATGGGCCCCTTTGCGGGCCAGTATTCTGCTACTATCGGTGTCAAGACAGTGCCTTCTTCCAAAGCTTTCAGGTGGCACAGAAGTCCTGTCCAGGTCTTGCTTGGAGCCAGTCTTGGGTTCATATCCCAGCTTCTCCACCGTGAGCTGCATAGCTGGAGCTGCAAATCTGTCAACTGCACTGAGCCTCAGCTTCCTCATCTGTAAATCAAGGATCATAGCACCCACCTCACAGGCTTGCAGAAAACTCTCAGGATGCTGCTGGTAGGGTGCAGACCACAGAACCCAGTCTGGAGTAACAGCTCAACAAATGGTTGAAGTGAAAGTGAAGTCGCTCAGTCATGTCCAACTCTTTGCGACCTCATGGACTGTAGCCTACCAAGCTCCTCCATCCATGGGATTCTCCAGGCAAGAATACTGGAGTGGGTTGCCATTTCCTTCTCCACAATAAATGGTTACCTCTGCTTTAATTTTTAGGCAGCATAAAATCTGCCTTCTGGTTCTGAGGGGACTGCAGTGGATGGGCAAGGACAAGCAGGAGGTAAGGCTTAGGCTCCACCCTGCCCTGACATCCTGGGGACGTGTCTCAGGGATGGAAGGTTTCATGATACTTACATACGCTGGACTATCTGGGCCAGGCTTGCCCCTTCTGTCTTCATCTGATTCTTTTATTCATATCTCTATCGTTTGCCGAACTACTGAGTTAGAGGTACAGTGGTGAACAGGACAGACACATGGACTCCCAAGAAGCTGAGGTTCCAGTGTGTGTGTGGAACAAACAGGCAATGAGCAATAATACTATTATGTATTATAAATATATAAAATATACTATTAAGTGAACAAGATAATTCCAGCTTTCTAAGTGTTAGGAAAGATGTAAACAGGATATTATGAGAGAGAATCATGTAGTGGTCGAGGAAGTCTCTCTTCTGTGACATCTAAGTTGATCCCTAAAAAGTGAGAAAAGGTAGGCCTGAGAAGAATTGAATTAAAGCATTGACCTAGACCTAGGGAACAGCAAGTACAAAGGCCCTGTGGTAGCAAAGAGCTTGCACATTCAAAGGCCAGTGTCAGCGGAACAAGTGTGCATTAAGGAGCATAACTGAAGATGAGGTGGGAGGGAGGCAGGGCCAGTCCTGCCAGGAATTTGGATTTTGTTCTAAAGATAAAGGGTGTGGCTCAGCTGGTAAAGAATCTGCCTGCAATGTGGGAGACCTGGGTTCAATCCCTGTGTTGATAAGATCCCTTGGAGGAGGGCATGGCAACCCACTCCAGTATTCTTGCCTGGAGAATCCCATGGACAGAGGAGCCTGGTGGGCTACAGTCCATGGGGTCACAGGGAGTCGGATATGACTAAGTGACTAAGCACAGGAGGGCCTGAAGAAGAGGACATGATGGTTTGGTTTATGTTTTAAAGATCACTCTAACTGCTTGACTGAAAACAAATTGGTGTACAGTGGGTGGTAGTATGTATGGGGGTGGGTTGTATTATTCTTCTCAATCATTCACTTTTCTTGGTGGGAGGATCAGGCCTTCCTGCCTCACTGGCTTCCAGTTTGGTTCTATGATTTGCTTTGGCCAATGAAATGGGAGTGGGAGTGACACGTGCCATTTTGGGGCCGAAACTTTAAGGCATAATGTGATTTGCAATGTCTTTTTTTCTTCCTCCAAAACAACTTGTAATGTTCTAGAGGGAGGTTGTTCCATCTACCCAGGTACGGACTAAAGATGACATGGATCACAGCTGCATCTTACTGGCAGTGAACAGGCAGTGTGACCAAAATATGTCTTTATTCCTTTAAGTTGCTGAGATAGGGAGATCATTTGTTATTGCAGCACTGCTTAACCTGACCTGCATAATACAGGGGCTAAAAATGGAAGTGGAGGAACCACCAAGAAGACCATCCCTCTGGTTGAGGTGAGAGATGAGGTGGTCCAGCCCGAGGAGGTAGTGGAGGAGGGGGGACCTTCTTCCCAACATTAACTTTCTGTGAAGTTTAGCCCTGGCTGGGAGTCAGAGGGTCAAGCTGGGAGTTTTCTTCTCTGCCTCAGAGTCTACAGGAACCACAGAGCCTGTTTGTTGAGGCACCTGGGCCTCGGTCTCCTGGCTGCACTGGGCTCCCTTTGTCACCCAGGGACAGAGGTACTGGCTGCTCAACTCCAAGACTGGTGGCCTGCCTCCCGTAAAAACACCAATGTCTTTCTCTGAAATCAGGGCTGGCTTGCATATGGCATGAGGACTGTAGTTACTTTTTGGGGTTGATGGTCAGAAGCCTGGATGGAGCCACCAAAGTTTGGTGTCCTTTATATTCTGGGAGGAGGCATGCTGAAGACTCCAGGGATAATTGCTCTATAGGAAAAGTCAGGGGAGAAGGCACAGGCCACGATGGGAGAAGGGTCTCCGGTGCTTTCTGCATCAGCCAGGAAACACCTGAATATCCCCAAAAAGTTACCTGCTGGATGGGCAGGGCAAGACTTGGCATGCTGAGAAGACCTATTCCTGGACAAAGGATCCTGCCTATTGTTGGTAATAACCAAATTCACCATTTATTGAACCGTATTATAAACCAGATACTGTGCTAAGTGCTAGCTGCCTTGTTTAATCCTCATGACAATTCAGAAGGTAAATTTTACTCTTTTAAAAAGTGACCAAAGCAATATTTGCCCGATGGGCAGGTTAACCATTACAGAAATACATAAGGAAGCTTGTGAGCACCTCCACTCATATTGTTCACAGATATATTCATTTCTTTGTCCGTTTTACCACACCCTTATGGCAGAAAGTAAAGAAGAACTAAAGAGCCTCTTGATGAAAGTGAAAGAGGAGAGTAAAAAGTTGGCTTAAAACTCAACATTCATAAAACTAAGATCATGGAATCTGGTCCCATCACTTCCTGGCAAATAGATGGGGAAATGATGGAAACAGTGACAGACTTAATTTTCTTGGTCTCCAAAACCACTGCAGATGGTGACTGAAGCCATGAAATTAAAAGACGCCTGCTTCTTGGAAGAAAGGTTATGACCAACCTAGACAGCATATTGAAAAGCAGAGACATTACTTTGCTGACAAAGGCCCATCTAGTCAAAGCTTTGGTTTTTCCAGTAGTCATGTATGGATGTGAGAGTTGGACTGTGAAGAAAGCTGAGCACCAAAGAATTGATGCTTTTGAACTGTGGTGTTGGAGACTTTTGAGAGTCCCTTGGACAGCTAGGAGATCCAACCAGTCCATCCTAAAAGAAATCAGTCCTGAATATTCATTGGAAGGACTGATGTTGAAGCTGAAGCTCCAATACCTTGGCCACCTGATGCGAAGAACTGACTCATTGGAAAAGACCCTGATTACTGGGAAAGGTTGAAGGCGGGAGGAGAAGGGGACGACAGAGGATGAGATGGTTGGATGGCATCACCAACTCAATGGACATGAGTTTGAGCAAGCTCTGGGAGTTGGTGATGGACAGGGAAACCTGGCGTGCTGCAGTCCATGGGGTTGCAAAGAGTCAGACACGACTGAGTGACTGAACTGAACTGAACTGAGATTTTACTAAGTACTTTTCATGCATTGTCTCATGTACTCCTCACAGAATTCTTGGGAGGAGATAGCTCTTATCATCCCCATTTTACAGATGAACAGCTGAGTCTCAGTTCAGTTTAGTTCAGTGCAGTCACTCAGTCGTGTCTGACTCTTCGCGACCCCATGAATTGCAGCACACCAGGCCTCCCTGTCCATCACCAACTTCTGGAGTCTACCCAAACCCCTGTCCATCGAGTCAGTGATGCCATCCAGCCATCTCATCCTCTGTTGTCCCCTTCTCCTCCTGCCCCCAATCCTTCCCAGCATTAGGGTCTTTTCCAATGTGTCAACTCTTTGCATGAGGTGGCCAAAGTATTGGAGTTTCAGCTTCAACATCAGTCCTTCCAATGAACACCCAGGACTGATCTCCTTTAGGATTGACTGGTTGGATCTCCCTGCAGTCCAAGGGACTCTCAAAAGTCTTCTCCAACACCACAGTTCAAAAGCATCAGTTCTTCGGTGCTCAGCTTTCTTCACAGTCCAACTCTCACATCCATACATGACCACTGGAAAAACCGTGGCCTTGACTAGACGGACCTTTGTTGGCAAAGTAATGTCTCTGCTTTGTAATATGGTGTCTAGGTTGGTCATAACTTTTTTCCCAAGGAGTAAGTGTCTTTTAATTTCATGGCTGCAATAACCATCTGCAGTGATTTTGGAGCCCCCAAAATAAAGTCTGTCACTGTTTCCACTGTTTCCCCATCTATTTGCCAGGAAGTGATGGGACCAGATACCATGATCTTAGTTTTCTGAATGTTGAGCTTTAAGCAAACTTTTTCACTCTCCTCCTTCACTTTCATCAAGAGGCTTTTTATTTCCTCTTCACTTTCTGCCATAAGGGTGGTGTCATCTGCATATCTGAGGTTATTGATAGTTCTCCTGGCAATCTTGATTCCAGCTTGTGCTTCTTCCAGCCCAGCGTTTCTCATGATGTACTCTGCATATAAGTTAAATAAGCAGGGTGACAATATACAGCCTTGACGTACTCCTTTTCCTATTTGGAACCAGTCTGTTGTTCCATGTCCAGTTCTAACTGTTGTTTCGGTTAGAAGAGGAGCAACCCCACGTCCAAGGAGCGGCGGGCTGCTCGGGCACAGGAGGGCCGAGAGGAGCTACTCCACGTTCAAGGTCAGGAGGGGTGGCTGTGAGGAGGTACGGCTGCCCTTTGCTGGAGCAGCCGTGAAGAGATACCCCACGTCCAGGGTAAGAGAAACCCAAGTAAGACGGTAGGTGTTGCGAGAGGGCATCAGAGGGCCGACACACTGAAGCCATAATCACAGAAAACTAGCCAATGTGATCACAGGACCACAGCCGTGTCTAACTCAGTGAGACTGAGCCATGCCGTGGGGGGCCACCCTAGACGGACGGGTCATGGTGGGGACGTCTGACAGAATGTGGTCCACTGGAGAAGGGAACGGCAAACCACTGAGTCTCAGAAGCCCTGTTAAATGGCCTGAAGTTACTTACCAAGAGGTGAACTGGGATTTGAGCACAGAGCTGTCAGAAGATGTTATCAAGTGTCTGCTGGCTCCTCCCTAGTTCTGGGTCCTGTGTCAGGAGCTGGGAGACAGCTACTGGATACGGATCCTGACCTCGTGGCCTCATTCTTGGGGGACAAGAAGAGTACAACACAGTCTTAAGAAGGTCTTGTGTGTAAAGCAAAAGCTGTTTCTGTGTTTGTACTTAAGGGGAGAGGGATGGAGGCGGATTCTAGGCAAGTTTGGGGAGCTGTTGGAAGCCTGGAGTAGCCAAGGTGAACAGGAAGAGCCCTGGACAGGAGTCACTGGCCTTGGCTCTTGTCCCAGCTCTGCCATCACAGGTATTCATCACATATCTCTGAGCACCTCCTATCACCACCAAGGTGACACAGAGCCCATGTCCACTCTTGTGATGCTCACAGCCTCATGGGGAGCAAGCGTCTGAGCGGGTGTAAGGAGCCTTGTGAAAGTGGAAATGAGGCCGTGCTTCTTACTGGGGCACTTGAGGCCATTCTGACCTTTGACCGCACTGGCCACTGCTCCCATCTTGCCTCTTCTCCACTGTGTGTGCAGGCCTCATCAACTCTCAAATTCTTGAATGGGCCAGAGCTGCTACACCCACAGGCCCTTTGCACATGCTTTCTCTGCCTTTTCTTCGGATTTCAAATTTCTTATCATTCCATCAAGGAAGCATTTCTGATCCCCATGACAAAGTCAAGGCCTGCCCATTAGATGTTCCCTTATGATATTTATGCTATTTGTGCTGTGTGTAAAAACCTCAGTCCATCAACTCAGATTTGCAAGAAATGGACTCTTCTTTATCTTTATGTCCCATGGGTCTAGTTGCCTTTGCATTAATGAGACACGGAGTGAGAGTGTTAGTCGCACGGTTGTGTCCGACTCTGTGACCCTATGGACTGTAGCTCTCTAGGCTCCTCTGTCCGTGGAATTCTCCAGGCAAGAATCCTGGAGTGGGGAGCCGTTCCCTTCTCCAGGGATTGACCCGAGGTGTCCTGTGTTGCAGGTGGATTCTTTACCATCTGAGCCGCCAGGGAAGCCCTGTCTCTATTAATACCACACTATCTTAATTACTTTACCTTTATAGTAAGTCTTGATATTCAGTGGTTTAAGTTCTTTAACTTTGTTCTTCAAGGTCATCTTGGTTATTCTTAACCTTTGCATTTTCATGAAAAAATTTTTAAATTAACTTTTAGTTTCCACCAAAAAAGCCTGCTGGGATTTGCATTTGGATTGCATTGAATCCAAATTTATGGATTCTCTCTAATTTATGGAAAATAGGTATATTTACAATGTTGAGTATTCTAATCCATGAACATGGTGTACTCCTATTGATTTTCAGTCTTTAATTTCTTCAAATAATGTTTTCTAGTTTTCTATGTAGAGGCCTTATGACATTTCATCTTAGATTTATTATTAGCTGTTTGATATTTTTGATTCTGTTATAAATTATATATATATTTTATATTTCATTTTTTAATTATAATTGATATTTAGAAAAATGATTCAATTGTTTGCTAAATTTGTCAAATCATTTAAATTATTTGTGCATTATTTCAGATTTTCTGTGAACACAACCACATTGTCTCTTCCTTCTTCCTTTAAAATCTTTATGCCTTTTATTTATTTTTTCTTATTATTTTGGCTAGAATCCTTAGTGTGATGTTAATTAGAAGTGGTGATAGTAGATACAATTGTCTTATTAGAAATATCAGAGGAGGGACTTCTTTGGGGATTCAGTGACTAGGATTCCACACTACCAGTGCAGGGGCCTGAGTTCAGTCCCTGGTCAGGGAACTAGATCCCACGAGCTGTAACAAAGACCTGACACAGTCAAATAAATAAATAATTTGTTTAAAATAAATCTGAGGGGAATGTTCTTAAAATTTTTCTCTTGGGTATGAGGTTTGCTGTGGTTTCATGTAGATACTTTTTGTCAGATTAAGGAATTTTCCCTTTCTAAATATTTGCTAAAAGTTTTAAAATTGTGAATGGTGTTAAATTTTATCAAAGGATTTTTTGCATGTATTGAGATGATTGTATGATTTTTACCATATATTTATTCTATTGATATGGTCAGTTATGATAATTGATTAAAATTTTTTGAAGTATAATTGATTTACAGTATTGTGTTAGCTTCTGGCGTACAGCAAAGTGATTTAGTATATATATATATGTATATATCTTCATGTGCTATATGGTAGGACCTTGTTATTTATCTATTTTATATATAATAGTTTGTATCTGCTAGATAATGTTAAACTAAACCTCTCATTCCTAAGGAGAAAAATCTCAACTTGGTTGTGGCCATAATAGTCTATATACATATGGATTTGGTCTACCTGTATTTTGGTAAGGATTTATGCATCTTTCTCATTTTATTCTAACAAGAACTGTGTAAGGAAGATAATTCTTATAATCTCCACTTTACAAATAAACAACTGAATCTTAGAGTAATTAATTAATCACAAGAGATTGGTTAATAATTTTCTTTTCTTGCAATGTTTTGGCATCAAGGTTATGTTGGCCTCAAAATATATTAAAAATATGATTCAAAAATCATGCTTTGAAATAGTTTGTGTAAGAATGATATGGTTTACTTCTTATATTGTGGAAGAATTCAACAGTGAAACCAACTGTATCGGAAAAATTTTTTCTGATACTTCTTTTTTTAAATGAATATCTTTTCTCAAAAGTATATAGGACTAACTAGGTTTTCTGTTGCTTCTCATGTCAGTTTATGTTAGTTGAATTGTTTGAGAAATTTGTCCAGCTCATCTAGATGATCATTTATTATTGTAAAACTCTACATAATATCTTTTAAGTTAATGTTTATATCTTTTTAATATCGGTAAACTCTGTAGTGATAGATCCATTTATATTTCATATTTTGGTTATTTACACATTCTCCTACATAAAATCAGCTTTAGGAAGTTCAGCGAAGCTAACCAAGACTACCAACCTACATACAACCCAGCCTTTTACACTCTGGGGTCTTGCTTCCTCCTTTGGTTTTCCCTGGAATTAAGATGCATTGAGTTTTTTCAGAGCCTATGAAGCTTTCTATTGTCCTCCTATAACAGTTGACCTACAGGAAATATAGTATAGGGTCTACCTTTATTAGAGAGCTATAGTCTCTACACCACTCTTCACTACTTTTGTCTCTCCCCAAATCCCATATGCCTCCCTGATACACACAGACACATTTACATTTGCATCAGCCCAGGAATCTTTACATAATCTGAGGGATGAGGTAGCTTGCTCTCACTCCTTATATAATCTCCAGAATTTTTCCATGACCTAAGGTTTTGATTCTCCATTTCATAAATCAAAAGAGACTTCTATTTTCTTTTTCTGCTATCTCATTGCTTCCTTGAACTCAGTCAGGTCAGAGCATTGAGAGATGGGGTGAGTGGTTAGAAATGAAGATTTGGAAGCAGACAGGTTAGCTTGAGACAGTCACTTAATCCCTCAGAGATTCAACTTCCCCAGTTGTAAAATGAAAGTAGAAGATAACCAGTCCTGCCTGCTCACAGTGCGATGATGAAGAATCAAATGACTGCTCAAAACAAGGACGCTTAAAGACAGCTTTTTGTGAACTAGACTATCCACTGAACAGTTTATATAAACATTACATACAGTTTAAAAAATAATAATTGTCAATAATAGAAAACAATACAATATAATGGCTCAGACAGTAAACAATCTGCCTGAAATGAAGGAGACCCAGGCTCCATCCCTGGGTTGGGAAATCCCTGGAGAAGGGAATGGCTACCAACTCCATTATTCTTTTTTTTTTTTTTTTTTAATTTTTTTATTAGTTGGAGGCTAATTACTTCACAACATTTCAGTGGGTTTTGTCATACATTGATATGAATCAGCCATAGTTTACACTATTCCCCATCCCGATCCCCCTCCCACCTCCCTCTCCACCCGATTCCTCTGGGTCTTCCCAGTGCACCAGGCCCGGAGCACTTGTCTCATGCATCCCACCTGGGCTGGTGATCTGTTTCACCATAGATAGTATACATGCTGTTCTTTTGAAACATCCCACCCTCACCTTCTCCCACAGAGTTCAAAAGTCTGTTCTGTATTTCTGTGTCTCTTTTTCTGTTTTGCATATAGGGTTATCGTTACCATCTTTCTAAATTCCATATATATGTGTTAGTATGCTGTAATGTTCTTTATCTTTCTGGCTTACTTCACTCTGTATAAGGGCTCCAGTTTCATCCATCTCATTAGGACTGGTTCAAATGAATTCTTTTTGACGGCTGAGTAAAATTCCTGGTGTATGTACCACAGCTTCCTTATCCATTCATTGCTGATGGGCATCTAGGTTGCTTCCATGTCCTGGCTATTATAAACAGTGCTGCGATGAACATTGGGGTGCACGTGTCTCTTTCAGATCTGGTTTCCTCAGTGTGTATGCCCAGAAGTGGGATTGCTGGGTCATATGGCAGTTCTATTTCCAGTTTTTTAAGGAATCTCCACACTGTTCTCCATAGCGGCTGTACTAGTTTGCATTCCCACCAACAGTGTAAGAGGGTTCCCTTTTCTCCACACCCTCTCCAGCATTTATTGCTTGTAGACTTTTGGATAGCAGCCATCCTGACTGGCGTGTAATGGTACCTCATTGTGGTTTTGATTTGCATTTCTCTGATAATGAGTGATGTTGAGCATCTTTTCATGTGTTTGTTAGCCATCTGTATGTCTTCTTTGGAGAAATGTCTGTTTAGTTCTTTGGCCCATTTTTTGATTGGGTCATTTATTTTTCTGGAATTGAGCTTCAGGAGTTGCTTGTATATTTTTGAGATTAATCCTTTGTCTGTTTCTTCATTTGCTATTATTTTCTCCCAATCTGAGGGCTGTCTTTTCACCTTACTTATAGTTTCCTTTTGTAGTGCAAAAGCTTTTAAGTTTCATTAGGTCCCATTTGTTTAGTTTTGCTTTTATTTCCAATATTCTGGGAGGTGGGTCATAGAGGATCTTGCTGTGATTTATGTCGGAGAGTGTTTTGCCTATGTTCTCCTCTAGGAGTTTTATAGTTTCTGGTCTTACATTTAGATCTTTAATCCATTTTGAGTTTATTTTTGTGTATGGTGTTAGAAAGTGTTCTAGTTTCATTCTTTTACAAGTGGTTGACCAGTTTTCCCAGCACCACTTGTTAAAGAGGTTGTCTTTTTTCCATTGTATATCCTTGCCTCCTTTGTCAAAGATAAGGTGTCCATAGGTTCGTGGATTTATCTCTGGGCTTTCTATTCTGTTCCATTGATCTATATTTCTGTCTTTGTGCCAGTACCATACTGTCTTGATGACTGTGGCTTTGTAGTAGAGTCTGAAGTCAGGCAGGTTGATTTCCTCCAGTTCCATTTTTCTTTCTCAAGATTACTTTGGCTATTCGAGGTTTTTTGTATTTCCATACAAATTGTGAAATTCTTTGGTCTAGTTCTGTGAAAAATACCGTTGGTAGCTTGATAGGGATTGCATTGAATCTATAGATTGCTTTGGGTAGAATAGCCATTTTGACAATATTGATTCTTCCAGTCCATGAACACGGTATGTTTCTCCATCTGTTTGTGTCCTCTTTGATTTCTTTCATCAGTGTTTTATAGTTTTCTATGTATAGGTCTTTTGTTTCTTTAGGTAGATATACTCCTAAGTATTTTATTCTTTTTGTTGCAATGGTGAATGGTATTGTTTCCTTAATTTCTCTTTCTGTTTTTTCATTGTTAGTATATAGGAATGCAAGGGATTTCTGTGTGTTAATTTTATATCCTGCAACTTTACTATATTCATTGATTAGCTCTAGTAATTTTCTGGTAGAGTCTTTAGGGTTTTCTATGTAGAGGATCATGTCATCTGCAAACAGTGCCAACTCCATTATTCTTACCTGGAGAATTCCATGGACAGAGGAGCCGGTGTGCTATTTAGTCCATTGAGTATAATGATTGGGAGCTGTCCCATCCATTCAAAAGTTTATATAAACATGCACATACAGCTTAAGTAATAATAATTTTAAATAATAGAAAACAGTATAATTAATAATAATTATAAAATGTATATCTGTGTCCACACCACCCAGCTTGAGAAATTACTGTACCTTTGAGACTCCTTGTAAGTCTTGATAGGTTCTTGCCTTTCTCCCAAGAGAATTTTGTGTTAATTATTCCCCTAATTATTTTTCATTTCACTCCATAAAAAGATATCCTTTAAGAGTGTTTTTTAAGCTTTTCTTATGTTTGAGTTTTATATAAATTAATTCTCCTATGTATGTCTTTTTCTGTGACTTGCTCCATTCATTCATCATTGTGCTATGGAATCCATTGTGTATTTGTATGTAGCTGTAATTTATTTTCACTGCTGTATAATATTCCATGGTAGAAACAAATGACAATGAATTTATCCAGCTCCTATTGATGGATGTTTGCATCATTTCTAGTTGGCTTATTTCAAATAAATGCTCTATGATAATTCTTGTAAATGTCTCCTCACAACAGCTATAACTTAATTTTTTTTGAAATAAAATTGCTGGATCTTTGAGTGTGTGCATATTCCTTTCAAAAACATTACTTATTAGGTGTATTTGTCTCCTTTTGTTGTTGTAACAAATCATCACAAACTTAGTGGTTTAAAGAAACAAGTTTATTATCTTGTAGTTCTGGAGATAGAAGACCAAAATGAGTCTCATTAAGCTCAGTTCAGTTCACTCACTCAGTCGTGTCCGATTCTTTCTGATCCCATGGACTGCAGCACATCAGGCCTCCCCGTCCATCATCAAATCTTGGAGCTTGCTCAAGCTCATGTCCATCGAGTTGGTGATGCCATCCAACCATCTCATCCTCTGTCGTCCCCTTCTCCTCCCGCCTTCAGTCTTTCCCAGCATCAGGGTCTCTTCCAGTGAGTCAGTTCTTCGCATCAGGTGGCCTAAGTATTGGAGTTTCAGCTGCAGCATCAGTCCTTCCAGTGAATATTCAGGACTGATTTCCTTTAGGATGGACTGGTTGGATCTCCTTGCAGTCCAAGGGACTCTCAAGGATCTTCTCCAACATCACAGTTCAAAAGCATCAATTCTTCAGCACTCAGCTTTCTTTATATCCATACATGACTACTGGAAAAACCATAGCTTTGACTAGATGGACCTTTGTAGGCAAAGTAATGTCTCTGCTTTTTAGTATGGTGTCTAGGTTGGTCATAGTTTTTCTTCCAAAGGGCAAGTGTCTTTTAATTTCATGGCTGCAGTCACCATCTGCAGTGATTTTGGAGCTCAGAAAATAAAGTCTGTCACTGCTTCCATTGTTTCGTCATCTATTTGTCATGAAGTGATGGGACCGGATGCCACGATCTTCGTTTTCTGAATATTGAGTTTTAAGCCAGCTTTTTCACTCTCCTCTTTCACTTTCATCAAGAGGCTCTTTAGTTCTTCTTCACTTTCTGCCATTAGGGTGGTGTCATCTGCATATCTGAGGTTATTGATATTTCTCCCAGCAATCTTGATTCCAGCTTGTGCTTTATCCAGCCCGTCATTTTGCATGATGTACTCTGCATATAAGTTAAATAAGCAGGTGACAATATACAGCCTTGACATACTCCTTTCCCAATTTGGAACCAGTCTGTTGTTTCATGTCCAGTTCTAACTGTTGCTTCCTGACCTGCATATAGATTTCTCAGGAGGAAGGTCAGGTGGTCTGATATTCCCATCTCTTGAAAAATTTTCCACAGTTTGTTGTGATCCAAACAGTCAGAGGCTTTGGCACAGTCAATAAAGCAGAAATAGATGTTTTTCTGGAACTCTTGCTTCTTCAATGATCCAATGGATGTTGGCAATTTGATCTCTGGTTCCTCTGCCTTTTCTAAATCCAGCTTGAACATCTGCAAGTTCTCTGCTCACGTATTGTTGAAGCCTGGCTTGGAGAATTTTGAGCATTACTTTGCTTGCATGTGAGATGAGTGCAATTGTGCAGTAGTATGAACATTCTTAGGCATTGTGTTTCATTGGGATTGGAATGAAAACTGACCTTTTCCAATCCTGTGGCCACTGATGAGTTTTCCAAATTTGCTGGCATATTGAGTGCAGCACTTTCACAGCATCATCTTTTAAGATTTGAAATAGCTCAACTGGAATTCCATCACCTCCACTAGCTTTGTTCATAGTGATGTTTCCTAGGGCCCACTTGACTTTGCACTCTAGGATATCTGGCTCTAGGTGAGTGATTGTACCATTATGATTATCTGGGTCATGAAGATCTTTTTTGTACAGTTCTTCTCTGTATTCTTACACCTCTTCTTAATATCTTCTGCTTCTGTTAAGCCCACACCATTTCTGTCCTTTATCGAACCCTTCTGTGCATGAAATGTTCCCTTGGTATCTCTAATTTTCTTGAAGAGATCTCTAGCCTTTCCCATTCTATTGTTTGCCTCTATTTCTTTGCATTGATTGCTGAGGAAGGCTTTCTTATCTCTCCTTGTTATTCTTTGGAACTCTGCATTCAAATGGGTATGTTTTTCCTTTTCTCCTTGCCTTTTGCTTCTCTTCTTTTCACAGCTGTTTGTAAGGTCTCCTCAGACAACAATTTTGCCTTTTTGTATTTCTTTATCTTAGAGATCGTCTTGATCCCTGCCTCCTGTACAATGTCATGAACCTCCGTCCATAGTTCTTCAGGCACTCTATCAGACCTAATCCCTTGAATCTATTTCTCACATCCACTGTATAATCATAAGAGATTTGATTTAGATCATATGTGAATGGTTTAGTGGTTTTCCCTACTTTCTTCTATTTAAGTTTGAATTTTGAAATAAAGAGTTCATGATCTGAGCCACAGTCAGCTCCCAGTCTTGTTTTGACTGACTGTATAGAGCTTCTCCGTCTTTGGCTGTGAAGAATAAAATCAATCCGATTTCGGTATTGACCATCTGGTGATGTCCATGTGTAGAGTCGTCTCTTGTGTTGTTGGAAGAGGGTGTTTGCTGTGACCAGTGCGTTCTCTTGGCAAAACCCTGTTAGCCTCTGCCCTACTTCATTTTGTACTCCAAGTCCAAATTTACCTGTTATTCCAGGTATCTCTTGACTCCCTACTTTTGCATTTCAGTCTCCTATAATGAAAAGGACATCTTTTTTGGGTGTTAGTTCTAGAAGGTCTTGCAGGTCTTCATAGAACCATTCAACTTCAGCTTCTTCAGTGTTACTGGTCGGGGCATAGACTTGGATTACTGTGATATTGAATGGTTTGCCTTGAAAATGAACAGAGATCATTCTGTCGTTTTGGGGACCATACCCAAGAACTGCATTTAGGACTCTTGTTGACTGTGAGGGCTACTCCATTTCTTCTAAGGGATTCTTGCCCACAGTAATATATATAATGGTCATCTGAGTTAAATTCACCCATTCCGGTTCATTTTAGTTCACTGAGTCCTAAAATGTCAATGTTCACTCTCGCCATCTCCTGTTTGACCACTTCCAATTTACCTTGTTTCATGGACCTAACATTCCAGGTTCCTATGCAATATTATTCTTCGCAGCATTGAACTTTACTTCCCTCACCCGTCACATCCACAACTGGGTGTTGTTTTTGCTTTGGCTCTGTCTCTTCATTCTTTCTGGGGTTATTTCTCCACTGATCTCCAGTAGCATATGGGGCACCTACTGACCTGGGGAGTTCATCTTTCAGTGTCATATATTTTTACCTTTTCATACTGTTCATGGAGTTCTCAAGGCAAGAATACTGAAGCAGTTTGCCATTCCCTTCTCCAGTGGACCACATTTTCTCAGAACTGTCCACCATCACCCGTCCTTCTTGGGTGGCCCTACATAGCCTGGCTCATATAGTTTCACTTAGTTAGACAATGTCCACGTGGTCATTAAGCTAAAACAGAGGTATTGTCAGGACTGTGTTCCTTTTAGAGATTCTAGGAAAGAATCTAGTTCTATGTCTTTCCAAACTTCTAGGGGCTTGCTTCATGATCCTTTTCTCTATCTTTAAAGCCCACAGTGTAGCATCTTAAAGTCTCTCTCTGTTTCTGAGGCTTCTTTCTCTCACTTATAAGGACTTTGTGAGTACATTAGGCCCACCCATATAATTTAGGATAATATGTCCATCTCAAGGTCAGCTGATTAACAACTTAATTCCATCTCCAATCCTAATTCCCCTTGCCATGTAACCTATAATATTCACAGGTTCTGGAGATTAGGATGTAGACATCTCTTGGTGGTGGTGGTAAATCATTCTGCTATTATATTAGATAATGCACATTGTTTTTTAAAGTGTTTGCCTATTTATATTTCCACTGGTATAGGCCCAGAGCTTCCCAGGTGGCGCTAGTGGTAAAGAACCCGCCTGCCAGTGCAGGTTCGATCCCTGGGCTGGGAAGATACCCTGGAGGAAGGCATGGCAATCCACTCCAGTATTCTTGCCTGGAGAATCCCATGGACAGAGGAGACTGGGGGCTATAGTCCAAAGTGTCACGAAGAGTTGGACACAAGTGACTTAATACAGCACAGCAGAGCGTAGGTCCACTCCCTTTGTTTCTATAAGAACCACTCTTTACATTTTATTTACTACATTTTTAATTTTATTATTCTGAAATAATTTAAAATTCACAAGAAATTGCAGAGACAGTAGAAAAGTGTACTTGTACTTGACTTTTTCACGCTCTTTTTTTCTATCTATCTGTCTTCCTTTCTGCCTTCCTCTCTTTCTTTCTTTCTTGGTTTGTCCTATGACGTTTTACCACATGGATAGATTTGAGCAACCATCACCAACTGGTATAGAGACCTCTTTTAAACCCTAAGCGTGGTACAGATCTTCGAGATCATCGTGAGAAGGCTGGCCCTGGGGGCCTCGTGTGGGTAAGAAGAATGGCTCAGAGCCGGGGAATGTTCTGGGGTGAGGCCCCGAGGGCGATAAAGAGAGGGTCATGGCACTTGAGGTGCTGATCTGTTAGGAGGCAGCTCTGCCCACAGGGGTCCCGATGAGCGTCACCTTGACCAAGTCCTTCCCAGCGCACCTGAGCACGCAGGCAGCAGAGAGAACGACGACTTTAACTCTTCCAGATTAATCCTGCTAAGTTGCAACAATATTGATATGCTATTATTTTCCATCTTTATTCATCCCCCGGCGAAGAAAGAATGACTCCCCCCAGGCCATTCATAATTGAAAAATGCTTTTAAGGCCTTTACGAGTTGAATACTAAATTTCGCAAGGTGCCTGCTTTATTGGGTCTCCAGTCACCAATGATACATTTGCTCCCTAATGTTCTTTAAGGAAAGGCGCTCGAGGAGCCTGATGGATGGGACCGATCAAGATCAATGCTCATTAGTGACTCTGGTGGCCAGGTGGGCCAGGGCTGCTCAGTTGGGTAGCTGGACCGGGCAGGGGATGGACCCTCAGCAAGAGACAGAAGCAAGGACTCTTGGCTGCCACTTGCCTTGGACTGTGACTCATCGTTCATTCATTCATTTATTCATTCATTCACTCAGTAAATTCGTACTTTGCCCACTGTATGCCAGGCCTGATGCTGGATACAGAAATGGATCAGACCCACCCCTGTCCTCAAGGAGCTCTCAGGACACATACAAAAATAAGGACAACAGAGTGAGTGGTGTGGCTCTAATGCTAGGAGTATACTTGGGGCCTGGGGAGCACGAGGGGGAGGTTAGTTTTCCACAGGGGACTGGCAGGCAGGAAAAGCTTGATAGCAAAAGCGACATTTTAACGGTGTGTAATGAATGTCTGGGGTTTCAACACAGGTGACTGCCAGGGTGGGAAGGGTGTTCCCGGCACAGACACCAAGCCAGGCAAAGGCATGGAGGTGCCACCCATGGACTAGGAAACTGAGCCACTTCTTAGATAAGTCGACATGGTGGCTTCAGGAAGTAGTCAAAGCTGCAACTCCGCTACTCCAGGTCAGAGACTCCAGGAACTGAGTAAGAAGGTTCCTCAAAAAAACACGTCTCGGGACTTTCCTGGCAGTCCAATGGTGAAGACACTGTGTTTCCACTGCTGGGGACATGAGTTCGATCCCTGGTTGGGGAACTAAGATCCTGCATGCCATGTGGAGTGGCCAAAAAAAGAAAAAAAAACTACCAAAAGACCTGTCTTAACCCCTGGTTATTTGAAAACCTTCAGGCAACCCTCCCTTACGATTATACAGTGGAAGTGAGAAATAGATTCAAGGGATTAGATCTGATAGACAGAGTGCCTGAAGACCTATGGATGGAGGTTTGTGACATTGTACAGGAGGCAGGGATCAAGACAATCTCCAAGAAAAGGAAATGCAAAAAAGCAAAATGGTTGTCTGAGGAGGCCTTACAAATAGCTGTGAAAAGAAGAGAAGTGAAAGGCAAAGGAAAGATATCCCCATCTGAATGCAGAGTTCCAAAGACTAGCAAGGAGAGATAAGAAAGCCTTCTTCAGTGATCAATGCAAAGAAATAGAGGCAAACAATAGAATGGGAAAGACTAGAGATCTCTTCAAGAAAATTAGAGATACCAAGGGAACATTTCATGCAAAGACAGGCACAATAAAGGACAGAAATGATATGGACCTAACAGAAGCAGAAGATATTAAGAAGATGTGCCAAGAATACAGAGAAGAACTGTACAAAAAATATTTTCACGACCCAGATAACCACAATGGTGTGATCACTCACCTAGAGCCAGACATCCTGGAATGCGAAGTCAAGTGGGCCTTAGGAAGGATTACACGAGCAAAGCTAGTGGAGGTGATGGAATTCCAGCTGAGCTATTTCAAATCTTAAAAGATGATGCTGTGAAAGTGCTGCACTCAATATGCCAGCAAATTTGGAAAACTCATCAGTGGCCACAGGATTGGAAAAGGTCAGTTTTCATTCCAATCCCAAAGAAATGCAATGCCTAAGAATGTTCAAGCTACCGCACAATTGCACTCATCTCACATGCAAGCAAAGTAATGCTCAAAATTCTCCAAGCCAGGCTTCAACAATATGTGAACGGAGAACTTGCAGATGTTCAAGCTGGATTTAGAAAAGGCAGAGGAACCAGAGATCAAATTGCCAATATCCATCGGATCATTGAAGAAGCAAGAGTTCCAGAAAAACATCTATTTCTGCTTTATTGACTGTGCCAAAGCCTTTGACTGTTTGGATCACAACAAACTGTGGAAAATTTTTCAAGAGATGGGAATATCAGACCACCTGACCTTCCTCCTGAGAAATCTGTATGCAGTCAAGAAGCAACAGTTAGAACTGGACGTGGAACAACAGACTGGTTCCAAATAGGGAAAGGAGTACATCAAGGCTGTATATTGTTACCCTGCTTATTTAACTTATGTGCAGAGTACATCATGAGAAACGCTCGGCTGGATAAAGCACAAGCTGGAATCAAGATTGCTGGGAGAAATATCAATAGCCTGAAATATGCAGATGACATCACCCTTATGGCAGGAAGTGAAGAAGAACTAAAGAGCCTCTTGATGAAAGTGAAAGAGGAGAGTGAAAAAGCTGGCTTAAAACTCAACATTCAGAAAACGAAGATCGTGGCATCCGGTTCCATCACTTTATGGCAAATAGATGGGGAAACAATGGAAATAGTGACAGACTTTATTTTCTGAGCTCCAAAATCACTGCAGATGGTGACTGCAGCCATGAAACTGAAAGATGCTTGCTCCTTGGAAGAAACGTTGTGACCAACCTATATTAAAAAGCAGAGACATTACTTTGCCATCAAAGGTCTGTTTCGTCAAAGCTATGGTTTTTCCAATAGTCATGTATGGATGTGAGAGTTGGATCATAAAGAAGGCTGGGCACCGAAGAATTGATGCTTTTGAACTGTGGTGTTGGAGGAGACTCTTGAGAGTCCCTTGGACTGCAAGGAGATCCAACCAGTCCATCTAAAGGAAATCAGTACTGAATATTCATTGGAAGGACTGATGCTGAAGCTGAAACTCCAATACTTTGACTACCTGATGTGAAGAACTGACTCATTGGAAAAGACCCTGATGCTGGGAAAGATTGAAGGTGGGAGAAGAAGGGGATGACAGAGGATGAGATGGTTGGATGGCATCACCGACTCAATGGACATGAGTTTGATGGACAAGGAAGCCTGGTGTGCTGCAGTCCATGGGATCACAAAGAGTCAGACACGACTGAGTGACTGAGATGAACTGAACTGAGGCAACCATCCCTGAAAGAGGATAGGACTTGCTCAGGCCTCACAACTGGGTAATGGGGAGGAGGCCCAGGACCTGCAGGGAGCCCCTGGCTAGGATTCTGACAATACAGCTGTGGCCTCACGGAGACCAAAGTTCCATTTTGACATTGATCTCAGAGCTTGATTTATCATTACACACAAACATGGGATTGTTACATGAAAGTTAAAGTCTCTCCAGCTATCAAACTCTATGAAGCCCAGAGAGAGGAAGAGTCTTATGCTGGATCACACACAGCTAATTAGTGATTAGGTAGAGAGTGGGGATGTAAAAATAAATTTAAACAAGAAAAAGTGGGTGATGGAAAGAGGTTAATGTTTGATGAGTGCCTAGGGCAATGGTATCTTTATTTGCATTTTCTCCTTTAATCTCCAACCAGGCTTGGTGGTACCCCCTGCACCCCCATTTTTCAAGTGAAACTGAAGACTTACAGATGAGGTGACTTGTCCAAGGTCACACAAGGAGGACCAGGATTTAGACCTAGATTTTTTAAAAAATTAATTAATTTATTTTAATTGGAGGCTAATTACTTTACAATATTGTGGTGATTTTCACCATACATTGACATGAGTCAGCCATGGGTGTACATCACCCCCTGCTGCATCCCTTCCCTCTGGGTTTTTAAATAAAATTTCAAAGCCCATGTGCTTCCCATTGTCCTGGGCTGTCCCTTTGGGGGCCTCAGAGAGAAATGTAGGCAGACACAGGACAGCTGCCCCTTCTGTGGTTCCTCTAGGGCCTCAGGGCTGGCCCAGCCCAGGGGTCCAACCACCACATTGAATGTCAAAGACCATGTCAGTGTCATCAAGTGACCAGGTGGGTCCTGTCCTTTGTTCTCAAGGAGTACGTTAAGGCTGTATATTTTCACTCTGTTTGTTTAACTTCTATGCAGAGTACATCATGTGAAATGCTGGACTGGTGAAACACATGCTGGAATCAAGATTGCCGGGAGAAATATCAATAACCTCAGATATGCAAATGACACCACCATTATGGCAGAAAGCGAAGAAGAACTAAAGAGCGTCTTGATGAAAGTAAAAGAGAAGAGTGAAAAAGCTGGCTTAAAACTCAACATTCAAAAAACGAAGATCAAGGCATCCAGTCCCATCACTTCATGGAAAATAGATGGGGAAACAGTGGAAACAGAGACAGACTTTATATTTGGGAGCTCCAAAATCACTGCAGATGGTGACTGCAGCCATGAAATTAAAAGATGCTTGCTCCTTGGAAGAAAAGCTATGACCAACCTAGACAGCATATTAAAAAGCAGAGACATTACTTTGCCAACAAATGTCCATCTAGTCAAAGCTATGGTTTTTCCAGTAGTCATGTATGGATGTGAGAGTTGGACTATAAAGAAAGCTGAGCACCGAAGAGTTGATGTTTTTGAACTGTGGTGTTGGAAAAGACTCTTGAGAGTCCCTTGGACTGCAAGGAGATCCAACCAGTCCATCCTAAAGGAACGCAGTCCTGAATATTCATTGGAAGGACTGATGCTGCAGCTGAAGCTCCAATACTTTGGCCACCTGATGAGAAGAACTAACTCATTGGAAAAGACCTTGATGCTGGGAAAGATTGAAGACAGGAGGAGAAGGGGATGACAGAGGATGAGATGATTGGATGACATCATCGACTCAATAGACATGAGTTTGAGCAAGCTCCAGGAGTTGGTGATAGAGAGGGAAGCCTGGTGTGCTGCAGTCCATGGGGTTGCAAAAAGTCGGACACGACTGAGTGACTGAACTGAACTGATGGAGGCTATTGTTTGGTCTCTGTCCAAAGATTGGGGGTGGAGAGGCAGGGAGGGGATGTGGCCAGGGAGAGGGCAGCCAAGACAGGCAGAAGGGAGGCCTAGGGTATCAGCTCTGGATCTCTAATTCATCCCTGGGCAGGCCTCTCTCCTCAGCACCTGCAGAGGAGACAAGGGGCCTCGGTCTTGCCCAGTCCTGACTCGAGGAGGAGGCAATCAGGCCTCTGACGCCTGCAGTTGGTCCCCGGCCTCGTGCCTGAGTTGTGTGGCCTTGAAATCAAGCCCCTGCCCTGTGAGCAACACTATCCCAGTGGCCCATGAGGACGCCAGGGCCAGCATAGCTGTGTGTTGCGCTTCTCGCCTCCTCTTCAGGCCCAGGGAGGCAGCCAGAAGTGGCACAGACACCCCGCACAGTCACAGGGCCCAGCTCCGTCTTGTGGACATGCTGCCTTCATTCAGCAAATCTCACCCTGGAGGCCTCATCCAACGTGGCGGCCCATGGTCCCCTTCTCTCCCTGGCTCCTTGAGCCAACCAACCCCTGAATCGAGGCCCCTCCAGCACTCATAGGACCTGGCTGAGCCCACTGCCCTCTGGGGTCCCCCACCCATGAGACAGGTGGCCTGGGGCTTTCATCCCCCTCCCAGTCTCTATCCCAACAAGCTGCTTACTTTTTATTAAAATGCTGCACATCTTCCCACCCCAGGGTGTCCCCCCAAATCTCTGAGGTGCCAGCTTTTGAACATGCAGGTGGTAGCCCAAGCATCACCCTATCAGAGAGGAGCCCCTAATGAAAGATATCCCCCCAACCATCTCATCCCCTTTAAGGCACTTCCCTCTCTGAAATCACCTTGTTTATATATCTAATTTGTGTGTTGTCCAGCTGCCTGCCCTGCACTGCAGGCATCTCATTTAATATTGAATACCTGAATGAATGTGTGAGTGGATGAATGAACAAATGAAGGAATGCTGACCTGCCTTACTCTGCACTTTGAAGGGCCTCTGTGACTTACTGTTTAGAGACAAAGCTGTGCAAGGTTTAGATCCCTGCTCTGCCACTTACTAGCTGAGGATAGCAAACAAGGGACCTCACAGCTCTGGGCTTATGTTTTCTCATCTGGAAAGTGGACTGATAACATTCTCCAGGGTGTCTGAGCAGAGTAAACAGGAGTGCACAGCTGAGCATCTCATATCATAAGAGCTCCCTGCAAGGTGGCTGATGTGTCTCTGGGCCAAAGATTTCCTCTGGGTGAGTGGGGCTGGGTGTGACTGAGCTCTAGACCTCAGTTCCTCTGTCTGAGATGTGAGCTGACTCATTTTCTATGAAGATACAGGAGAAAGTGTTTGGGGAAATGCTTCACACTTTGGGGAATCAGATGGGCCTGGGTTTGTACCACAGCTTGAAGAATCACCAGCTGTGTGATCTTGGCAAAGAACTTAACCTTGTGGAAGCTGGGTCCCCCTCCAGAAACGGGGCCACTATTGAGGATCCCAGCTTGGGGTCCTGTCCTTGGGATGCTCACCAAAGATGCTGAGTGGAGACAGGCAATGAAGGAAGAATTGGAGCCCAGGGCCAGTGAGGAGAACACACTCACACAGAATGTCCAGGGAATCAGCAGAGGGCCTCTAACCCAGACATAGAGACAGCTTCTTGGTGGAGCTGACATGGAAGCTAAGACCAAGAAGAATAGCACATACAAAGGCCCGGTGGTGAGCAAAATCTTGTTCTCCACAGCCCCACTCTTAGTGGCTTTAAAGACACCCTTCCCTTCAGTGGCCCTCTACCCCTTCCTATGAAAGGCTATTTAGAAACCAGGATTCTTAGATATCCCAGCATAATATGGAGCCTGTGGATCTCTGAACTCAAGCAACTGGCCATCAGCATCTGTATTAGTTAGCTCAGCCTGCTAGAACAAAATATCACAGACATTGATCTCCCACAGTTCTGGAAAGTCCGAGACCAGGGTACCATCTGATTAGATCCCTGATGAGGCCCCTTGTCCTGGCTTGCAGACAGTCACATTCTCATGGAGTCCTCACATGGTGGAGAGAGGAAAGAGTGAGTGATCTCTCTCTTCTTCTTCTTCTTATAAAACCACTAATCCCACCATAAGGGCCCCACCCTCCTGCCCTCACCTAAGTCTAATTACCCCCCAAGGCTCCAATATATGAAGGTTTCAATATATGAAGCTGTGGCGACATAATTCAATATTCAGCAGCATCTGCCAGTGGCCTGAGGGCAGAACAAGAGTGTACTGAAGCTGGAAAGACCCTCAGTGGTTTCATCCCAGAGGTTCAGCCTTGTGAGGGCAGGTGCTGTGTCTGTCTGGTGCCCAGAACACTTGTGGTAGCCAGTAGGTTCTGGGACAATACTCATTAAACGGAAGGAATACAGCACACTTCTATGCGGGGGAGGAACCCAGGCTGACCTCTGGTGTCACACTGAAGGCCAGTGGCCGATCTGGGACCAGAACTGACACTCAGGCCAAGCTGTCCCAGTCTGTCATGGGATGAAGTGTCAGGTGACAGGGAGGTCACCTGTCAGGGTCAGGTTCCAGGGACAGGAAAAACCCCGGATGAGTCAACACTGCCCTTTCTTCCTTCAGCTCCAGCTTCATCCTTGTATTCAACAATGACTTATTAAATGCCTACTATGCGCCAGGGATCATTCTTGTGGTGGGGAGACAGCCATGAACAAGTATCTGATTTCACGGAGTCTAGGCTAAGTGGCGGGGGTGGGGGGGAGGCAGGTGAGATTAATAATTAAAATAGATAGGATAGCAGGTGGTGGAAGATTCCATGGAAGGAATAAAAGAAGCAGAACAAGAGAGGAGAGAGAGAAAGAAAGAGAGCAAGAGGCAGGGCATCTTTACAGACAAATGTATCAGAGAAAGCATCTCCGATAAGGTGACATTTGAGTGAGATCCAAAGGAAGATATGGGGGCATTAAAATATGGCTCTGATATTCTTCCTTTCAATAAATACAGCTTAACTGTCCTCCCCTTGAGTGTGGACTGGACTTGGTAACTCACTTTTTAAAATTTTTATGTATTTATTTTTGGCTGCACTGGGTCTTCATTGCTGCATGCGGGCTTTCTCCAGCTGCAGCAGATGCGGGCTGCTCACTCGTCATGGCGCCCAGTCAAGCTTTCTGATGACTGCAGCCCCTGCTGACATGCTAGCTGCAAACTCCTCAGAGAGTCTGCACCAGAATGAGCCACTCCTTTATTCTTGATCCACAAAAACTATGTGGTAATAAGTGTTTGTTGTTTTAAGACACTAAATTTCCGGGTAATCTGTTATATAGCAATAAATAACAAATACAGAAGGGGAGGGGCCAACCACATGGATACCCAGAAGTGTGGTCCAAGCAGAGGGCACAGCAGGTGCAAAGGCCCTGGGCCTCCAGGCGAAGAAGGCAGAGACTCCGTCAGGGCAGCTGTCCTTGTCTGTTTGGGTCTCAGTATGCTCATTTGTCAAAAGCAGGAAAGAGTGCCTCTCTTGCCTGTCTCAAGGGATATCGTCCGACGAGAAACTTGATTGCAGACCTAGGAAAGTTCAGAGAGGGCTGGGACTTAGCCACACAGCCAGACAGGGCCAGCCTGAGGTGCAGGCTGTAGCTGCTGACCATGATTCCTGACGCTTCCTGAACCTCCTGGATGAGACTCCCCAGGGAGGATCCTGGGAGTTGTATTTATCTGCTGGGTGATTTGGATCCATACACAAGATTGTGAGCCCCTGCCCTGCAGCCCTCAGTTTCCTCAGGCTCTCTGCAGTTCCTGATCTCCCTAAAGCCAATTAGCCAAGATCTATTCATCCTCGAAGTCTGCCCCAGGCGTCACATCCTCTGGGGAGCCTTCTCTTATGCTCCCCCAATCCCAAGAGTCAGACTTTTCGGCCACTGGCTCCCCTCTGAGCCTTGCTCTGGCTTCTTTGGCAACAAAAGTGCTATTGATTGCTCGTGCTGTGGTTCTTGAACATTGTGTTGTAGCTATTTCTTTAGATTCCGAGTCTCTGAGGTCAAAGAACATGTATGATATACGTCTATGTGTTGTTGTGTGTTAGTTGCTCAGTCATGTCCAACTCTTTATGACCCTATGGACCATAGCCCACCAGGCTTCTCTGTCCATGGGATTTCCCAGGCAAGAATACTGGAGTGGGTTGCCATTCTCTTCTCCAGGGGATCTTCCCGACCCAGGGATCGAACCCTGGTCTCCTGCACTGCAAGCAGGTTCTTTACCATCTGAGCCACAAGGGAAGCTTGATATACATCTACATAAGCCCAGAAGTCAGTATGGATCACTGTGTCCTCTTCTGTAGCCTAGTGTCCTGTAGCCCTCAGTCCAGTGTTCTGGATGGATAGACTGGTGAAAAGACGGAAAGGAGATTGGAAGAAAGGAGGAGGAAGGATGGGGAGAAGATGGGGGGAGGGATGGGAAGATGACCTGGAGGAAGGATGAGAGGAAGAATGGGAGAAGGAGTAGGAGGAGAGATAAAAGGAGGAATGGGAGGAACCAGGAGGAGGATCAGGGAGGGATGGGAGGAAGATGGAAAGAAAGCCTGGAGGAAGTATAAAGAGAGATGGGAGGAGAGTAAGACGACATGGGGGAGGAAGACTGACAGGAGGGATGGGAGGAGGGATGGGAGGAGGGATGGGAGGAGGGGTGGGAGGGTGGATGAGTGGACGAACGAATGAATGAATACAAAAGTGGGTGAACACAGTCTCTTCAACCACCGTACCTCCCCCACCCAGACTGGAGCTGTAGCTCGCAGTAACTCCAGTGGGCTAGCTCAGTTAACCAGGTCCCTGTTTTACTAACGGTCTCTTCTGCAGCAGAGGCAATTAGAGTCAACGGCTGCAGCTTCTCCCCAGGCAGCCCCACCTGCCCTGTCCTGTCCCATTAACTTCCAATTCAACAGCCATCCCCGACCTACAATGTATAATGAAAGACATTCAAAATATATCCAAATGGCATGAGTATTGATTTATTAATGCTGGGGAATGTTGCTCTAATTGAATTGAGATCCAGGAAGTAAGTTAATGTAGCTGACGGTGCTACAGGAATTGAATTACCCCAGGGCCAGAATTATTACCTTTTCACTCTCTTTGTTGTCAGTGGGATAAATAACAAATCAATTGACAATTCACCCTGGTGGCAAAAAAAAAAAAAAAAGCAAATCCACAGAGCCCTGAACAGAGAACTGAGGAATGGGTGTGGGTGAGGGGTGGGGAGCTTCCTGGAGGAGGTGGCAAATGAAGGTGAGCAGAGGAGGGTCTGTCTGCAAGCCCGGAGCCCTCTCTTCTCTGGTCTAGCAGCCAGAGTTTCCTAAAACTCTAGCTGCCCAGACTGAGAGGGCAGCACGGCTGGCTGTGAACATCTGTGAATACATCTGAGAACCAGAGATGGAGGGGGCTCGGGTCAACTCACACAGGGAGTCTCCTGGCAATTCTCTCCGCCCTGGCCTCAGCTGCTGGCGTGTTCCCCAGCTGAAAGCTCTCCTTCTAAAGCCACTTCAGATGCCTGCTCTGGTTTCTCCTGCTCCCTCCTGCTCCAGGCTTCTCTGCTCCCGACAGCCCTCGGAGACACTAGGCATCCCCTGGACAGGGAACTTAGAGGGTAGAATGCTGAGGGCGGAATGTTCCCCTCATCTGGCCACTGAGAGATTTGTGCTAGGATTCTGGAAACGTCTCAGAGGATGAAAGACTCTAGTCTGCTCCATCAAGAGAAAGGACCTCAGGAGTGAGGCCAGGAGACTGTGATTTCAACTAGCATCCTTCCCCCCGCCCCCTGCTGCTGTCCTCCTGTTCCTCTTTAGCACTCCTATATGTCTTCCAGCCTTTTCCTTCCTCCCCTTCAAGGGGGACCTTGTGCAGGAATAAACTGTCCCCTGAAATAGAGGACCATGCAAATAGACAAAGCTGGCAAGCCAGCCCAGCTCTACCTGTGGCTAGCTTTGTGGCCTCAGGGTATGGGTTTCCATCTCCGAGCCTTAGTTTCCCCACGTGTCCAGTGGGAACCAAACCCCGGGGAGCCTCATGAGACAGTGGCTCAGAAGTGCTTCGGAAAATGTGGAGTGAAGGACAGCCAGGGCTGGCGAGTGTCTGCCAGGGACCACACACCCTCCCGCCAGACGCCTCTGGCCGTGGGCTGTCCAAATGGGTGTCTGCAAAGCAGCCCGGCTGGCCTTGTTCTGGTCAAGGAAGAGAAAGGCTGAGTTAATTAAATCAACAGCTAACAGTGCAGGTTACCCACAAAAGTGAACTTTAGTGCCCCTAAAACCACTGACCAAAGGAGGGCTGGGAAAAAAAAAAGGAAACCACAGTTGGAGTAAAATGGAAAAAGAAATCATCAGCTCTACATCACTTCAGCTGGCCACAGGTATCAGAATATTAATTGGTCTTTGACTCGATTTGGCTGTGGGAGTCGGGGCAGGCTGTGGCTTCTGGGAGCCCAACCATGGGGCTGGCCGCAGGGCACACCGGGAGGCGGCTGTCCACAGGGACTGGGAGGGGGGTGGGGGCGAGGCTGGGGCCCCCTCAGTCCCGGGAGGGGAGGGCGGGTGGGCAGGGGTGGGCGGGAGGAGTGAGTGTGGGAATGGGTGTGAGTTGGGGCGGTGGGGGGTGGGCACCAGAGTGTGGTGACTGGGCCCTGTCAGGCTCAGAGTCTCATGAAAATAAAAACCTCAAACAGCTTGGTCACTCCAAGGCTCTCCACACAAATTTGTTATTGTTTGATTTTCACAATGGCTCTAGCAAGAAGGAGGTAATTCCTATGACAGAGGTGGAGTCTCACAGATATGCTTGGAAAGGCACCAACCACAGAGGCAGTGGTAACAGCAAAAATGATGGCAATGTTTGCTCTTGTTTAGGAAGTGACCACTTGGGCTCATGGCACAGTGCCGAGGTACAGAGGAGGTGCGTGATCTGGGCTGAGATGAATTTTCCGAGACTCAGAATTGACTCCCCAGATAGCAAGCCACCTTCTGGGCTTGCCTGGCCCAGGCCTGGCTCCTGTCCTTGACCCTGAACCCCTGCAGGGCTTCCCAGAGACTGATATGCAGGGGGCCTGGTTAGGCAGTCCCAGCCCCTCTATAGGTCACTGTGTGTTCAAGCCAACCTTGCGTATTCAATTCTACTCTGCTGAGTGGCTTGCTTTCTGCTGCAGCTGCTGTTATGACACTGATGGCCCGTGGAAACAGAGACCATGTCCAATCCCTCTTCTGCTGCTGGCCTGCTGGACATGTTTGTGAAACCCGGGCACAGGGAGTCATTTATCTGAGAGGGCAGCCACCTTCCCCCAAGCCTCTGCAGGGAAAATGTTCAGTGGAGCCCACATCATGAGTGCCTGGATGCAGCTCTGGAGCGTCAACAGCATCCCATCTCTTTGCCACCATGTCCTACATCTGTCCAGGGGCCTGTGCCAAGGAAGGCCTGCTTGGCTCCCCAGGCCTATATCAAGCCTGGGCCACTGTGGGCAAGAAGGGCTGTTAGATCATCTGCCTGCCCCTCCGTTCACAAAGGAAGAAACTGAAGCCCAGACAGGGGGAGGGGTTTGCCTGAGGTCACACAGCAAATTAAAACCTAGCGCCCCAGGTTCCAAGTTTCTTCTCAAACTTCTGGACTTCCAGGGGTCATGGAAGAGGCATTAAAGCCATAGGTCTAGCAGCAAAGTGGCACCTGACTTTGGCTTCAGTGTCAGGGAGAACAGGGCAGCTCTGGAGGCCGTGACAGCCTTGAGGGCCCAGGCCTGGCCCCAAGAGGCAACCACACTGTGCAGGAAGGTGGGCCTCATTTTTCCAGAACTTCTGCTTTCTCAAGTGAAGCTAAAAATTTGAGCTTTCATGTGAGGTTTCACAACTGTTAAATGTTGGCAAAACTGAAAACTTTAATAGCACGGTGACATGCAAAGCAAAATGACACATTTGCTGTCTGTGGGCCGTAGGTGGCGACTTTGGGACTGTCTCTCGTGGGGCCTGGTAGGTGGCATTGCGGGAGGAGGTGAAAGGCTGAGCACTCTAACAGGATTTGAGCTTTGAGATGCTGTTGGCTTATTGCGTCATTTATTCATTCCTTCACTCCTTTACCCTCATGGCCTGGGCCTTATTGTCTGCCTTCTTTGTCCAAGGAAGTTCCAGCCTCCCTCTGGCAAGAATGAACCTGTCTGAGCTTCCCAACATCCCAGGAGCCAGGATGGGGGCGAGGTAGGATTTCAAACGCAGGAGCCTACTGCTGTCTCTCTCAGCATCTTTCTGGGCAAGGGGCAAGTCTTCCTTGGCATGGTAGAGGGTGGAGTTGAACTGCCCACATCAGACAGATCCAACCTCTGGTTTTGGTCCCATTCCTACAATGGGGATTAAAATTTTGGGTTGAACAGACCTGGATTCAAATCTTGGCTCTGCTACTGACAAGCTGTGTGACCTTGCGCAAGTAGCTACCCCTCTCTGAGCCTCCGTAAAGGAGACATTGCAGATACCTGGCTGTGTCCCCATTGGCCACTCTGAAAACCTTCCCTTGTTCAGTTCAGTTCAGTCGCTCAGTCATGTCTGACTCTTTGCGACCCCATGAACTGCAGCATGCCAGGCCTCCCTGTCCACCACCAACTCCCATAGTTTAGGAGATGGCTTTTATTATTACTGATGATATTGTGATTTGGGGCTGACCCCCAGTCTCAAAGGCAAGATCATTAGAACAGCTTTGCGGTGGGAGTCTGGCTGCCCCACGAGGACCTCAGGGTGGACCGAGGGCTTAGAGTGGGGCAGGGAAGACTGTGGCCTCTGTGATGGGGAGGGTAGAGTCTGTGTAGCAAAGAGGATTGGGCCCCGGGGGAGCCCGTCTGCACCACTCCCACCCTAGGCCTCCGAGTGGTTAGTGAAAATGGTGCTAATGGGGCCAGGCCCAGCTGTGACCATCACCATCAAGGAGAAGGGGTGGGGCCCAAGGGAGGGGCAGGTGTAGGGTGGGTGAGGGGGTCCTGCAGCCTGGCCTGCCCAGCACCCACCCAGTGCTCCAGAGAGGCCAGGTCTGCTTCTGTCAGCACAGGGATTTATGGTGGGGGGTGGGGGTGGAGGAAAAGCTAGGGTACCCTAAGCTATCTCCTTGGAAAGTCAAATACAAGTTCTTCAACCTGCCCAGATTCTTGGAGTTTCTTGATCTAGGACCTTGGGGAGACAATTCCCCACTCTGAACCCACTTCATAGTCTTTAAAATAGAACTAGTGATAATATGACTTCCTAAGATTGTCTTGAAGTCAGTAAAGATAAATTTGGGCCAGAGAAGAGTGAGCAAGCTTCCTACCTGAGAAAGGGCATGGTCTCCTTTCCCTGCCTGGACCTCTGCTTGCCCCAGTTTATTGCCCTGCCCATTGTCTGGAGCTGGGGATGGAGCCCCAGTACTGTCTCTGACTTCCCTGCCTCTGGCCTCAAACCTCACAGAAATCCCCGTGGCTGTGGTTGCTGCAGGGTCTTCATGTCCAAAGGGATGCAGCTCCCCCACAGATGAAGGGCTTAGGATGCTCCCCTAAGTCTTAAGGAGTGAGGTTCCAAATGAATCTCTTTCCTCTCTATCAGGGCACACTTCTCTTAGCATCCTCTCTGAATCAGGCTCCTACCTCCGGGGATAGTTGTCCTAGATTGGGGTTTCCAAGTTACCACAGTCAGATTCACTCTCTCCTGCTTCACACCCAGCTTGCATGATAATCTTAAATCCTGCACTCGAGAGTTCATAAAGCCCGTCGTATGCTCAGCTCTCTCTCTCTCTCTCTCACTGACTCCTCTGAGTCAGCGCCTGAGGTTCTAGGCTGCAGCTAGGATGCCCATTTTGCAGATAAGAAAACTGAGCAGCCCCAGGACCAGGGTGAGGCAGGCAGGTATCCCAGATGTAAAGTTTAGTTCAGTGTTTGGCATCAACCTGGCACTTCTAGGGGGGTGGAGAGTCAGCACCCATGTGGGCCTGGCTTGGCCCACCCTGGTCTTGGCCATAAACCAAAGCTGGGGAGGAGGGGGGCTACCAGCCCTGCCCCACTCTCTCAGCAGGGAGGGAGGGAGTTGGTTACCAAGGTCAGTCTTCCCTGAGCTCTGGGCTGGGGCTCTTTCTGTCACAGCAAGAAAACCTCTTTGAATGGAAGGCTTGTTAGTGGGGAAATGACCCTAGAAGAAGGAAGATGGAGTCTGTGGATCTGTGTGGGCCTGGAGTCTGGTTAAATGCAGGGCCTGGAGGTACACGGGAATCTGCAGCTCAGAGAACAAGCGAGCCTAAACTACAGTAGGAGGCCCAGAGAAAGAGGGGTGTAATTCTAATGATTAACCTTCCAGAAGGCAGAGACTGCCCTGCTTGGGGGGTACTAGTGTCTGGTGGTGGGGAGGGGCTAGTATCCTTGAAGCTGTGAGAGCAGGAGGCCCCCTGGGTGGTCCTCTTTTGCAAAATCTAGTAAAACTGAGAAAAAGCACAAAGTCTGAGACCCAGCCATCTCTCGATAACAATAGCCACTGGCACTTTCCCCGTGGCAGGCAGTTTTAAGGGCCTAATGTTTATGCTCTCACTGAATTCTGGCAAGGACCCCCTGAAGTAGGTGCACTGTTATTATCCCCATTTTCCAGCTGGGGAAACTGAGCCTCAGAGACAGCTGACCTGTCCAAGGTCACCCAGCCGCTAAGTGGAGAGTCAACTCCTGTTTCTGCGCTTTTAGCTGCTATGACATGCTGCCTCTACCTTCAGAAATATTCTCCTGGGGGTGATGAGATGTATTGGAACATTCACAGAAACTTTGCTTGTAAGAGCAATACAACCAGAAGAAGCCACGTTACTGCTCACAGACAGGAGCAGCCACACACTCCAGAACAATCCAATAAGCCTTCCGGCAGTTGAACAGAGTGAGGTCAGACTATTCACTGTAACTGCACATTTCCTATTTAAATGATATAGTAACTGAAAAAAGTAATTTGCTGCTGTGTGCCTGAGCCCATTTTTAATACTAGAAAGGAAAAAAGAAAAAACAACAACAACAAATTATGCTTATCTCACGAAGTATTGATAGGGCTGGAAGATTCCAGACCAAACTGTTGAGGTTGCTTCTCAGAGGAAGGATGAGGGGTGGGATGAGGGCTGGTTGGATGGGCCAACCAGCTTGGCCAAGAGTAGGAAACTGTCACAAAGAGCATGTGCTATTTTTGTAATTAGATAAGAAACATTTTTTAAAACATGTTTTTAATGCATACTTTTTTTTTGCTTTTAAATATTTATTTATTTGGCTGCATGGGTCTTATTTGCAGCATGTGGTATCTTTTGATGCAGCACTTGGGCATCTCTACCTGCAGCATGTGGGATCTTAGTTCCCCTACCAGGGATCGAACACACATTCCCTGCATTGCAAGGCAGATTCTTACCCACTGGATCACCAGATTAAGTCTACGTTTTTTAAATGAAAAGATATTAAAGAATCTTCAAAAGGTGGCTTGAGGGCCCCTCCCCTAGTTTGGATTCCCAGACTAGGGAAGACACCTCTGCTGTGATAGACTGGCTGACTCAGGTCTATTCCTACCCAGAGGGGAAGGCAAAAGTGTCACAGGGAAAGTCTTTGCTTTTTGTTCTGCTCTCAGCACCCTTTGGGCTGCAGCAGCTGAGGGGTTGGGGTCATGGTACCCCATCTTCTGTTGCTGACCTGTGGTGGCAAAGGGCAGTGGGCCAGGCCTTTCCTGTCCAACCCTGACCATGTGTGTGAGTTTTGGGCTACTGCTTATCTCCAGCCTCAGTTTTTTCACCTGCAAAATGGGAATAATATCCTTCTCTGGCTTGATCTAGGGTCGAAATAAAATGTCCCTGAGAACTGTCAAGAGGGGAAAGATTTGAGGACTAGTTACAATTTTTCTTTACTAGTAAACTTTTGGATCAAAGAGATCAGGGTTTGAATTCTAGTTCCTCCACCGACCAGCTATGGACAAGAGGGTGCACTCCTCTTGTTACCCACCAGGGTTCTTAGGTCTTCCCCAGTCAATGGAAATTGACTAGAGGCCAGACAAGAAATTCAAGCAGGGGCTTCCCTGGTGGCTCAGTGGTAAAGAATCTGCCTGACAGTGCAGGAGACACGGGTTCGATCCCTGGTCTGGGAAGATCCCGTGTGTTGTAGGGCAACTAAACTCACGCGCGACAACTACTGAGCCTGTGCCCAAGAGCCCGGGAGCCACAGCTACTGAGTCTGTGTGTCTCAACTACTGAAACCCAGGTGCCCTAGAGTTTGCGCCCCGCAACAGGGAAAGCCACTGCAATGAGAAGCCCGAACACTGGGACTAGAGAGCAGCCGCCACTCACCACAACCAGGGAAAAGCCTGCACAGCAACAAAGACCCAGCGAAGACAAAAACAAACAAATTAATTAATTAAAAAAAGAAATTCAGGCGAGGCTTTCCTGGAGCCCCTGATGCCGCAGGGGAAGCAAGAACTAACAACAGATTCCCTTGCTTGCTTACTTCCCCAGGCGGGGGGCAAGCTTGTTCTTTACGTGGGGCGAGGGTAGGGGTGTGTCCAGGGGTGAGGCTGGAGGGGTGTTTTGCTCGCCCGCTTTGGTGGCGTTTTGTGCAGGAGGCACACTCAGCACCCCGCTTTTGCTCCTGACACCCTGTCTTTGCTCCAGGCTCCTCTAAAGTTGGCAGTTGGGTTGTTTGGTCTCTTTGTATCTTCTGGGTCCAGAACTTGCCCCAGCTGCGCCTGCACACAGTTATTTTTAGCCCCACACAGTTTCTTTGGATTTTGTTGCTCAAGGAGAGATGTGCCCAGGTGCAAGCATTGCAGCACTGCCGCAAGAGTCCCAGGTCTTTGACCTCAGTTTCTTCATCTGCAAAATAGAAAGGAAAGTATACCGTTGACACGGTTGCATAGAAATTCAGGGAGTTAATTCAGGACGGCAATTCAACCTGGTCCCTGGCCCACAGCGAGGGCGCCTTCAAGGGTTTCCGTGATGAGGAAGAAGGGGCCAGGAGCTTCCCCGGGTACGGGTGAGGGGCTCGGCAGGGCCCAAGGGGCTTATAGGATGTTTGGGGAACCAAGGTCCAGGAGGAGGGCAGACACTCAGGAAGTCGGGCCTTCTTTCTGCCGTGACTTCCAGAAGGGGAACCAGCCTTGGGGTTCGGCAAGCAGAGATTGGCCAGCATGGTGAATCCCACAGCCCGGCCTGGAGGGCCGCTCTCCCACCACACGCTGGCCAGACGGCCGGGAATGGGGAAGTAAGAGGCGTCTCCCAGGAAGGGCCAGACAGGCTCAGCCCAAGGTGGAAAAACCCTCTGGTCAGCGGTGCCTGGGGGGTGGGAAGCGTGGGCCTTGGGCATGGCCGCCTGCACCCCTACAGGCCCGGCTGCCAACTCTCCCAGCTCGGATCCTCCGGTCGACCGAAGCCAGGCTAACCTCCCCGAGGCCCAGGGCCACCTCTGCTGGCCTGGCCTTTCAGTGGCTCCCTTGTATCCACAGAGCGAAGCCTCCTCCAGCTCCTCACCCGGACCTTCCAAGCCCGCCTCGGTCGGACCTCCACTCGCCCTGCGCCTTCATGGTGTGGCCTGATGGACAGTGTGAGACCAGGCCTGGCCCTGGGGTTCTCCGAGGCTGATGATGGGGCCACGCCCCCCGCCCCTGCCCTGTCCCCAATTCCCCACTGTTGGATTCTTTTGGACTGTGTCCATACTGGCTCCTGGGACGTAATTAGCACGAGGACATAATTCCTCGTGTGCAGACGACCCTTCCTAGTTTCCATGGCATCTTAGCCATAGTTCCGCAGTAGAGCCAGGCGGGGACTGGGCCCCTGCTGTGGGCGCTGTGGAGATGTACCCCACCCAGTTCTCCTTCAGGAGATCCTGCTGCCTGGAGCACAGTGGCCGGGGACCCAGCTGCCACCTCTTGGGAGCCACCGCTGTGTTGTCACTGGGCCAGGGCCCCCAGGGCCCCCTACACCATACCTGAGCCCAGCAGAGGGGTCAGACCTGTGTCCTGGTCGGAGGGTCCTTCCTGTCTATTGCTCCCTCTCCCTGTTAAGTTTCCCAGCTGTTTCCCCCAGCAGATCTCCTGCGTATCTGATCCCTCCCTGGCCTCTGCTTATCGTGCGTGCCGTGCCAAGTCGTTTCAGTCATGTCTGACTTTTTGCAACTCCATGGACAGGCTGCTCTGTCCATGGGCTTCTCCAGGCAAGAATATTGGAGTGGATTGCCATTTCCTCCTCCAGGGGATCTTCCCAACCTAGGGATCAAACCTGCGTCTCTTCTGTCTCCTTCGTTGGCAGGCAGATTCTTTACCTCTAGCACCACCTGGGAAGCTGGGATTATCTCAGCACTGGGTTCATACACTCATTTTACAGATGGAAAAATCGAGGCTTAGAAGTGGGAAGTGACCTGGCCAAAGGCACCCAGCAAATTGCTGCTAAAGCCAGTTCCAGGACTAAGACATCTTCCTTCTGTTGCTTCCTCCCTCTGCTTCAACCCCTCAATCCAAAATTGAGATCAAATGTCAGGACAGCCTCCTCAAGAAGCAATGCTGACTCTGGAGGTGTTTGACCCAGAAGAGATCCTTAGCTTAAGCCACATTTGGAGAGACCTGACCTGGGGACTGGGGCAGCTGCGAGGCCTCCTGCCCCCCATTCGTGGGGGGAATGGGGCCCTGCCGCCCTGGGCAGCGTTCTCTCCAGGGAGCACAAGGGCAGGATTGCAAGGCTGGCTTTTAAAGCAACACAACATCATTAAATGTGTGATGGAGCCCAGGCCCTAATGGCTTATCTAAGACTCTCCGTCGCCATTCCCCACTTCTCAGGAGGGCGGGTCAGAGGCTGAGGGATGGCTGGGGTGGAAACACTCTGGGGACCCTGATCTTGGACTTGGCGAGGAGGCCTTTTGTCAGGGGGCTCTGTCTGACCAGCTCTGATTTTCATCATCAGGGCATAAAGCTTTGATTGGGGGTGGGGGTGGGGGGCTTGTGGAGTCCCTGCCATCATCCACAGAGGGAAACTGAGGCTCAGGGGGCGATGAGACTTTCCCAAGGCTGCACTGAAGCAGCCCTAGAATCTTCCTGACTGCTCTCTCCACCTAGCCCCACCCCAACCCTTCTCAGACAAGCTGTCTTCATTATCCGCCAAAGCAGGCCCGGTTTCTGCTTCTCCCAGGACGAAAGCAATCTAGGAGATTCAGTCCCATAGGCATCATGTTGCCTGTCTGGATTCCTCATTTCAACAGGGGCTTTATATTTACCACAAAAGCACACACCTTGTCACGCATCATATAATGACATCATTGTAGCCACTGCTCTCTGGATAAACCACAACCCCTTCCAGGCCCTGTGAGGTTGGCCGGCCCACATCCTTGACCTCCCCTCTCTGTAGCCACTCTGCCCTGGGTGTCTGTGCTCTGGGCCCCCAGCCTGAGCCCCTCAGTCCTCCAGGGCAACTAGCAGCTTCCCAGCATAGGGCTGGCTGCCACCCTCTGCGCCCTGTGCCTTACCCGTGGGTTTCTACACACCCATCAGACCTCAGCTCCAAAAACTTTCTAAAACCCTGATGCCCCCAATAGTGGTCCTGCCACCGAATCCTTCTCATCTTATTATATAAATATGTTTGCGATTCTTCATTTCATGTGTTTATCCTCCCTGCTCTAGAACAGGCTCCAAGAGCAGGAACACAAGACACAGTGAGGAAGGAAGGGAGGAAGGAAAAAAGGGAAGAAGGAGGGGAGGAGGGAGGGAAGCAAAGGCAGAAACAGTCAGGAAACAGGAACATAGAAACAGAAATAGTCAAACTCCCGGAGAAGGGCAAAATAGTTGCCCAGGTTGAGTTCCAGATCTGACTTTGAGCTTCCCAGCAGCCAAGGCAAAAAGGAACATCCGGTCAGTTACATCAGTGTTGGTGTCAGAAAGGAGGAAGCCCACCAGCTCCTCGGGGACAGTCCAGCTCTCTGGGGGCGGGGCGCTCACTGATGCATGGCTTGTGTCCTCGGCATCCCCCCACAGGTGCACTAAAGGAGTTCCCAAGGCAGCGTCTCACTCCGCTTGTGGGCAAAAGCCAAGAAAGGGACGTTGGAAAGCAGCTGGGAGACGATGCCTGTGCTGAGAGCCTCGGGTGGGCCAGGCTCGGCTGGAGGACAGGGTGGCAGGATGTCCTCACCTGTGCATGCCGACACTGCATAGCGCTCAGTCCCGGGGGTCCGTGTTGTTACCCAGCCGGGGGCCCAGTTCCTCGTCTGGCTCTTGGCAAAGCTTGACTCCCGGAAGACCCTAGGCAGGGCTCCATGCAGACACCTCGCCTGTGCTCTGGCCTCAGAAAGAGGCTGCAGGGTGGGATGTGGTGGTGGAGGGTGGGCTCTGGGGTCAGCCCATCCCCCCGCACACCTGTCCCAGCTCTGCCACTTCCCACCACTTGACTCACCTTGCTGAGCCCGCGGTCCTTCCGCCTTCATCCCCTGGGGATCGTCCAGTTCCGCCCTCAGGAGGATGCTGGCAGGATCGAACACCACAGGGCGCGTCAAAGAAAACACGCAGGAGAGTCAAGCAGCCGCGAGCACTCTCAGCGTCGCTGGCTTTTGGGGCACCCGGAGCCAAAGCCTGAGGCTCTCACCAAGGACAGAGACCCCACGGAGGACAGCCGCGTGTGGAATGGAAAGGCCTGGGCTGGGTTTCTCACGGTGGGACCTGAGGCGTCGCTGTCCTTCAGCACCTGTGGTGCCCCTTGTCCTGCAATTATTTCCTGGGGAGGGAGTAAACTGAGGCGCTGTCCGGGCAGGCCTAGGATGTGCGTGTGGGCCCACATGCATGCATGTGTCGAGGAGAGGCAGGAGGCCCCTGTCTGGGAAGAGAGACAAACCAGGTCAAGGGCTCAGGTGCAGTTACACGCTATGCAGGGTGGAGGCGGGTGGGTTTGAGTGGTTCTGGGGAGAAAGGGAGGCCAAGGAGGGGCCCCGGTGATGGGTCAGGAAGGAGAGGTGTCCTGGGGCCCCGGGAGGAGGGGAGAGTATGTCCAGCGGATGCAGGGTAACACGCACTGGCGTGGTCCCCATCCAGGCCGAGGGCATCACACACCTTACCGTCAACCCGGGGGCGTACACCAGTCTCTGCTCTGCCTTTGAGGAAACTGAGGCACAAGGCGGCTGAGAAGCTAACCCCGGGTCACAAAGCGAGTGTCCTAGTCCGCTCTGGCCGCTCTAATAGAATTCCACACAAGGGGTGCCTCAAAGGACGTTTGTTTCTCCCAGTTCTGGAGACTGGAAGGTCCAAGACGATGGGGCTGGCAAGGTGGGTTTCCTCCTAAGACCCCTTCTCTTGGCTGCAGGCCCCTGCCATCCTGTGTGTGTTCACATGGCCCCTGCTTGTGTGTGTGGGTGGCTGGGTGGGGAGGGGCATGGAGAGAAGGGGAAAGAAAGAGAGAAAGAAAAAGAGAGGGAGAAGCAATTAGCACTCTGGGGTCTCCCCTCATAAGGGCACTAATCCTATAGGATCAGGCCCTTAACCTCGGGCCTTGATTAGCCATCATTACTTCCTCAGTTGTCCCCTTTCTAAATGGGCTTCAACATATGAATTTGGGTTGGGAGGAGGGAGAAGACACAAAAATTAAGTCCTTAACCACTAGGAAGGGACCGGGTCAAGATCTGAGCCAGACTACCTGTCCAGTCCCCAGCTCTGGCCCTGAAACGTACCAGACAGATGGCGAGGGGCTAGGGTTCAGGGGCTTCAGAGGAGGTCCAGCTGGAGACAAGGACAGGGAGAGAGCCCAGGGCAGACAGCAGCCACAGGAGAGGAAGGAGGGAAGGAGGGAGCTTCCCCGGGAAGGTCAGGGAGCGAGGCAGAGTGGGGGAAGCTGGTCTGGGCTCATTAGCAGGAGGCCCAGCTGGCCGGCTGCTCCAGACCGTGAACTTGGCAAAGGGCAGCCACCCAGGGGCAGAGGGTAGCAGGTCCATGTAGAAAGGGCTCCCGAGGGGGCCCTGGCCAGATCAATGAGGGCAGCCGGGTCAATGAAGACTCAGCAGGCCCTGGGGGCTTGACCTTGGCCCCCAGATGGGGTAGCAGCAGCCCGCCCGCCTTGTGAGACCGTGCGCTCAGCCCTTCCCTGCCGCTGGTGCTTTTACTGAGGAGGCACTCTGCCAAGTCCATTGCTTGCACAGCCTCAAAACCACCCTGAAAAGCTGCTCTTATTATCCCCATTTGACAGATGAAGAAACTGCGGCTCAGAGAGGTTGAAGGAACTTGCCCCCTTTGGGCAGTGACTCAAACCCTGAGAGCCTGACTCTGAGTCCCAGACCCTTGAAAGTGCATTTCAGAATCATCTCTCCTTGGTCATGTCTTAAGTTCTTCCTTCTCCAGCTGGCTGGATGGACAGGTGGGCAGGTGGTCCTTGCCCCTGTCCTTTGTCTGTCTCTGGTTTGGTTTGCTGAGTGAACAGCACGTGGGGGTGGGGCTGGGGAGGGGCAGGGAAACAGACTTGAGCTCCGCAGGGCAGCTGAGCATAGATTGCTGGGCTGAAACCCAGAGAGGAAGCCGGGACAGAGGACCCAGGGCGATGGTCCCCACACAGACATCTGCACCCACTGGCAGCTCCTATCCCCATGACCAAGTGGATGAGGCCGGCATGGGACAGTGAGGCCTCTCTCCCAGGCTAGCCCCTAAGATTCTGCCCCTTCAAGGCATTGAACCTGGAGCCCCATATAGAGGGGACAGGGACCAACCTGTTAGAGTGCTGTGAACCTACTGTGTGCCAGGCAGAAGCCTAGATGCAAGGGATTCCGTAACAAGTCAAGCCGGGTCAGTGCCTGCTTGCGTGGGGCTTAGAGTTCGACAGGGAAGTCCAGCATCCATCACTGAATTACGCACAGGTGAGATTACGGCTGAGGCAGGACACGGAGGGACCATGACACAGTACTACAGTGGGGTGTGTGAGTGGGGGGACCCCTAGCAGGGACGGTCAGGGAAGGCCTTCCTAAGGAAGTGGCCATTGAGCTTTGCTTGCAGAGTGAGCAGGTTAAGGAGGAAAGGGAAGAGTGCACAGCCTGTGCAAAGGCCCTGTGGTGGGAGGGAACAAGGAGGATACAAGGGCCTGAAGGAAGGTGGCTGAAGGTGAGCAGGCTTTGGGGAGGTGGCTGGAGATGTGGGTGGGGTCAGAATACCTGGGACCTTGAAGGTCACCTGGAGGAGGTAAGAACACTTCCCAAAGACTTGTAGGATGTCACTGAAGGGTATGGTTGCATACCACTATTTTCTGTATTCTAGAATATACATTTAACCTTTCACATCTCTGAAGCTGAGATGCATTTTATAATCCATTGTTTGTCTAAGCTTCACTGGCAATCCTTTTCTTTGTGGGACATAAAAATATGGTATGTCTTATAATCACTTGAAGAGGTCATCCATCCAGGGGGATACAGGAGGAAAGATGAGAAAGGCCCCCATTTGAAGAGCTAAAGAGGCTGGAGTCCCACCCGCTCACCCTTGCAGGAACTGTGGGTCCCTCTGCTGCTCCCAAGACTCCAGGGAACACAGGCTGGAAATGAAGGGTCTTGATCTTGGAAACCTTTTTACAACACGTGTGCTCAGGCTCATGCTAATTAGAGTCTCAGACACGCTGATTCAGAGTCTCCAGGATGACTCAGGAACCCAGAGCTCTCAGAGCCAGCTTGGTTGCTGCTGCTCTGTTTATGCTCCAAGTCCCCGAGCTTGACCGTCCCGGATTCTGTTTCTGGAACACGAACATGCACAGGACATTATACCCTTTAAAAAGCACCCTGAGCCCCGCACATAGTAGGTTGGTTGCTGGAACTGCAGATTCAGCCCCCAAATGGCCTGAGGTCTTTTCCCCAAGACCCGTGGGAATGGAGGTCCCAGAGTTTCTCACGGCTGCCCTCCTCCCACTGCTTTTTCCTGCCAGATAATCCTTTTCCTGCAAAGTTTTCTGAGGGCAAAGGAGAGGTTCCCTCATTCCCCACCTTGGCCTGGACTTTACCTTCGTCTCTTTCCCTCCCCCTCCCCGCTATACACACTCTTCGGGCTGTTGTTGTTGGCTGGGTTGTGGCTGATACGGGTCACAGAAGTCACCCAGCAATGAGGATCAATAGCGGATCCAATTTTCCTGCTTCAATTTTAGAGCTTTTTAGCTTCGCATCGGTTTGACGCAATTGGACAGAAAAACAGCTGAACGGCTGTCCGGACCCCAGAGACCATGCCTGGGAGCCCTCCCCGCACCGGTCAGATTGGCCTCTGAGACCTAGCCAGGGCAATACAGGGGGCTGTGGCTCCCCCTCCCACGCTAGATGATCTCTCTGCTGGAGGGAGGACAATCAGGGGCAGCGGGATGAGGGGGGTGTCAGAGAAGGGGCATGGAACTTGCTCTGTGGCCCCTAAGTCGGGGCTGTTGTCACCGTGGGGGATGCAGTCTGTAACACACTTGCTAAACGTGGACACAGGAGCCCTCCTGTTCATGCGTCGACTCCGGAGTCTTGCTGAGTCCCTGGCTGGCTAACAGTCAGGCTGCCCAGAGGAGGCAGGGCTATGGATGAGCATGAGATGGGAGATCTGGCCTTGCATTCTGACCTTCTGACCTCTCCCCCCAGATCATCCCCAGCTCCTCAGACTTCAGACCTCAGAAGGAAGACACAGAGGCAACATCCATGGGAGGCTATTCATCTCAGCAATAGCAAAGGCTGGGAGCTAACTGAAATGCCCATCAAGAGGGCAACAGTGGGTAGGACATAGTATATCCACACAACAAGTAACATCAAAACATGCTGATCTGGAGAAACCTCCAAGACACGCTGATACATAGAGAAGCTAATCACAGAGGCATGGGATCAGCACAGTTCTGTTTTGTAAGGAAGCGTGTGTGCAAGTTTGTAGGAGCAGATACCTACTGGATAGCAATGCCTTGATAATCTTAGGAAAAGGATACCCAAGTCATACCATGGGGGCTTTTTACTTCTTAATTTATGTGCTTCGGAAAGAAACGATGGTGTATGGATGCTTTTGCCTTTCTGTCTTGTTTTGATTTCGGTATAAAATCTGTAGCAGCTAATCATGATGATGATAGATCTGTGTGTACAAATATGGGAAGATATCCACACCACCCCAAAAAAGAGTAAGTCAGAGAAAACTACATTTGGTAAGGTCCATAAAGTAAACCTTGTATGTGAAGAGCTAAATAATATCTGCATAAGCTTTATAAATGCACAGATAATAATCTGCAGAATAGATGCTGAGCTGCTCACAGGGGTCACCGAGGAGGAGGGAAAAGGACTTTCAGGGAGGGTGTTACGGGGGCTGTCACTCCTAACTCCCAAGGCCTGGGTTGCCTTCGCGACATAGGGACCCTGAGAGTGGGTGGTGAGTGGCAAATGAAAACAGCCAGGACAGCAAGAAGGGGTGTGCGTACCCATGGGCCTTGGTGATGGTCATTGTCCTGGGGTGCTTGGGGCTGACTATTCACATTTGAACTTCATGTCTTGGGTCCTTCTGCCACCCTTCCTGCTACTTCCGTGACTCAGAGGCCAAGAAAGTAAGAAATTATGCATATGTGGGGATTTCTCCAGTGGGATGTTTCTGCCTGTCTCTGGGGTTTCTGGGTAACTAGGGGATTCTCAAGGAGCCTACCTACCCCCAGTTCCTCCTCCTCCTCTCCCAGCCTTTTCTGGTGACCAGGGGCTGATGCCAGGGCAGGCAGACATGGCCTTGGACACTGACTCCTGCCCCAGGGCTAACCACAGCAGGCACGTGCAGCCCAAGGCCTCCACAATGCTGACCTTTCCAGAGCCCTGATGAGGCATTAGTGTCCACACGGAGGCTGGGCCTGGCCCTCGGCCGATCCATTGATTCCCCGAGTTCCCCAGGGCCTCCTGACTGCCCCTAAACCCACTGAATAAATGAATCATAGGAACGCAATGAGTAATAGATCTGCTGGTGGCCTGGGAATTGGAAGCAAACAGAATCCCTAGGGGACCTTGGCATGGACAGCCCAGTTAGGAATGGCAGGATGGATGCTGGGCATTTAAGGGTGAAGAGGGGACCCAGATAGCCCTGTTCTAGAAGTGGGGAGTCCTGGTCTGAGCAGGGCAAGGGGAGGAGGAAGGGCTTGCAGGGCTGGGTGGAGAGGTGGCCACCCCCCACACCCCCACACACTCTGGCCCTGTGTGCTGTCCACTGCGGCCACAGCTGCTCAGGACAGTTCTCCTGGGGGAAGGATGAACTGTGTGCAGGGAGAGCTCTGAGAAGGGCGGTGCTGGGCTCTGCCTGGAGGGGTCAAGGTCTTATAGCAAGTGGGTTCTAATCCTGGCCCCTCCACTTTCTAACTGAGTAATGTTGACTAAGGTACTTAACCTTTCTGAGTCTCAGTTTTCATCATCTGTAAAATGGGTAGCAGAGGTGAGTAGCAGTACCTCTCTCATAGGCTCGTTTGGGATTAAAATAAGATGATGCATTTAAAGTGCTTGGTGCAGCACTGATTTTTATTAAGGGCTGGAAAAATAACAGTGCCTCCCCCACCCTTGTCCATGTTAGTATTATGGGTTGTCTCTCATAAACATGTGGCCACACAGGGGTCTAAGCTGGGATGACAGGGTTCATGCCGGGAGAGGACTGGATGGGGACTTTGAAAGTGTCCTTTGAAGAGCTGGTGCCGAGGAAATGCTGCCTGCCCCAGGAAACCGTGTTGCTGTGGGTTTGGGTCTGGGACCTGCCGGCGTCACCCTGGATGAGGTTTGGAGGCGTGTGCAGGACAGCAGGAAGTAGCCAGAGCGGGGCTGGGGTGAGAGCTAGCCTTGCTCAGGGTTTGAGGTGGTGATATTGAATAATCTGCTCCAGCCCTGGGGTCAGGGGGCTCTGTAGCCCCTTTCCCAAAGAGTCTGCAAGGGTCAAACCTTTGCCAAGACGTGGCTGCCCTGAGGGACGCTCACGCTGGGCAAGGGTGTCTATAAACACCCCCTACCCCCGATACCAGGGCCGGTGGGAGAGCAGGTGGGCGCAGAACTGCCCTGCTGCTGCAGAGGTGGGCTGTGGGCGCCCGCACACTCCACGGAACGCCCTGGATTGCTGCTTTGCTGTCAGGTGTGAAAAACAGGAAGCAGGGGAAAAAATATCCCCACATTGATTTCCAGGTGAAGAAAGGGGCTTGAGCAGGGCAAAGTCTTTACTGAGGTTGGCCTGAGAATCAAGTAATTTCTTCCTGAAACTGGGACCTCCTTCCAGGAGCCTGTAGGCCATGCCGGTCGCTTTCCCGAGCCTTGTGAAATGAGTCTCGGAGTGTCACTGACTTCCTCAAAGAGAAAGCTCTTAGGAACATATTAGCCTCAGTTTCCTGATCTGCAAAATGGGCTGTCAGGAGATAGTACATGCAAAGCATGTAGCGCAGGGCCCAGTTCTCAGCACCAGACAGAACCCTGATTCTTTTCTCTCATATTAGTGCTTGAGGCAGAGGGGCCCGGGATTCCCACCACTCCCATCCGCCCACTTTACAGAAGGAAAGGAGGCCCAGAGAGAGGTGGCCTGGCAAAGACTGCCCAGCAAGGCTTTGGTGCAGCTGAGACGGGTCATGGGACCCCCGCCCTCTGCCTGCCCCCATCCCTGCCTCATCCCCTTCCCCTCACCCCAGGGGTGGAGAGTAAGGCCTCCTCTTGCTGGCCCCGCAGCAGTGGCCCTGGGGTGCTGGGGGACCCAACACATACACTCCCCACACTGCGACCTCCCCCGGCTCCCAGGCCCGGCTGGACCTGTGGTCTGGACCAGCTGGGCTCCCATGGCTGGTGGTTGAGACCCCAAAGCCACAATAGGCTGGGTGTATTGATTGAGGAGCATGCCTGGGCCCCCTGGGTGGTTGGGGCTCCGAGATGGGGTGGGGGTGGAGGGGGGGCCTGGCCAGCCCTCCGGGAAAGCAGTCACTCTCCGCTGAGCCCTGCAGTCGGTGGGAGGTGGGCTGGACCTTTGGAAGGACTAGAGGAAACCATGGACCAGACCAAACAGTGACAACGGCCAACACTTACTTATCGGGCCCACATGCTGCTCTAGCATTTTACCCGGCTTCACTCACTGAATCCTGATGATTCTTGAACTAGGTAATACCATTCTCCCTTCTCCACAGCCAGGAAATGGAAGCAGTGAAGTCACAGACTACAGTAAGTCCCCGCCCTCACGAGGAAACAGAGACGAAGAAGGAGGGAAGGGCTTGCTAAGGGGACACACATCCAGCTGTTCTGATCACTTTTCTCTTCTAGAAAAGTAGGAGCAGAAGATGGCTATCCCAGATGTTCAGGGGCTAAAACTCCAAAAGCTGTGTCCAAGCAGGTCTGCTGGCCCCTCCTGGCTGATGGAGGCCATCTCCACCCTAGGCCTGTTAGACTTGACTCTTGCCTCCATCATCTCCCCTTCCCTACCCCTCCTTCTCTCCTCTCTTCCCTTCCTTCCTCTCTCCCTCACCCTTCCCCTCTTCCTTTCCTTCCTTCCTCTCTCTCCTCCCCTCTCTCCTTTCTTCCTACGGTCATGAACCATCACCACAATCAAGATACAGGACATTTCCAACACCCCACAAAGTTGCCTCCCTCTGTTTGTAATCAGTCAGATCCCTTCTCCCAGTCCTCAGCCACTGGCAATCACTGGTCTGCTTTCTGTCCCTAGAGCTTTGCCCTTTCTAGAATATCATGCATGTTGACTCAGGCACTATGTATATGCTTTTGTGTCTGCCTTTTCACTTAGCAATGCTTGTTTAGGTCTATAATTCACTTTGATGATATATGTGTGTGTGTGTGTGTGTGTGTGTGTGTGTGTATGATATAAGGCAAGGTTTGCAGAATGGCAACCATAGAGGGTTTTTTTATTCCCCCAAGCCTTGGCATCAAATGGAGTTTGCCTCAATGGATTTTGAAATTGTTAGACTAGTAACTCTTTATCTCCTTCCATTTTCTCCCATTTTGAATGGGAAGGTCTATAACATGAATCGTATGCCTGTAACCACATATTTTGTATTTTGGAAGCAGAGAACTTGCTTTCTAGTTTTACAGATGGAGGGAATTTTGCCCCAGGAGGGATGCCATCCAGAGTCCCACCTCGGAACTTTGCAGTTGTGATTAGGGATCTTGAGGTGGGGAGATTATCCTGGATTATCCTTACAAGAGGAACACAGGAGGAGTCAAATTCGGGGAAAAGGTGATGTGATGATCAAAGCGAAAATGGGAGTGATGCGCTTTGAGGATGGAGGAAGGGACCACAAGCCAAGGAATACAGGTGGTCATTAGAACCTGAAAAATGCAAGAGACCAGCTTCTCCTTCAGAGCCTCCAAAATGGAATTGTAGTCCTGCTGACACCTTGTCTTTAGTCCAGTGAACCTGATTTCAGACTTTAAAAAAAAATCTTCAAAATCATTTATTTAAAGCCCTTGAATTTTCAAAGGGACCCAGAAAAATTAACCAAAAAAATCCAAAAATAATCACATGAGTCAGAGAAAGGACAATAACTAGAAACCATATGTTTGGACTACTAGCCAGCTTTTCCAGTATGTCATATGAATGCATTTTTATCAGATAATACAATAGTTGTGCCAGCTAAGTAGTGTGACCTGGAGTTACATTGCTGATGGTAGGATGTACCGACATCTTAGGGGCTTCCCTTGTAGCACAGTCTGCCTGCAATGCAGGAGACCTGGGTTTGATTCCTGGGTCAAGAAGATCCCCTGGAGAAGGAAATGGCAACCCACTCCAGTATTCTTGCCTGGAGAATCCCATGGACAGAGGAGCCTGGCAGGCTACAGTCCATGGGGTCACTAGAGTCGGACACGACTTAGCAACTAAACCACCACCATCACCAACATCTTGGAGAGGAAGTTAGCCTTGTGGATAGATACCTCCAGAAGGAACTTCCTAGGCAACCAGCCCAGCCTCCCAAAGACCCTGAGAGGGGACTGGTCTTGACGGGGTTGAGGAGCCCCTCTTGTCTTTTTCTTTTTTTAAGTTGGAGTATAATTGCTTTACAATGTTGTGTTAGTTTCTACTGTACTGTATCATGAATCAGCTCTACAAGTACATATATCTCCTCCCTCTCAAGCCCCCCTCTCACCCTCTCGCCCCTCACAGCCTTCACAGAGCACAGAGCTGAGCTCTCTTAATGGCCTGCCTAGCCTCCACCCCCTCCAATCTCATCTCTGATTTTTTTTCTTTTAGTTAATTTTTATCACAGTATAGCTGATTTATAATGTTGTGTTAGTCTTAGGTGTACAACAAAGTGAATCAGTTACACGTACACATATGTCCACTCTTTTATAGATTCTAAAGCTATAATCAAACTAGACAGCATATTAAAAAGCAGAGACATTACTTTTCCAACAAAGGTCCATCTAGTCAAAGCTATGGTTTTTCCAGCAGTTGTGTATGGATGTGAGAGTTGGACTATAAAGAAAGCTGAGCGCCGAAGAATTGATGCTTTTGAACTGTGGTGTTGGAGAAGACTCTTGAGAGTCCCTTGGACTGCAAGGAGATACAACCCAGTCCATCCTAAAAGAGATCAGTCCTGAATATTCATTGGAAGGACTGATGCTGAAGCTGAAACTCCAACACTTTGGCCATCTGATGGGAAGAACTGACTCACTTGAAAAGTGAGTTGGGAAAGATTGTTGGGAAAGATTGAAGGCGGGAGGAGAAGGGGACGACAGAGGATGAGATGGTTGGATGGCATCACTGACTCAATGGACATGAGTTTGAGCAAGCTCTGGGAGTTGGTGATGGACAGGGAAGCCTGGCGTGCTGCAGTCCATGGGGTCGCAAAGTGTCGGACACGACTGAGCAACTGAAGTGAACTGGTTCTCATATAGGTCATTCTAGAGTACTGAGTAGAATTTCCTGTGCTATATAGTAGGTTCTTATTAGTGATTTCAGACTTCTGACCTCCTGGACATTAAGATAAGAAATTTGTGTTGTTTAAGGTACTATGTTTGTGAAAATTTGCTACATCAGCAATAGAAAATGAATGCACTAACACAGTTTTGAAGAATAAAGAAGGACTTGTTTTTTTTAAGTATTATGACTTAATATAAAGCTATGTAGTTAAAGAAGGATGATTATTCAATAATGGAAGAGCAAGCCTACAAATACATCCGCTTACAAACGGGACTGAACATATGGCAGAAATCAGCCTTTACAGAGCAAGCTATTTAATGGAGAAATGGTGTTATGTCACTTGGATCTTCAGATAGAAAAGATAAAAGAGAGCCCTACCTCACACCAAACATAAACATAAATTTCAGATGATATAAAGTCCTAAATATGAAAGAACAAAATATGAAAAATTTAAAAGAAAATGTTCATTCATGACATTGCAGTAGAGGCTTTCATAACAATATATAAAAGCTCAAGGCAAGGCAAGTTAGTTGCACAGTTTTGTCCAACTCTTTGCGATCCCATGGATAGCCCACCAGTTCCTCTGTCCATGGAATTCTCCAGGCAAGAAGACTGGAGTGGGTTGCTGTTTCCTCCTCCAGCCACCGGAACCACGTATGCGACCACATCCTTCTCCTGAGGCAAGCCGCTGCTGGCCCTCTGGTGCCTTCTGGGCACAGTGACCCTCAGGTCACCACCTGTCGTGCAGGTCCCCATCCTGCAGCGAAGGTTTCTACCACTCCCCTGAATGCATCACCTTGCACACAGCGCCGTAGCTTTTTGGCATTCTCTAAGCATGACGTCCTCCCCCTTTGCACATGCCCTTCCTCCTGCCTGGAGTATATCCTTTTTATCATCCCCTGGACAACTGTTATGTATCCTTCAGCACCCAGCTCAAATCTCATGTCCCCAGCGAAGCCTCCTCAGCTTGCTGAGGGACCATTACCTGTATGATAACATTGTCACTTCCCTCCATCTATACTGAGTCCTTCCACTATTACGGAAGCCTCTGCATCACAGTGATTAAGTGTTGGCTCTGGAGACAGACAGTCCTGGGGAGGAATCCCAGATCTGCCTTGTACTTGCTTAAACTTTCCGATCCTTGGTTTCTGTAGAATGGGGCAGCGAGACAGACCTCTGTATGTGTGATGTCCTCTTTCTCCTCGGCTGGGCTGATCGAGAGGTGGGCTCTGAAACTAGGACTTGAGGTGCAGGTGGTTCCCATGAGCCAGGGCCCCAGGGAGCCCTTGCAGGGGAGTTAGGGAGTAAGAGTGAGGGACCGTCACCAAGGAGGGCATCATCCAACAAGTTACTGCTGGAGGCGACAGGGCGGAGCCTGCCAGGGAGTTTGGGGACAGTGCAGGGCAAGCCTTGGATTCACCCTGCCAGGGAGGCAGGACCTGATTCTGCCAATAAGAGCCACGCCCAGGGGAGTGCTAACTGCCAGGCACTCTGGCCTGTCCCCACCTGTGATTAGGGGAAGCTGTCAGGATGGCACGCTCAGAGCGGGGAAGCGGAGAGGGCACTGATGGTGCCCCCCACAACCTCCACACTGTGTGCTCAGTAACTGTTTTCTCATGTGATTCCCACAACAGTCCCGGAAAGGGCATCCTTCCCATTTTACAGATGATGAAACTGAGGTCCAGTGAAGTTCTCTGTGGTTTTTAATTTGTTGAAGAAGCCAATCAAGAACAAGCAAATAAACAGACCTCTCTGCAGTCACAGATTGAGTTACTCTTTAAGGACAGATGCCAAGACCCATCTGATTCTTCATTGTGGCTTTTGCTTTTCCCCTCTCTGCCCAGAAGTCTCCACATGGAGCCTGTGCAGTGACTTGAATCTGTCCCCACCCCGTCCCAGGCAGTGACTGGGCAGGAGGTGACCCATCTCCAGGCTCGGGCGAGGAAAGCCCAGGGGCGGCAGGAGGGTTGGGTTCTGGTCCTTGCTGTACCTTTCTGCTCAGAACGACTTTGGACAGATGCTGGCCACCTCTGGGCTCCACTTCTTCATCTGTTGGATGGGGGTAGGTGTGTAAGATCAGCCAAGTCCCTCAAGCTGTCGGGACGAGGGGGAGGCTTGAGGCTGGACTGCCCAGACTTGCTGAGGCTGTCATGGGAGCCAGGGGAGACTGATTCATTCCCTCTGTTCAGTACCCCACTTGGCGTGGCTGGGGCTCAGTGGTCAAAGCACCCAGTGATTTGTCCCTGCCTGCCTCTTAGGTCAGCCTTGGGCTCAATGCAGCTCAGTTGCCAGCTTTTGTTTCACAGGCCTGCCCTCCCAGCTATGGCCATGATTGAGCCCTCAACCTTGGCCCATCTGGTGTTTGACCTTGGTGATGAATGGAGTCCTGATCTGAACACAGACTGACTCTATCCCTGTCTCAGACTGACCCCAAACCGTATACTGACTCTTGACCTGGCCACCAACTGACTTTTGATCCCAGCTACAGATTGAGCCCAGCTATAGACTGACCCCTGATCTAACCACAAACCTCAGACCCAGGCTGACCTCTGACCCCAACCACAGGCTGACCTTGGCTTTCTGGGCAGTGCTGGTCAGGCCAAGATTAGTCACCAATGCTCCTCAGCTACTCACCCTGCCAAGTGGGTTTGCAGTATCACCCCTCCAAGTAGAAGAGCCCCTCGTTGAGCTGGAGGAACCCTGGGCAGGGTGGAAGGGAGGCTGGGCTGTCTGACTCTGAGGTCCCACCACAGTTGATCACAGCCTCCAACTCCAGCTCTGCATTCATCAGGCTGGGATCCAGCTCCTACCCTTGGTTGATTAGCCCTTCTGGAGTCTGCATCCTGCCCTAATTCTCTGGGGGCTCTGACCTCTGGGGTGCTGGATGTGATATATTCCTTTGGATGCTAAACACCCTCTGAAGAGCCCTGGTATGGGAGACAGAATACAGGGTTTGGACCTCAGCTCTGCTACTGACTCACTGTGTGACCTTCACCATGACCTTCCTGGCTTCAGTTGCTCCATCAGTCCTGCCTCTTCCCTGCCAGACTTGGAAACTGCTCCTTAAACTGGGGTATGTTTGAAAGGGGTTTGGTTCAGTTCAGTTGCTCAGTCAAGTCCGACTCTTTGAGACTCCATGGACCACAGCACATCAGGCCTGCCTGTCCATCACCAACTCCCAGAATTTACTCAAACTTATGTCCATCATGTTGGTGATGCCATCCAACCATCTCATCCTCTATCATCCCCTTCTCCTCCTGCCTTCAATCTTTCCCAGCATCAGGGTCTTTTCCAATGAGTCAGTTCTTTGCATCAGTATATCAGGCCAAAGTATTGGAGTTTCAGCTTCAGCATCAGTCCTTCCAATGAACATTCAGGACTGATTTCCTTTAGGATTGACTGGTTGGATCTCCTTGCAGTCCAAGAGACTCTCAAGAGTCTTCTCCAACACCACAGTTCAAAAGCATCAGTTCTTCGGCACCCAGCTTTCTTTATGGTCCAACTCTCACATCCATACATGACTACTGGAAAAACCATAGCCTTGACTAGACAGACCTTTGATGGTAAAGCAATGTCTCTGCTTTTTAATATGCTGTCTAGGTTGGTCATAGCTTTTCTTCCAAGGTGCAAGTGTTTTAATTTCATGATTGCAGTCACCATCTGCAGTGATTTTGGAGCCCAAGAAAATAAAATCTGTCACTGTTTCCATTATTTCCCCATCTATTTGCCATGAAGTGATGGGACCAGTGCTTATTTAACTTATATGCAGAGTACATCATGCGAAATGCCAGGCTGGATGAAGCACAAGCTGGAATCAAGATTGCCGAAAGAGAAATATCAATAACCTCAGATATGCAGATGACACCACCATTATGGCAGAAAGAGAAGAAGAACTAAAGAGCCTCTTGAAAGTGAAAGAGGAGAGTGAAAACGTTGGCTTAAAATTCAACATTCAAAAAACGAAGATCACGGCATCTGGTCCTATCACTTCATGGCAAATTAGATGGGGAAACAATGGAAGCAGTGACAGACTTTATTTTCTTGGGCTCCAAAATCACTACAGATGGTGACTGCAGCCATGAAATTAAAAAATGCTTGCTCCTTGGAAGAAAAGCTATGACCAACCCAGACACCATATTAAAAAGCAGAGACATTACTTTACCAACAAAGATCCATTTCGCCAAAGCTACGGTTTTTCCAGTGGTCATGTGTGGATGTGAGAGTTGGACTATAAAGAAAACTGAGCACTGAAGAATTGATGCTTTTGAACTGTGGTGTTGGAGAAGACTCTTGAGAGTCTCTTGGACTGCAAGGAGATCCCACCAGTAAATCCTAAAGGAAATCAGTTCTGAATGTTCATTGGAAGGACTGATGCTGAAACTCCAATACTTTGGCCACCTGATGCGAAGAACTGACTCATTGGAAAAGACCCTGATGCTGGGAAAGATTGACGGCAGGAGGAGAAGGGGACAACAGAGGATGAGATGGTTGGATGGCATCACTGATGCAATGGACATGAGTTTGAGTAAATTCTGGGAGTTGGCGATGGACAGGCAAGCCTGGCATGCTGCAGTCCATGGGGTCGCAAGGAGTCAGACACGACTGAGTGACTGAACTGAACTGTAGGGACCAGATGCCATGATCTTAGTTTTCTGAATGCTGAACTTTAAGCCAGCTTCTTCATTCTCCTTTTTCACTTTCATCAAGAGGCTTTTTAGTTCCTCTTTACTTTCTGCCATAAGGGTGGTGTTGTCTGCATATCTGAGGTTATTGATATTTCTCCCTGTAATCTTGATTCCAGCTTGTGCTTCATCCAACCTGGTATTTCGCATGATGTACTCTGCATATAAGTTAAATAAGCAAGGTGATAGTATACAGCCTTGACATATTCCTTTCTCAATTTGGAAACAGTCTTTCCATGTCCGATTCTAATTGTTGCTTCTTGACCTGCATACAGATTTCTCAGGAGGCAAGTAAGGTGGTCTGGTATTCCAATCTCTTTAAGAATTTGGTGACAACTTCTGGAGAAAAATTATGTAGAGAGGAAGGATGGAAAGTTTTTGGGGAGGGTGGTGGAATCCCTTGAGATGACTTTTGAGCAGAAATTTGAAGGAGAGGAGGAAGTAAACCATGGGGATGTCTGAGGGAAGAGTGTTTAAGCAGAGGGAACAGAGAGTGCAAAGGCTCTGAGGCAACAATTTCATTGATCCATCTCGCTCAACTTTGAGTTGTAAACCACCATTGTACCCCTTTCATCTTGGAGTGAGAAGTCAAAGATGTCTGGCTGTACATGAATGATCACACCGTCGTGGTTATCTGGGTCATTAAGGTCTTTTTTGCACAGAAGAACTATTCAAGAAAGATATTCCTCCTCTCTTTCAGCTTTCCGCTCAAAAGTCATCCAGGGTATTCCACCTCCCTCCCAAAAAGCTCCCCATCCTTCCTCCCTACTTAGCTTTTCTCCAGAAGTTGTCACCACCTAGCACACTATATATTTTAATTGGATGTTATAGTGACTTATTTTGCTCAGTGCCTTTCCCCCTTGTCTGGAATACAAGTTTCACGAAGACAGGGATTTTTCTCTGTTTTGTTTGCTGCTATGATCCTGACACCTAAAACATAGGAGCATAGAAGATGCTTGATAAATATTTGTTAAGTGAATGAATGAATGAATAATAACTGACTCATGGCAAGTACTTAAACCACAGCACCCAGCACTAAATACTTAATTGATGATATTTTCTGTCATGGTGATTGTCGTCATCATCTATGGGTGATGTAGCCAAAAGGGATTGGGGCTGGCCTTTGGGCTGGTGGGACGCCTGCCTCCTCACAGGAGCCTTCAAGTCCACTCTAATCCAAGCTGACAAAACTTGCTCAGATCTGCAGTGGTTATCATGCGGGGAAGTTGAATAAGCCCTAGACCTGGAATCTGCCAGTTTGGGCTTCACTTCCCAGCTCCTCTATTCTTGGCTGGGTGGCTATGTACACAATTATGTCCTGTCTCTGAGTCTCAGTTTCCTAACAGTCAATGGGGAGAATATGAGTGGCTATCCCATAAGATGATGTGGGCCTCAAAGTGATGGGCCATCCATGGTATTGGGTGCACAGCTGGCCATGGCTGTGGTCCCTGGGACTTAGGCACACATGCTCTCTGCTCTGTTCCGTGGGCCAGCCTGCTTCATTTGTTGGACTATAAGCCCCTGGAGGGACTGGAACCTGATCCTCTTGGTCCCTTGTCTTCCCAATAGCCTGAGGTTGAAGTTGAAGCTCCAGTAGTTTGGCTACCTGACACAAAGAGCCAGCACATTGGAAAAGACCCTGATGCTAGGAAAGATGGAGGGCAGGAGGAGAAGGGGGCAACAGAGAATGAGATGATCAGATAGTATCACTGACTCAATGGACATGAGTTTGAGCAAACTCCAAGAGATAGTGAAAGACAGGGAAGGCTGGCGAGCTGCAGTCCATGAAGAGTGGTGTCAAAGAGTCAGGCACAACTTAACAACTCCTGGCCTGCACCTGTAATGGGGAGATGCATCCCATCGGCTGATGGATTGACACTATCCTGACTGTGCTTCTGGTGCCTGACAGTTACAGCCACCAGGGGGCGCCCTGGCTATGTGCACAAAAGGCTGCCCAGGGGTTGGTGACTTTTAACTTCTGCTATTCCCTTCACAGACAAGGCAAGGCTTGGTCCCTGCCCCAACCTGTCAGCTATTTCTGCCATGCTGGTGGACAAAGAGACCAGGAGACTCGGATTCCCAGCCTGGCTTTGCTGTTTACATGATCTTGGGGAAAAACCTCTCCCTCTTCGGACCTCAGTTTCCTCGGCTGTCAAATTAAGAATACCAGCCATGGTATCCTATTACGTTGTGGGACCCAGAGTTTGTCTCAACTTGCTTTTAGTCAATAACTGTGTTCGTGCCGGCCACAAAGTATTTCCTCCTTTTCCTCCTAATTCCTTCTTCCTGATGCCTGGAGCGAGGTCTTGCCTTATTATACATGCTGCCCTCTGTTGGCTGGCAAGAGAACTACAGCTTCAGGGACAGCCCTCAAGTGTGGTTCCGGGGAAGAAGTCAGAGCTGGGGAAGTGTTGGAGGCCAGTACTATCAGGCCAGTGATCCCCTTAACCAGCATTTATTGAGCTCCTTCTGCATACCAGGCCTAATGCTAGACCCCGAGAACGGGGCAATGAAAACAACACAGCCTGTGCCTTCAAAGAGATCACAGTTATTGCAGGGTTTGCACATCTCGGGGTGGGGAGAGGGGTTCTTCCGCCTGCTCCATACTTCTCTGATCTGACACTGGAGTGTAGAGGCTAAGAGCATGGATTCACATCTGGTGTAATGATGCCTGGGTTCAAACCTTGGCTTTGTCATTTACTAGGCCTGACCTTGGACCTCCTCAGTGCCTTTGTTTCCCCGACTACAAAGTAAAATAAAAATACTACTCGTTTCATAGAGTTGCTGAGAGGGTTGAAGTAGTCATACCTCTAAAGTCCTGAGGACAGTGCCCACTCAGTGATGGATAGGTGTCGGCTACAATAATAATGAAAACATATCTGTGGAACGATGAAAGGAACAGCATTCAGTCTTAATTGGATCAGAGCTTGCCTGCATGAGCTATCTCTAAGCAGGTCTTTTATGAGGGTCAGGGCAGCTGAGTGCATTTTGCAGTGGGCATTTTCGGTTCAGAATGGCCCCACTCACCTTAGAGCATGGATATTTGTTTTCATCCCATCCTTGGGCTGGCCCCACGGGGCTCTACATGAGGCCTGAGCTGGGCACCCCGGCTGCCACCAGCAGAGGCAGGGTGATGGCGGAAGCAGGGTGGCTGACGCAGGCTGTAAGGGCGATCCCGTGCTGAAGGTGATGCTCGCGATCCTGGTGGTGCTGCTGATGGTGACGCCGATAGCAGCCTGTTAGTCACACTGACGATGGGGATGATGCTGCTGACGGTGCTGGTGCTGATGGTGACAGGTGATACTGGCGATGCTGGCAGGAGCTCTGGGGCTTGGTACAGGGGACCTGACCTAACTTTCCTTTCTCCACATCTCCTCAAGCCTCAGCCACCCTCAAAGTCCCGGGACAAAGGAGATGGGATACAGATCCCCTCTGAACTCCCTAGGGGCTATTTTTGAGTCTGAAAAAGGCAGTCATAATCGAAGCCCTAAGTTGCCTTCCTCAGCCTCCCTATAAGGGCTGGGAGACAACTCGCGTATCTCGGTTTCAGTTTCTCCTCCTGTGAAATGGGAAAGGGGAGGGATGCACACTGATTCTGAAGTTTAAAATTTCGCTGTGAAGACTTGATGAAATCTGGACCCTCCTCTCAGGAAATGCAGACACACACATGCAACCAAAGCTCCACACACACTGACACACAATCACACACACACAAAGAACCATACATACATTCAACCGCATGCACATGACCACAAGTCTGTGCGATCTGGGAGTTTCCAGCTCTTCTTCAGGTCCACAGACCCCAGTTCTATCCCCTGGATGGGCTAATCTCTGTCTGTCAGTCCTGTTATCTGTGACTCCCTGGTCCGAGGCCCTCTCTCCTGAAGCCCAAGCCAGGCCTGGGTGGCCTATGCCAGGTGGCACCAGGGAGGCCTAGTGTGGACAGGCTGCCCCTGTCTGATCCAGCCTGCCCGTTCCTCTGGCCCCCACCAGAAAGGCAGCTTGCGCTTGTGGTCCTAGGCGCGTCCTCTTGGCCTATAGGAGAGGAGGAGTTGGCGGGTAGGAGCCACGAGCTGAGGGGTGGGTGTCAGTGGTGATAGCATCTCTGGCTACTGATGTGGGCAAAGTGAGTTTTTCACACTCGGCCCCACCAGGAACATGGCCTCCGGTGGTGACTCCGTGGACTCAGGGAGAGAGATTTGCATTTGCCGCTGTTGGCACAGTGGTGAGCATAGCTGCCTCTCACGCAGTTCACCCGGGTTCGATTCCTGGCCAGTGCAGCTTGCGTGGGCTTCCCTGATGGCTCATGGTAAAGTCTTCCTGCCAGTGCAGGAGACGTGGGCTCGATCCCGGGGTCCGGAAGGTACCCTGGAGAAAGAAATAGCAACCCACTCTAGTATTCTTGCCTGGGAAATCCCATGGACGTAGGAGCCTGGTGGGCTACAGTCCATGGGGTCGCAAGAGTCAGATATGACTTAGACTGAACAACCACCAGGCAGCTTTCTGGGGCCCAGAACGCTCGTTATATGTAGAGCCTCGGGTAGGGGGCAGCAAAGAGAACAGTGAACCATGAGATCCGGGTTCCAGTCTGATTCCACCTTAGCTAAAAAGCCGTTCATGGTCACAGCCTATTACAGTTTGCAACACATCCCCAGCGTGAATCATCATCGGTGAGCCCCACCGGAACCCTGGGAAGTACAGCTTGCTCCCTCACTGCAGAAAAAGGCTCAGAAAGGCTGATCGACTTGACCAAGGTCCCATCACACCAGAGGCCTTGAACCCAGTCCTGGCTCCCAGTCCAGGGCTCTTTCCAAAACCTCAGAACCCTTGCTATACCTGACTGTGGAAATGGGAGCAACCGCCCTCCCTCTCCAGATATTGGACCCAGGGAGCCCTGGGAGCCTTTCCAGCCCTGACCTTTTAGGACTGTTCGTTTTCATTCTCTGAGGCAGCGGGTGGGGGGATTATCACCCCATTTCACAGATGGGGAACAGGTCCAGACGGGGAAGCCACTTGGCCAAGGCGGAGGAAGTGGCCGAGGTGGGATGAGAAACAGGGTCTGCAGACCCCCAGCCACAGAGCCCGGGGCCCCAGGCCGAGCTGAGTTTCTAAGAATAAAGCCGGCTCCCAGAACAGACCAGAGAACAGGGACTTTTGGGCCCAGCTGTTTCCCAAGTGTGAGCTCGGGCAGGGCCGGCTCACTGGGGGGGCGGGGGGTGGGAAGGGGCGACCACTTCCTGCTCGGGCTGGCGCGGTCCCCATGAGGTGGTCATCAGAGGCCGACCACTTCCCGGTCTGGGCCGCCTTCCCCTTTCTGAGCCTGGGAGGGGACGGGCGGCCCAGCGAGGCGCCCCTTGCGTGCTGCGGCCTGGACTGCGTCTGGCCTCTTTTCATTTCCCCCGCTTGCCGCGTCCCTCTCCACAGCCACCAACGGTCGGAAGTTGCGCAGGGCGGTCTTGCCCCGTCCTCTGTCCCCGGCCCTGTGTGTGTGCTGGGCCCTCGGGGGTGCTGCCCATGGAGGGTCTGCCGAGAGGCCATCTCACTCCCCACTGAGTCTCAGAGAGGGGGTTGGCGACCCCCGGGTCACACTGCAAGTAAGCAGCAGAACCAGAGTTAGAACTCAGGTGGGCCTGCCTCCAAAATCTCCATCCTTTGTACGTTTAACGTTCCCCAGGTGCCCCCAGACAGAAGTCTGAGCCCGAAGGGGCTTGGACGTGAAAGGCATTGGAAGGATCCCACCGGCCCTGAGCCCTGAGGGCAGCGAGGGCGGCTGCTTCTCCTCCCTGTTCTGTCCTAGAACCCGACCCGCGTGCCTGCTCTGGAGCAGGACCCCGGGGACATATGGAAAGACGAAAGGCACCCTGCCACCTGCTCCCAGCCAACTCCACAGATGCGTGAGAGCCCTGGGTTTGGGGACATGGACCCGAGGGAGACATGGTCCATACAGGCGCAGTGCTCCACATGTTTTGTTTTTTAAGTTTTATTTATTTTTTGGCTGTGCCTCATGGCATACAGAATCCTAGTTCCCCGACCAGGGATCGAACCCAGGTCCCTCACAGTGGAAGCGCAGAGTCTCAACCGCTGCACTGCTTGCGAAGTCCCTGAAGATTTTTAAATACGCCTCAAGTCCCATGTAGGAGATCACAACACCCTATATGTGTAGTCCTTCTGGCAGGGAAGCCAGAGGCTCATAGAGTCTCAGAGTGTTAAGGAGGCAGCTGACAGCAGGGATACAGAGTGTGGAGCCAGACCCGGCCCCCTTCAAACCCCAGCACTTCCCAGCTGAGGGTGGCCTTGGGGAAATGACTTCACACACCAGTTTCCTCACCTGCAAAATGGATACAAAGCAGCAGAGATGGCCTTAACCAGCCGCCACCCGATGGATTCTCTGGGTTTATAAACATTCTCCCTTCCTCTGAAAGGCAGACTAGTGGGTGTCGCAGCATTCTGAGTGTTCCGGGCTGGCGGCCACTTTCCAATGCCATCAACCCCTCTGGCTGGCTCAAGGAGGCCTGTCCTTGAATCTGTAGCTGCCAGTTGTAACTGTTAAACCAACGTAACTTGAGTGAGAGCGGGACAATGAGTTGATGTGTCTCTGAAAACTAAGAAAGGGCCTCAGAAAGATCCAACAGAGGAGAACTGTCCAAAAAAGAAGAGAAATGCTGAATTATAAATTAGGGCTTCCCTGGTGGCTCAGATGGTTAAG